>NC_140255.1:8667089-8699589 GCF_949987555.1 Borostomias antarcticus | reverse complement strand
AAGGTTCACTTTATTTCACATATTGTAGGAAAATAACCATCTGTGTCCTAATCAGTTTTGAATCTATTATTGACACATTTGATTTGACCATCTAATGCTGTGTATTCTAAATGAGGTACAACCTCTCCCCTTGTATCCCCGCAACCACAGTCAGATGTGACTAATTATACCGACCTGCATCATCATAACAGACTCTCCAATATGTAGACTAACCTGTATTAAATAGGCCTATGAAGTACAGTATGTAATGAGGTGAGACACTTGTTATTCAGCTGAATTATCTCTTTAAATACACCGAACAGGCACTCAAAAAGTGTAAGGAAGGATTACAGTAAGTATAAAAAGCCTTCATTGTGGCATGGCTACATAATAAATAAGGATACATAAATCATGTACCCCATGCCACAATAAAGGCTTTTTATACTTTTTCCCTGGGAGTCCCTGGGACCTTATCTTTTGTGCGTCTTATCTTCAGTGTGTCTTTTCCCAAGAGCACAAGTCCAAGAGCCACAGAGCACACGTCTACCTTTGTAAACTGCACTCACTCCAGCACTTAGGTGAACTCTGCTGCTTATCTCTTTAAATACTTTGGGCTGCATCCCCAAAGAGGTGACATTTTGAACAGAACGGTTGGGTTGACCGACCAGAGGTGGCGTCTCCTGGCATGGTGAAGGTGCAGGCGGCAGCGCACTCTGTCTGGCCGTACGCCTCGAAGATCTGGGGGGCAGATGAAGACACAAAGCTGTGAATGTGTTTTCAGGGCAGCCAGCAAGACATCTCTGCACTCCCCTTCTGTCCAGACTGGGGCAGTCAGTGTTATACAGTAGTCTACAACCTCTATACAGTACAGGAGTAAAGGGGAGTTTTCACATGGGCTCTGTGCAGGTGAACTGAGTGAGGATGCTATCAAAGATATATTTAAGCTATGGTAGGCTACAACTACACTGCACAACATGCACTACGAACTATGTAATCAGACCAGTATTTTTAATGGTTAATTTATGACACCGTGATAGGAGACTATTCAGTCAGTCGCCCATGGCAAAAAATCTGATTACATGCTTGATATAGTAACAGCAAATACAGGCAATATTACAATTATGTACAGATAAATAGAATGAGGAGGAGGAGTGAAATGTTTGAGTTTACTGACTGACTATGAGGTCTCCTGGATGAATAAAGGCTACAGTGTGTGTACAGTATGGACAGTGAAAGGGCTCTAGTACTGTACCTGACAGCCCAGAGACGCCCGGAGGAAGTTGAGGACAGAGAGAGAAATGGGCGCTGCTCCCGTCACCATCACTCTCACCCGCCCTCCCAGAGACTCCTGTGGAGTCACAGTCAAATTAGTCTCCGCCCACATAGCCTGGTTTACTGAGTGTCCAAACATCCCTTCTTCTCGAAGACCCAGTTATGTTGACAGCAGCGTTGTCATTTTTTGTGTTTCTGTATTTGTAGCAATGTTTACTTCCCTCATACCGTACGAAGCCTCACCTGGACTTTGTGGAAGATGATCTTGTCCCATACGCTGTCCTTACGGATTATCCCCTTCTTCACCTCCGCAAATTTGCTCTCCACCGCAAAGTTGAGCAGCCATTTCTTGAAGGGGGTCTGAGCTCCGCTCTGGACCTGCAGATTCAGATTCAGATTCAGCTCTGGACCTACAGATTCAGATTCAGCTCTGGACCTGCAGATTCAGATTCAGCTCTGGATCTACAGATTCAGATTCAGATTCAGATTCAGCTCTGGACTTACAGATTCAGACTCAGCTCTGGACGTACAGATTCAGATTCAGCTCTGGACGTACAGATTCAGATTCAGATTCAGCTCTGGATCTACAGATTCAGATTCAGCTCTGGACGTACAGATTCAGATTCAGATTCAGCTCTGGACCTACAGATTCAGACTCAGCTCTGGACCTACAGATTCAGATTCAGATTCAGCTCTGGACCTACAGATTCAGATTCAGCTCTGGACCTACAGATTCAGATTTAGTTCTGGACCTACAGATTCAGATTTAGTTCTGGACCAACAGATTAAGATTCAGTTCTTGACCAACAGATTTAGATTCAGTTCTGGACGGACCTACAGATTCAGATTCAGCTCTGGACCTACAAGTTTAAAGTTGCAGTTCGTCTTTTTTCTCATTAACTGCAGGCATAGGGAAGGTTTCTTTGATCACACAAAAGAATGTTAAAGGAGCACAGTCTGTTATATTCTGTGTGTAGGCCTTTTTAAAATCAGTGTAACTGTCAGTGTACCTGTATCTGTTTCCCTACATAGAATACGGAATCGCAGAAAAACCTCAAAGGGAAGTTTTGAAACTGTGAAGATTTTCCTCGATTCCGTGTTCCGTGTAGGGAAACGGCTTCACTGGTGGCGATTTTGAAAAAGCCTGCACACAGAATTTAAACATTTAATCCAAATAACATTAACTTGAACAAGCGTTTAGTGCCCCTTTAACAATAACGTGGTTTACCCCAGCACATATCTGCTCACTCACCTTGTCATAGATACGGTTGAGGAGTCGAGGCACGACGGGGAAGATGGTGGGCCTCAGAGTCTTAATGTCGTCAGGGAGGAGTCTGATATCACCCTGGAAGAAGCCCACCTTGGCGCCTGAGCCATACATCACTGTCTGTGACACAATAATGCAAAACGTGATTTGTTGTTATGCTGCAGCGGTGAACATTTCAGTAAGACGTGATTGAGTCCTCCCCCCCCCCCCCCCCCTTGTTTTATTTTACTCCTCTCACCTGAACAATTCTCTCAAACATATGTGCTAGAGGCAGGAAGGAGATGCTCACATCATGAGGGTTTGGAGTGAAAGAGCACTGTGAAGGAACGAATGAGTTAGGTATGAGCTCTCTCTCTCTCTCTCTCTCTCTCTCTCTCTCTCTCTCTCTCTCTCTCTGACATACAGTATACCCCCCCCCCCCCCACACACACACACACAGACATGCACTCAATGAAGCAATAATATTAACACAAACAGAAAATAAGATACTAGAATCTTTCATTTGGAGACAGAAAGGCAGAAGGTGTACCTCAAAGCTTTTGATCACGCCAGCTGCGTTAGAGACCACATTCTCATGGGTCAACATGGCTCCCTTAGGGTTGCCTGCAATCCAAATAACGGCAGTTATAAATAAAGATACTGTAAGTATGTCACCAGTGCTCACATAATATTAAAACACTGTTAACAGACACGTGTGTGCTGTACAGAAATACATGCACCCAAATAAAAATCACACCCAGGTGGTGAAGTAAGCGGTACAGGTTCATGAGTCTGAGTCTCCTGGTGTTCAACGGTATTGGTCTAAATCTCATGCTACGCACAGACATACGGACGGAGACACGGACAGACGGACAGATGGACGGACGGACACACATGTCATAGAAGCGGCTGGACCGCTTAAAAAGTGAGAGGGAAGGACAGGCGTCAGAGAGACACAAGAGAGAGACACAAGCACATGTGTGCGATGTTACCTGTAGTGCCACTGGTGAAACATACGATGCTGAGATCCTCTGGTTTTGGCGGCTGAAGATAAGATACAACTTTATTGTCCAACCAAGGTTAACCATACTCATTCACATCACACAATAATACATAGACAACAAATTACAGGTAGAAGCACAACACATACAGTCTATGTCTGTTTCCTAGCATTATTGACAAGGCCGATCTCACCGGGGACAAAGGACCTCTTATATAGCATATGGACCAGCTCAGCGGCCTTGTGGTTAGAGTGTCCGCCCTGAGATGGAGAGGTTGGGGGTTTGACCCGCGGCCGCATCATACCACAGACTATACAAAATGGTACCCAATGCCTCCCTGCTTGGCACTCAGCATCAAGGGTTGGATTGGGGGTAATTCCCTGCAACATACTAGCGTCATGTCCAGGGGGTCTTGGACAGGATCTTGGACTGTAGCCAGAGACTTCCTGCATACAGCTGTTTCTGCATTCACCTTAGTCAGCTGCACTGACTATCCTGGCCGATTCAGCCTTGCTCCTTGCATTGAGATTTCCAAACACCAAAGATACTTTCAATAAGGATGATATAAACCCTCTCTAAGAGATCCTGGCTAACACCAGGATATCGTCCTTGGCTTCAACATCACAGTATGGTTTGGGCGGTAAATTGTTAGATAAACCTAATTCTGACTCTATTGTTTTCATTCTCTGGTGTTCTGACTGTCTACGAGCAGGGTGGTGAGAGCTAGGGTACAGACTGTGGATCGTTCTATTGAGAACCATGTTGGTTTTTGTTGGTCTCCAGATTCAACCATCTCAGCATCGGAAAGAGTTTCAATGACAAACAGTTGAGGAGGAACTGCAGGGAGCCTTGCTGTTGTTTGGGCTTTTGCAGTTTTGTCTGTAGTTTAGTTCTGGGGGGGCGTCTTTTTCCAATAGAATTAGTTGATTTACAGTGTCTGGCGATTCTAACAAGCCTGTTATTTTTTTTGTTTTTTTTAACACTAACTAGTTCAAGATGTTTACTTACAATTGGCTTTTGTAGATTGTCTTTTCCTAGAGCCTGAAAAACATGATTAGGATTTCAGTGGATTATTCCTGTGAACTACCATGATTAAAGGGGAAGAGGCACATACAGTATTCACACTGGTTAAGAGGAAATTACTACACAAATTTACAGATCTACTGTACGTCATTAGTTGTATTAAATTATCAAAATGTCCACTAAATAGGCATCCATATTTGATGGCCTACCTCCATGTCCTTCAGTGATAAGATGTCCACGTCACACTCGACACCCCGTGAAGTTAGTTCATGGTCGAAAGAGTCCATGATGATGATAGTTTTGAGCACGGGTACCTTGCCTTTCTCACAGTTTTCCAACAGCGTCTCAGCTTTGTTCTGCTTGTCACACACCACTGTGGATATGTCCGCTGGAACCACCAGGAAAGCAGTGAGAGGTTGTCATGTAAGTCACATGGTTACTGAGGCAAAAAAATTACAGTGGCTACTACAGTATGTATATCACAAAATGAAGTAGATTTTTTTTATTGAAATAGACTGACTGACAGTATCGTTGATTACTTTGCTTTGCTTATCTAATTGTACAGTAGCATTAGAAATAAAGCAGTATTTTCATCAGGATTATATTAGGTATGTGTCGTTTTTAAGGCCACAGCGATAGCAGCTGTCGTGTCATCAGTAACGACAGTATAGATTACGACCGTTGGTTAATGGTGATCAGAATCACCAGCACAGGGAGGAGCAGTGGAGAGGGAACGTAAAGAAGATGGTGAGAAAGAAGAAAATAATGATTAGTTAGGCAGAATTACAGCGGTCTTAGCATAAAGCCTTGGGGAACCCCTCAGGACTGTTGTGCAGACACCTGACTTCATCATTAACACTGTTAACGAGGCATGAGTGGTGCAGCATAGAGGGTCCAGTTACCTGTGTTGATGATGTACTCCAGTGCTTCAGGACCCAAAGTGTCGTACAAAGGTACTGCTACCATGGAATAGGTGTAGCAGGCCAGCTCAGTGATGATCCACTGAAAACAGACGGAGCAATAGTCAGACTTGCATTAAAGTGTCGGTCTAATTTGAAATCCCAAAACTAATGTGATTCACAAAAGCAATAGGTGCATTAGCGTCAAAACGATGCACGCCTGATAACAGCAGGACATTTGGAACAAATGTTCCATTAGGTGACCAAGACATCCGAGAATGGGTGCCCATTTATTTTATAGGAAACAAGTTAATGAGAAAATTGGCCAACTGAAATGGACAACTAAAATGGTCAAATTGTACCATCAAACGATTTACACCAATCATAGACAATACCAAAAATCACACCCATGTAGTGAAGTAAGCGGTGCAGTTTTATGAGCAATCTCTACTGCCCTCTGCTGGTGTACAACAGTTTTGCCTACTCCTGATTGGTCTAAATATAATGCTACAAATGCACACACACACACACACACACACACACACACAAACACACACACAGACGGATGGATGGAGACAGAAGTGGCTGAACCACTTAAAAACATTGATGACTGAGTTGCACATTCCAGATCACTGGTATCATCGGATGGATTATGATTCCATGTCCACAAAATAGAAAATGCCTCACCTCTGGTCTATTCTGGGCAAATATACCAATAAAGGTGTCTGGAGTTGGCTTCAGGCCCCTATGAAGCAACCCTGATCCCAAGTACTCTGCTCGATCTGATACCTTGGTACAAAGTGCAAAGAACAAAGTTGAAAGTTGTCGTTGGAACTTGGAATTCAGAGATGGAATAATGGGTGGCAGTTGGTCCTCAGTGCTCAACCACACATACGATTGTGTAACGTGTGCTCCTGGTGTACCTGCTTGTATTTCAGCCACTCGTAGGGCTTCCCTGGCTTCCTGAAGCCCAGACACGGTCCATTAGCTGGATATAATAGACATAATGTAGGCATGAGGTGTAGAAAGTAAACAGACAGTTTACAGTATCTTTACTTAAGGCACTAAATTCATGTCATGCAGGCTTGAAAATAGGTACACTTTGTACATGTGCAAATATTTTAATACTGATGACCAATATTTAGCATGAGATGAATGTGGGATGAAGGTGAGTAGCCTGAGTGTTATGTGAGATGTTGCATCCCTGGTTTTGCGACTCAGGGGGTGGGCTCACCTGACACTTGCAGTCCCCTCTGAAACACTTCATAAAGGGTCCTGCCGTTGTCATAGTAGCATGACATGAGACTGTCGTCTTCCATCAGAGCGCTCTTCCTCGCTCCGCCCTGAGAACGAAAAAGAGCGCGAACGTCATTTTCTCAAGGCCCCTTCCTCCATCCCATCCTCAGCAGTCCAGCGTGGCCCGTCTGCATGCATACTAATACACTATACCGATACCGCTAAATTCAACATGCATGCGTACTAATACACTATACCGATACCGATAAATTCAACATGCATGCGTACTAATACACTATACCGATACCGCTAAATTCAACATGCATGTGTACTAATACACTATACTGATACCGCTAAATTCAACATGCATGCGTACTAATACACTATACTGATACCGCTAAATTCAACATGCATGCGTACTAATACACTATACCGATACCGCTAAATTCAACATGCATGCGTACTAATACACTATACCGATACCAATAAATTCAACATGCATGCGTACTAATACACTATACCGATACCAATAAATTCAACATGCATGTGTACTAAAACACTATACCGATACCGATAAATTCAACATGCATGCGTACTAATACACTATACCGATACCAATAAATTCAACATGCATGTGTACTAAAACACTATACCGATACCGCTAAATTCAACATGCGTTCCTGAGTGGATTTCAGTCTGATCCTATTGATGGTCACACAGGGTGATTGCTGAGACAGAGAGAGAAGAGGCCGTTACCCTGACTCCCAGAGACTGGCTGCTAAGGTCGGCCGGCAGGCGCATGGGTTTAGGTCTGGTGTTGAGGTAGACCACAGCGGCGGCGCCGAGGGCAAACAGGGAGACGATGGCCGAGGTGGACAGAGGGGAGAACAGCAGCTGGATGAGGAACTCCATGATGTCCAGGACTGGGAACTAATGGAAGAGGGGGGCAGAATGAGGTCAGGATCAGTGCAGAACATAGATTTGGGGTTTCTACTAGATATAATGTGCACACATGGCTTTTTTTAATAGTCAAATGACACCGTTTTATTAGACGCCTCAGGGATACCCACAATGCAACTTCAAAATGTGCGGGACGTGTCATTTTAGGCAGTGAGATTAAGTTTAGCGGTTATACTAGGCACCCATTTCAGTTAATCTTCTGAAAATAAGCATGCTGCGGCCGTGGGCAGTACTGTGGCTAAGAGCTTCCCTTGTCGTAGTCTTTGATAAATGCCTCGGATATCAGGAGTCCAAAGTCATATCTTCAAGGGCACATGCAGTAGGCCTATTGGTGGAGCTCAGTAGAGATGCACAGCTGTGATACTGCTGTGAATTCTCCCCTATGACACTATATCTAGTTGTACAATAAGTTAATAACCAACAAAGCTTCAACAACCAGTTATATTTACTCACATGCAAAATCTTAGAATAAACAAAAACAAATAATGTTGTTATATCTATTGTTAAAGTCACTATGGAATGTAACAAGCACTAGGACCTACAGTATATTACGTTTGCAATCAGCATTTTAAAAATCTTGATCAATGGTCAAATCTACCCCAAAGATTAGTCCATTGATCTTAATTCTATTCATCCAATCATCAATTCAGTTTATTCAACGGCATGCCTCCCAACTGCTGCTCAACTACGTTGACTCCTTACAGATTTACATTTGAAGCTGTTACCTTGTAATAGATAGGGAACAATATTATGTAGCAGTATCTGTGTTGATCTAGCACTTCGATGCTATAAAGCAGATTTGATGCTTTTTCCTTGACCTGGATTGTCAATGTACAGTAGTCACTACACACACCATATAAAACAAGACGCTGCAGCCATACGTCAACCTACCTGCTGGTTTCCCCGTGTCCGTTAGCGTCTGGTTTGACCTCTCCGATTCCACCCACTGCTCCCTAGGTGTCCGTTGACTATAGGTGTGTGTTTGTGCGTGTGTGCATGTGTGTGTGTGTGTGTGTGTGTGTGTGTGTGTGTATGTGTTGGACCACCCCCAGGTCTTGTTAATAACACAGGGAGAGTGTAGAAATCAAAGGCTCAGGTCTCATAAAACCAGCTGACAGCACACAGGTGACCTTTGAACCTCTGATAAAGTAGTTAACTCTGATAACATTCATAAGGGTCTTTTACACTTCACAATAGAGGATAGTAAAATAAGACACCTAGAGTAATTGCAAATATGTTGCTTTTTTCTTGGGATGATAAACATGAAATTAGATTACAATACCATAAATATTAATTATTTTGCCACCATATAAAACAATGGAATGTAAATCCTCTACTGTACTTATCATTTAAAGTTGTGTTTATCTGTCACATACTACATCATACAGGAGAGTGAGCAGTGAAATGTATCTTTCACTAGCTCGTAATTGTGCAACACATGCTAATAAAAGTGTTATAAAGAGCTGATGAAATGCAGCCTACCTGATGCTGATATTGATGACTGGGTGAAAGGTTACACAGCCTGAAGATATCGCATCATTTCCTGTCTATCCTGCTACTCACCCTCACTCTTGATTCAAATGTTCACCTCTTGATGTTCAATACTGTATTCATTATAACTGCACAAGCTGGAGTCACATACAACATGAAGAACACGGAGCATAGTGAACTTGAACCAATGTACGCATCTGTGCAATTTCTTTAAACACTTTTGACATTTTCAATATTTTATTGTTTTTTTATTAGTCCTCAAAACAAGGCTGTATCCATCAGTTGTACCAACCAAATAAACAGCTATAGACGTACAACTTCCATGTTCATATCATTGTTGTTAAAGACCATGTAACAAATATTTATTTAATTATTATCTTATTATTTTAAGGTGGTGACCTACTGTACAAATACTGACTGGCTTCAACAAAAGAATAAAATGCTGACATTTTGTGTTCTCCGCTAGATGACTACCCCAGCTCTGTAGATCCCTTGATAAGATCATGAAAAAGGCTTTTTGAAGAGATACTGTGATTTGAAAGCAGGTGAATATCTTGCCCTTTGGACTTTGGTAGCCGGATTTAAATCACATAATTGAAAGTTTCAGAGTAAGTATAACCTTTAGAAAATCCACTCGACCGTGCAAACATAATACGTAAGTGGTGTTCTTTGGTGGAGAAGCCTGTCATATCTTAGTGGTGTTAGCTGAGTTTAGATGTAAGACAGCTACATGTAGCTGGAAGGGGTTTACTGAATGTGTTTCTAACAGTATGAGCCAGGCTCAAAACATGACATAACTTTATACTGTAGTTCTACTGTACCAAGATTGGCCTGGTTTGATTGTCCATGAGAGAAGGGATCATTGGAGATCTCCGGGGAAGGAGCCACACCTGCTTAAGCTTCATCTGTGTTATTCACCTGAGATGGTTTGCACATTAATCTGCAGTAAAGCCCAGGGTAGCAGTATGGCATCACCCTCTTCATCAACACCTGCTTCTCCTCAGAAAGTTAATTAACATCAGCCCTTCTTTTAGCTTTACATGTAGGCATGGTGTTACATAATCAGACAGTGTGTGTGTGTGTGCATGTTTGTGTGTGTGTTTGTGTGTGTGTGTTTGTGTGTGCACATGCGTGTGTGTCTATACAGTACGATACGATATAATTTATTGTCCTCTAAGAGAAATTTGTCTTGAAGTCAATACTGCGCATGCATAGATTGCCTCTATACAGAGACAGAAAACACATATCCCACATATTCCACATACCACATATTGCATACAGTACATATATTGCACATAACCTGTATTGCATGTACCTCAGTGATAAAAAAACAACTTCACCCATTGCAAAACCCCTACAACCTCACTTAACACCAATCAAAATTTGAATTGAGGTCGGCACAAATGAATGTTTGAAGCAGATTAGTTTCCAATTGGGCGCTTTATACCGTCTGCCAGACGGCAAAAGCTCAAATTCACTGAATAGGATATGAGATGGGTCAGACAGTATTCCCTGGGCCTGCCTGGAAACAGACTGCTCCTATATGGACTGGAGGGACTGGTGTTCCTCCCTCCCCATGACTTTCATAGCAGTCTGCACCAGACAAGCAAGCTAAGATGTGTGTGGTTAGATGTGTGTGGTTAGCTATGTGTGGTTAGCTACAGTATGTGTGGTTGTGAGAGAAATAAGGGAGAGTTGGACTTTGAGATTTGACTTATATGTATAAACAGCATTGTAAGAAGCACCTTTGGAATTTCTAATCTCCAGGTGATAAAATCTCACATGACATTTAGGCATGAATAGTTCTGTTTCAAATAATATACATAATATATATTGAAAGTAAACACATTGTAACATTAGATTTTATTGTTTTGCACAACACCCATGTTTGTAATAATACTGTGGCAAAGGTGAATGCTAAATACTGATTGGCTAGAGGTTTGTTTTCAATAACAGTCTCTGTTTTACTGTATTTGCTGGTTGTTGTTTTGTTTCATTTTTCCAAAACAATCGTCAAATTAGGCTCTGCATTATCATTGTTCTACATTGAGTAGTGGGAGTTATCATCCACTTGATACTACTCAACATGAACATGCTTAATTTAACTTAATTTAACTTAACTACAAACCTCAACGTGAACATGCTTAATTCTTACACTATTCATAAATAACTGCAACTTCAATAATGTGTACATCATAAAGACTGCAATTACAGTACCATATTGTTGGATGATTGTATGTTGTTCTTCATATATTGTACTGTATTAAAGCCAAGCAAACATTTATAAATGAGGCCCAAATCATTTTGATGACTTGATGATATTTATTGTTCACACTGTTGAATTGAATATACTGTATGTTGTCATATAATGATCGTGTTATACTGCACCGTAGATCAAATCTTTTTATGAAATAGACCGTCCTACTTTGAGCTCATCTATGATATCCACTGAGACCTCAACATCCTCATGTGTTTCCTGGCTTATTTGTAAATACTGTGCTCTTTACCTTAACACTTTATTGAGAGAGAGAGAGAGAGAGAGAGAGAGAGAGCGAGAGAGAGAGAGAGAGACAGAGAGAGAGAGAGAGACAGAGAGAGAGAGAGAGAGAGAGCAAGAGAGAGAGAGAGAGAGAGAGAGAGAAGTATAGAGGATTTTAACCTTGGCAGTAGCATGGTAAGCCTTTAGACCTTAGACCTGTAATATTTATGACACATCAACATTATTGCAACAGGTTCAAGATAGAAAGATTATCTTTTAGGAAAAGAGAACATCCTCACACTTTTATTCATGCTCCCACAGTGATTCATTAGTGCAATGTTTCGTCCTAAATGAAACGAACGGTCCGTTCTGACTTAGACGAAATGTTACACTAATAAATCACTGTGGGAGCATGGAAAACAGTGTGCAGATATTCTCTTTCTTCAATTAAAGTGAATAGTTTACTGCTAAGCAGATGTACCCTTGAGTATGAAGAGCTTTTCTCTTGCCCTGCTCGCACCCCCCCCCCCCAACACACAGACACACACACACACATGCACACACACACACCTTCCCGATGCTCGAGCATCATCAGGCCAGATGTATTTAAGGCTCTCTCAGTGTGAGAGCAGAAGATGTGTTCACCTGTTCACGTCTAAGATGATGACCAGGACCTCTGCTGCCACCCCTGTGGTCTGTGTCCTTCAGCACGTGTCACTGCTTTCCCTCGCAGTGCAGCTGGTCGCTGGCGTAGCCCTCGCGAACGGCGTGAACGGGACAAACTCCAGCAGGCTGCTGATTGGCTTCCAGGCCCCCTGGAACCTGTCCTTCCCCTTCAGTGCCCTCCGGTTAGGTTCGGCCATCCAAATAGCCGTGGAGAAGGTCAACAGCAACCCGTCCTTCCTGGGGAACTTGACGTTGGATTTTGTGTACGCGGACTCAGACTGCGACGCCAAGTCGTCCCTGGGAGCCTTCATTAATCACGTCTGGAGAGAGAACGTCTCGGCGCTCTTCGGCCCAGCCTGTCCGGAGGCAGCAGAGGTAGGTTGTGTTGAAAAAGATGACATCTATCTACTGTATGCATCTTTTATTTGGGGTATCGATTCATTGTTGCGGACCATTTAACATGTTTGGTTTTTTTACATGTTAAGTGTTGTGTTATATTCCTATTTTCAAGATATTTTTTAGGGCTTTTCAGCTTTAATGTGATAGGACAGTTGAGAGAATTTTTAGGGCCGACTAAATATATTGACATTTGCATGTGGTTATCTTATGTACACTAGATATTCTATGTACTCCAGATTTTCTAGATAGAGTCATTAAGGTGCTTAATGGCTTGTAGGAAGAAACTCTTCCTGAGCCTCTCGGTGCTCGCCATGTGAGTGTGGTATCTCTTCCCTGACCGTAGCAGAGAGAACAGTCCATTTCCTGGGTATCTTTCAGGATCCTGTTGGCCTGGTCTTGCATCTTCTGGTGTAGATGTCCTCGAGGTGGGGGTAGCAATGCGAACAGTAGTAGTTGTTCGTCTTCTGGTCAATCTAGCAGTCAGTAAAATGGACCAAATGTCAAAAGGTGGACTTTATTAGATTCCTCTCAGCCCACAGAATCTACAGTAGCTATGTGCTTTTGAGCAGTTTGGAGTCGGTTAGTGTCGTTATAAAGACGGAGAATAACCGCCCATTGACCACCCTTCAGTTGGGGCTTAGGGTCAGGAGTGGGGGGGCACGGGCATATAATGGACTGAATGGCCAGTTCCTGATTGTGTGCTCCAACCGGAAACAGCACTAGTTTGTGGTATTTTACTAGTACATCTGGCAGCTCCCAGGGGTTCAGTTCTTCAGGGGGAATTCAAGATGTAAGCATCTTTGTTGGTGCTCCTCTTGCTGTACCGTCTTGTCAGTAGCTGTGTATGGAGTCGGTTACCGTCCAGTTGTGGACATGACAGCTCTACATGAATGGATTTACAGAAAAAAGAATTCTAACTTATCACAGCAGATGTAACTGAGTGGCTTGAAGTGAATTGTGGACACTTTTTGGACATGGTTGCCCTCTTTCATTAAAAATGCCCCGGTTTAAATTTTAGGGGATATTGCTCCAACATTTCCCTTCTTTTTTAGTCTTGATATTGAAATCTACATCATGCTTAAAATATAATTTGACATTGAGTTTGACATTTAGTCCGAGTTTGTGAAGATATTTTACTGCTTTTCTTAACAGGTAACTGGTCTTATGGCATCAGCGTGGAACATCCCAATGTTTGGCTTTGTTGGTCAGTCTTCCAAAGTGGACAACATTGCTATATATGACTCATACGTCAACATTGTTCCCCCTCTAAAAAGAAGTGCAGAAGTCTTAGTCAAGACACTAGAGTTCTTTGGATGGAGCCATGTGGCTCTGATTGGAGGTGGACAGGACTCAAACACGTGGGACAAAGTCGATGCTCTGTGGAAGTCTATCGAAGATCTGCTCAAAGTTAAATTCACTATTACGGCAAGTGTCAAGTTTGACACCAGCGATCTTGACCTGGTTCAAAGTAATGTCAAGTACATCTCTACTGTTGCGAGAGGTGAGATACCATACGATATTCCTCCTGCACTGGTCCTCCAACTACATTGTGCTATCGTAGCCTTCTGTGTTATGCCTTTTTGACGTTGCAAGGCCAAGGATTATCCTGGACTATTCTGAGTGTACTGTAGCCTCTGTGTGAAAGGGTTCAAGGTGTAATCAATTGCACATAACTAATTATTTTATAATGTAGTTTGTGTCCACTAAACAATTTAAACTTTCATTATCCTAAGCCTCACAGTGCTACAAACATATTTATTTATTGATTACATGAAGGAAACACAGGTAGAGAATCGATTCATAAGCATCAATTTATGTGTTGCACTGTTGACATCACCATCACTGCAACTGCGGCTGCCTGGAATGTAAAAGTGATATTCTAGGTCTTCTTGGGGTTTCAGCATAGGGTCAGTCATCACGTCTGGTTAGGCTACACATCTGTAATGTCCTTTATTAGACCATCAGGCACCCTGCTACCCAGCCTACTGTGTACTAACTGTGGCATGTGACCTGCTGCCCTCTCTTTCACAGTGATTGTGGTGCTGACGAATGCAGAGGACACAAAGGTACTCCTTCTGGAGGCTGAGAAGCAGGGTCTGGTCAATGGACAGTACGTGTTTTTCCTTGTGCAGCATTTTGAGGTCAGTGGCAACATGGTGGGTCAACTTAAAAATAGACTTAAAATATATTTTGTGCATGCCCCAGGGATCAATAAAGTACCTACCTACCTATTTGGTAACATTTTACACATTTCTAAAAATGGACACTGTAGTCAGGTTTTGAGTATCCTCAACCCACAGTTTGTTTCACCATATTTGTTCATTTTTTGGTCTCCTGTCATTCTATTTCTTTTACCTGTGAAGACTAATCACGATCCACCTTTGCCTTACCCAGGATAACCTCTGGAAATACGCAATGAACAAGGAGAAAGACCAGGAACTCATCAAGGCGTTAGACATGGCATTTGTCATTGGTCAGAGGACCTACGAGGGTTACGACAACTATGACTTTGTTGAACAAGTTTATGGCCGACTGAAGAAGCATCCTTTTTACAGCAACCTGTCATCAGAGAGTGAGGTTAGAAACTACTTACATAAACATTTTTAAAAAAAAATAGCATAACAGCTCATGTTGAGCCTTGAATACGTCCTGAAAGGTATGGAAAAAAACAACACAAGACAGAACTTTTTATTTACCAAACTTTGTATGTAGTTTGTATGATCTGTGTATGTACTGTACTGTACCTTTTACTGTACCAACACAGTCTACATGTTTAAGCATATGGAAACACCTGTGCAATGGAGAAATGCTAACTATATGCATGCATGTACACTGTAGGTTAGTCTGCACTCTGCCCACCTGTGAGTGATGCCTCTTCTAGGTTAGTCTGCACTCTGCCCACCTGTGAGTGATGCCTCTTCTAGGTTAGTCTGCACTCTGCCCACCTGTGAGTGATGCCTCTTCTAGGTTAGTCCGTACTCTGCCCACCTGTGAGTGATGCCTCTTCTAGGTTAGTCTGCACTCTGCCCACCTGTGAGTGATGCCTCTTCTAGGTTAGTCTGCACTCTGCCCACCTGTGAGTGATGCCTCTTCTAGGTTAGTCTGCACTCTGCCCACCTGTGAGTGATGCCTCTTCTAGGTTAGTCCGTACTCTGCCCACCTGCATGATGCCGTCCTGCTGTACGCTATGGCCCTAAAGGAGGTTGTGAAAGACGGGAATGACCCCCGCAACGGACGCCAACTGCTGCAGAGACTCAAAAACAGGAATAACATCCGATTCTATGGTAATCTATAATCTTAACTTTTAAATCGTTTCACACTCTCTGAGAAATGATGCTACTTAAAATTGATTCGCGTTCGATGATTGTCCTTGTACTGTAGGGGAACCCTCTGAAAACTTTTAAAAATCTGTTTTGGTTCCAGTTAAAATTATTTTATCAAGCAAAAGTCCTAGCTCGATTTCACCAGGTAAAACCACAAACACAAGTTCCCAATGTTATTTTAGGTTACCGTTATTTTGCGAACAACAGAAAAACCCTTTTGGAGATTTTTTCCCTCTGAGAATTTACTGTAGATCAATCCTTTCAAATGATTTTGCACTGCCACAACCCTACTGTATAAACTTTCTTACAGCCTCATAGACTTTGTAAGTAATGGCCTTTTATTGCAGGGGCTTCTGGACTGGTCCATTTTGATGAAAAGGGGGAGAGGAACTTGGACTACTCCATTTATGATCTTCAGCATACTGAAGATGCCATCAAATTTGTGCCCATCCTCCATTTTGATAGCCACTCCAAAAATATCAGGTGAATCCCCCTAAAAACGTCACACCTCAATAGTCATCACAAATCAAATGTTTTATGAAAGGCAAGATGACTCATTACTCCCGAGACTCCTGAAAGATTGATTCTAAATGAATTAATTGTTCACAAACGACCCACCACTACCATGTAGTTACAAAGTAATTAATGTACACTTCAGGTAAAGTTTTACTGGATTATGACATATGGATTATGTGATGTGATTGCATTTTAGGCAAACCCCCAAATTTGCATCAGTGGTTTGGCCCAATGGGAAATATCCCACAGATCACCCAGACTGTGGCTTCAACGATGAGCTGTGTGAATTGCTGTCTAATGGTAAAACCAAGACAAGTTCATTGTCATGTCATGTATCACTGATTGTGTTTTTTATGGAGTCAAAATGAGGCCAGAAAGCATTGTAAACGTAAGTGAAGTATTGTAAACAAAAACATATGAATTGTAAACGTAAGTGAAGTATTGTAAACGTAAGTGAAGTATTGTAAACGTAAGTGAAGTATTGTAAACGTAAGTGAAGTATTGTAAACAAAAAATATATAAATTATTACTTAATTATTAAAAAATAAAATAAAAATTGCATTTACAATACTTTTTTGCGTTTACAAAACCTTTTCTGCATTTACAAAACTTTTCTGCCTTTACAATACTTTTTCTGCGTTTACAAAACATTTCTTGCGCTGCAAAACATTCTGGCCTCTCTTTGACGTGGGGGCGGGGTTAGATGAGTGGCGTGTCCAGAGAGGAAGAGGCGGAGTTTCGGGATGCCCACCGCCATATGAGCGCTGCTCAACGTTTTTTGGACTTCTTCTATGGTTTTGATTTATATATGGCGGTGGGCATCCCAAAACCCCACCTCTTCCTCTCTGGACACGCCACTCATCTAACCCCGCCCCCACGTCAAAGAGAGGCCAGAATGTTTTGCAGCGCAAGAAAGTTTTGTAAACGCAGAAAAAGTATTGTAAAGGCAGAAAAGTTTTGTAAATGCAGAAAAGGTTTTGTAAACACAAAAAAGTATTGTAAATGCAATTTTTATTTTATTTTTTAATAATTAAGTAATAATTTATATATTTTTTGTTTACAATACTTCACTTACGTTTACAATACTTCACTTACATTTACAATTCATATATTTTTGTTTACAATACCTCACTTACGTTTACAATACTTCACTTACGTTTACAATGCTTTCTGGCCTCATTTTGACTCCATAGTTTTTCATCTTAGTAACATAAACGACTCACGTTTATTCCCTGTAGTTAAATATAATAGTGTTTTGACTTTCTTGGTTTGAAACAGATATATCTCTGATGATCTTGCTGGTGGGTGTCCCCATCGCCGGTGTGACCGCCTTGTTGTGCATCGGGCTTCTGGTGCTGCAGAAACTGAATCTGCAAACTCGGCTTGACGGATCCTGCTGGTGGCTAATCAACTACAGTGACATCACCATCATCAAGGAACCCAAAGTATGACCTCGTACGGATATAGCCGACCAATAACATGTTGCCTTAGAAACATACGTTCATCTGTCTTCCATTTTGGTGTGTAAAAATTACGCATTTTTACTAAGTTTGTTCTACTTTTTGTTCTGAAACACATTTCAAATGAATTTACCAAACTTATGTATGTGTTATTGCGGAAATTCTTCAAAAAAAAAGTTCCTTTACTAAAGTTTCCTAAGGCAACTGGTTCCCTTTTTTTTTCTTTTTTCTTTTTTAAATACAAGTCATGCAGCACATCTTACAGTGACACCAGATCAAATTCAGTCAGAGTGAGCATTGACACACAAATAGTATTCAGACACTGCTTACACACACATCTGCATAGGAACACACACTATACTACATTGACTCAGAGGTATTTTGCACACACACATACACACACACACACACACACACACACACACACACACACAACACACACACACACACACACACGCACCACTGTTACATGTATTTATTTTTCTAGGGGGTGCAGACAGTCTCACTGAGCACAACTGGCAGTAAGAGTGGAAGTGGGGGGTCTCAGACCATGTCCACGGGCAGCTACAGAGACTCAACGGGGAAACAGCACATCTACTCTACCATCGGACTCTTCCAGGTAATACTGTATACATCTGTAATAGCATTCACCTACATCTACTCCTCCATAGCACTCTAGTATACATGTGTAATAACATTCACCTACAGTACACATCTGCACATCAGCCCACACCAGATACATGTGGATATGTCACTAGAGACTGTCCACGTCACCAGGCTCATCAGGTACACTAACAGATCTTACAACCAAAGGCTCGTATCAGGTCACATCTACTGTACTCTCACTGTAGTGCTCTCTAGATGTGCATTGAACACGTCATTGTAGTTGCTAACCACCAGTTAGAAATGTCTTATGGCACCCTGTCCATCAATATGTTCTTCTCTTTTGGACAGGGAAATCGGGTGGCCGTTCGATATATGAATAACCAACTGGTCATTGACGTCAGGAAACCGAGCATCATTGCAGAATTCAGAGTGGTAAAGCTGTGTTTTTTCATGGCGTAACCCCCCCCCCCCCCCCCCCCAACAATCAGCCTTTTACTTTGCGATGTTGACGTGCATTTCTGGCTCTGCCAACAGATGAGGGAGATGAAGCACGAGAACCTGGTGCAGTTCTTTGGCGCTTGTATTGAGCCGCCGAACGTCTGCCTGGTGATGCAATACTGCAAAAAAGGCAGCCTGAAGGTAATATGTGATGCCATTCATCTGCATGCTTTCATGATTAGGATTCAGATTCAGATTGTATTTGTCACATGTATGTCGTACAGTGTACAATGTACAGTGAAATGTTACTGTCGGCTCCATGATGTACAAATACAGGCATGGATGTATAATGTACAGGCTATAAATATAAATAATCCCGGAGGATATACTTTCACTCTTGGTTGTTTTGTGCTATATGTGTCCGTATAGACTCACCTGACTGACTGGACATTTTAATCTTTCTTTGACAGGATGTCCTGAGATCCTCAGACATTGAGCTTGACTGGATGTTTAAATTGTCCTTTGCATATGATATCGTCAACGTGAGTAACTTTTGGTAATTTAGATTAGAACTACCGATGACATAACCTTGAATTTGGAAATTAAACCCCAAAACGTACTTCTAGGGGTTGGAGTTCATTCATAAGAGTAACCTGAAATCCCATGGCAACCTGAAGCCTGGCAACTGTCTGGTGGACAGCAGACTACAAGTTAAACTTTCTGGCTTCGGACTGTGGGAATTCAAACTGGGAGCTAAACACAAAGTTCTCCTGCAGGAAAATGGCAATTTTGATGGTCAGTAGGTCTAATCTCCTGATCTTGAGTATTGCCATAATTTGCTATGGAAATTTGCACTCGGTGTCAGGTTTTAATTTGATATTGTCTTTTGTTGTTGTTGTTGTTGTTGTTGTTGTTGTTGTTGTTGTTGCTGTTGTTGTTGCTGTTGACACCGGTGTGTGATGTCTCTGTGTTCTAGAGATGTATTATATGGCTCCAGAGCTGCTGAGGCAAAACCCGTTTCCATTGAACGGCACTCCAAAGGGAGACGTCTTTAGCTTCGCCATCATCATGCGTGAGCTGATCTACAGCACCGAGGCTGGGCCCTACCACGACATCCAGCTAGAACCAAGACGTGAGCACACTAGTCTCTGCCTGCTTTACAATCCACCACATCCCTCCTTACTCTGTCTTTGGGTACAAATAAAAGTTACCTTGTAACTACAGTACATACTAATATCTATAGTAATAACACTGTAGTTGCAAAATGACTGCTATGTAATTATATGGTGTTATGGTATGGCGGGATGGGTGATATCATATGGGGGATCTCCAGGAATAAGTGGATTTAAATGTAGATCTGGTTTTGGTCACTCTAAATTACCCTTACACTGTATAATCATGTAATTACATAAACTATAATGTGGGTACTATTAGAATGACGTCATAGTAATGAATGTATAATTACTCTACCAAAGGTAAGGATATTATTAACAGAGAAGTATTACCAAATGATCTCCCATCTGTGTAATGTGATTAACTCACTGTAGCAGTGTTGTCTCACTGCTCTGCCTCTAGAGATTATCAAACAGTTGCAGACGCCCCTCTTAGGGGATCCACTCCGCCCGACTCTGTGCAGCCAGACGTGTGATGAGAGGATCATCTCTATGATGAAGACCTGCTGGAGCGAGAACCCAGACCTCAGGCCGCCATTTGGTTCGATTCGGAGACGGCTGAGAGAGACCAGCCCAGACACGTCAGTCTAATGGTGTTTTATGTATTAGTAATGAATTGTGCCTTTGTGACCGGATTTTAACATTGACTGTGCTAGAAACTGCCACCTGAGACTATTATTACATTACATTTTACATAACATTACAGTCATTTAGCCGACACTTTTATCCAAAGCGACTAACAATAATTGCACTTAACGTAGGAAAAGCCAATGTACTACCACTTGCCAGAACTCGCAAATGCATCTCCTTTCTAAAACAAGTGACTAAGAGCATAGTCTAGTGCTGAAGGCAAAGTGCAAGAACAGCAATCTAAAATACAATAGGTGCTTAAGAGGGAGGATTGTTGTAGTACTTCTTGAAGAGATGAGTTTTGAGCCTGCGACGAAAGATGGGCAGCGACTCTGCTGTCCTGACATCAGTGGGCAGTTCGTTCCACTACTACCACCACCACTATTACTACTACTACTACTACTACTACTACCACTACTACTACTACTACTACTACTACTACTACCACCACTACTACTACTACTACTACTACTACTACTACTACTAGGCCTACTACTACCACCACTACTACTACTACTACTACTACTACTACTACCACTACTACTACTACTACTACTACTTCTACTACTACTACTACTACTACTACTACTACTACTACTACTACAACACTACTACTACTACTACTACTACTACTACTACTACTACTACTACTACTACTACTACTACTACTACCACCACTACTACTACTACTACTACTACTACTACTACTACTACTACACTACTACTACTACTACTACTACTACTACTACTACTACTACCATTACTACTACTACTACTACTACTACTACTACTACTACTACTACTACCACTACTAGGCCTACTACTACTACCACCACTACTACTACTACTACTACTACTACTACTACTACTACTACTACTACACTACTACAGTACTACTACTACTACTACTACTACTACTACTACAGTACTACTACTACTACTACTACTACTACTACTACTTATAATAATAATAATAATAATAATGCATTTTTAGTAGCACTTTTCATAGACTGCAGATCAAAGTGTTTTTACATTTCAGCTCAGCAAAAATAAATATATATATATATATATACAGTATATGGAATATTCTATACAGTACAAGTAACCAGAGAGAGAGAGAGAGAGAGAGAGAGAGAGAGAGAGAGAGAGAGAGAGAGAGAGAGAGAGAGAGAGAGAGAAAGAGACCTGACCAGTAATAAAGAGACCAATCCACCAGGGAGAGACCTGACAAGAGGTAAGGAAGACCAGCATAGTCAGTGATGAACCAGCTAAGTGTCACTTATTTCTATAACACCGGACACACAAACATCTAATTTAATGCAGACCTTATTCATCTTTTTTTTCTTAAACTTTTTTTTTCATTTGTTTAATTAAATTTACCTTTCAGTCATTCAAATATCCTCGACAACATGGTGGCAAAGTTGGAGAAATATGCAAATCACCTTGAGGAAGTTGTTGAAGAGAGGACTACCCAGCTGACGATAGAGAAAACCAGAGCAGACAAGCTTCTCTCCAGCATGTTACCAAGGTAGCAAAGGCCTTACAATGTTAGCAACTGATGACCTTGGTATGATTGTTATGATGGTTGAAATGGTTGGTACTTGTCGCTGACTATAGGTATTTTAACTGTACATTCTGGCACTTGCATTTCATTTTGTTTTTATTGTTGTTTTTGTCTGTAACTAACTTTTTATGCTGCTATTTTAGCCAGGTCTCGCTTGTAAAAGAAAGATTTCAATAAGACTAACCTGGTAAAATAAAAAATGGGGGGGGGGGGGGAACTATATATATATATATGTATATATAGTATACTGTATACATATATATGATGTTGAGTGCTCGACTCTGCAGGTACATCGCCGATGAGCTGATGGCCGGCAAGTCCGTGGAGCCTCAGAGTTACGACATGGTGACCATCTTCTTCTCCGACATCGTGGGCTTCACCTCCATGTGTTCCGTCAGCTCGGCCCTGGAGGTGGTCACCCTCCTCAATGACCTCTACAGCCTCTTCGATGAGATCATCAAGCTCTATGACGTCTATAAGGTAAGTTATACGGTCCCAATGCATCTCTGTTTAGTGTTTAACTCTGGATCTACCAGGAGTGACTTCACTGGACGAGAATCGTCCATTTGACTATTACTTGCAATGGACGTACTGTAATAGTAAAGATGGAGACTATGATGTATACAAAACCTGCCTGGTATTTCAGGTGGAGACTATAGGTGATGCTTACATGGTGGCTAGCGGACTGCCTATCAGCAATGGCAATAAGCACGCCGAGGAGATTGCCTCTATGGCGCTGCACTTCCTGTTTGCCATCCAGGTCTTCAGGATACGCCATCTGCCCAATGAGAAACTGTCACTTCGCATCGGGATCAACTCAGGTAAAAGCTGAGGATCAGCTAATTGGATCCATATTTCAGAAACAATGACATGGACTCCACTGTGAATGAAATCAGGTGTGTTTTAGATTCAGTGGTTGCTGTAGCTCAGTTGTGTGTGTACTGCATGTGTGTGTGTGTGTGTGTGTGTGTGTGTGTGTGTGTGTGTGTGTGTGTGTGTGTGTGTGTGTGTGTGTGTGTGTGTGTGTGTGTGAGTAGGCCCAGTGGTTGCTGGAGTGGTTGGTAGCACGATGCCTCGCTACTGTCTTTTCGGGGACACAGTGAACACCGCCTCGAGGATGGAGAGCAACAGCTTGCGTGAGTTTTCACAGAATTTATCAAAAGCTGAATCCCAATCTGAGTGCGCAAACCACCCTTGCGGCCCCTCGCACTTGCGGGCTGAGGCCTGAGCACTTCATGACGTCAGCTGGAAGGGCCAGAGGGTGCAGGGCCGTGAATTAAATGGGACAGCACTTCCAGCTGTGCGCCAACGATTCCCAAGCCAGTTTAGCTCAATGCCCCTCCCACTTTGTTTTCATTGGCATGATGTCCCTCCGAGGCAGAGGCTGCTCTGACGCGCTCCTCAGCTCTCCGCTCGGCTCTGCAAATTGACCAACTAACGTCTGTTTTAATTTAATAATAATTAAAAAAATATGTTGGGTGGGATATGTTTGCAGCATGTGGATTTCAAGATCAATGTTGTGTTATCGGCAAATGTCATAATTTATGTGTGATGCACTCGGATCATGACTCGGATGCACTCAAGCACTGTCACATGAGACGCGGTGGGCTGTGGGTATTTTTCGCTCCTAAGTCCGCGAAATTGCGGACTTTCGGTAAGTGCGGTTAAAGTGCACAAAATGGTGGCAGTGGCACACTTGTGGACCTAGCAATCCCGTTTTGGGACTACCCTGAGCCCTTGTGGACTTAGCGGGAACGCGCGTGTAAGGCCACAAGGCCGCGAGTGCTCTGCACTTTCGCCTAAGTGCGCGATTTGGGATTCAGCTAAAATGTGCCCTGGGGAGGAGTCAAGGCCCTGGGGAGGAGTCAAGGCCCTGGGGAGGAGTCAAGGCCCTGGGGAGGAGTCAAGGCCCTGGGGAGAAGTCAAGGCCATGGGGAGGAGTCAAGGCCCTGGGGAGGAGTCAAGGCCCTGGGGAGGAGTCAAGGCCATGGGGAGGAGTCAAGGCCCTGGGGAGGAGTCTTGGCCCTGGGGAGGAGTCAAGGCCCTGGGGAGGAGTCTTAGCCCTGGGGAGGAGTCAAGGCCCTAGGGAGGAGTCTTGGCCCTGGGGAGGAGTCAAGGCCCTGGGGAGGAGTCTTGGCCCTGGGGAGGAGTCAAGGCCCTGGGGAGGAGTCTTAACCCTGGGGAGGAGTCTTAGCCCTGGGGAGGAGTCTTAGCCCTGGGGAGGAGTCAAGGCCCTGGGGAGGAGTCTTGGCCCTGAGGAGGAGTCTTGGCCCTGGGGAGGAGTCAAGGCCCTGGGGAGGAGTCTTGGCCCTGGGGAGGAGTCTTGGCCCTGGGGAGGAGTCAAGGCCCTGGGGAGGAGTCTTGGCCCTGGGGAGGAGTCAAGGCCCTGGGGAGGAGTCTTAGCCCTGGGGAGGAGTCTTAGCCCTGGGGAGGAGTCTTAGCCCTGGGGAGGAGTCAAGGCCCTGAGGAGGAGTCTTGGCCCTGAGGAGGAGTCTTGGCCCTGGGGAGGAGTCAAGGCCCTGGGGAGGAGTCTTGGCCCTGGGGAGGAGTCTTGGCCCTGGGGAGGAGTCAAGGCCCTGGGGAGGAGTCTTGGCCCTGGGGAGGAGTCTTGGCCCTGGGGAAGAGTCTTAGCCCGCTACAGACAAAGCTTATGACTCATGCCGCGTTCCAGATAGGATTTTGAGCTTAAATTATGACTTCAAGTCACGACTCACGACTTCATAGCGTTCCAGGCAAACTGTCTGAATGCGTGGCATTCTGGATAAATGTAAACAAGCCGATATGGTAAAAGCTTGAGATTTGGCACATTGTCAGAGCTGGCAAGCTTAACATTGTATGCCTAATTTCGCTATGCTAAGAAATTGTACGTTACATTTTATTTATTGACATCATCGACTTTTCGCCGTTTGCATGGTCACGTTCAGGTTTACCTTAATGTTAGCTAGCTAGCACTAGCTATCTCTTGTCAACATATTTGGGCATCATTACATACACATAGCAGGTTGTAGTGCATAATCGTTTGTATTATTTTGATTACAACGTACACATTTACTTTACGTTGCCCTAAAGTTCTTTGTCGCCATACCCATGGGGGCTGCCATCTTGCTTAGAGGGCTGTGTGACGTCAGAGAGCGCAACTGGGAGTACATCGATCTGTACGAGTTCACGGGTGGGAAGTTACGGGTTTGACTGCCATTCCAGAGCATTTTCACGTGTAGGAGGTAGGAAAAACACGAGTTACGGGTTGCCTGGAACGCGCCATCAGTCTCTCTTCTGCTAAATGGTTGTAATTGTAACACTTCCAAAAACCTCTCGGAGTGCCATAAAACCACTCACTATGACACTGAACCTGGCTTGGGTTACATGGGATGTCTGGGACCTCGTCTTACTGGTCTTAACGTTACTCTTCCTGTCGCTCCAGTATCGTTCACTGACTGTCCTTCCCCCCTCTTGTCCCTCTGTGTCGGCAGCCCTAAAGATTCATATATCCCAGAGCACAGCTGATATCCTCACAGAGATCGGCTCTTTTGAGCTGGAGGAGAGAGGGGAGATTGAGATAAAGGTAATCCTTTTACTCATCATTTCATCTCATTTAAAATTTCTAAATTAAAAAACATGTAGTGTAATGACTGCAGTGTTTAATTCCTGCTCTTACACTCTGTTTCTGTGTGTGTGTTTCTCTGCACCCATCGATGTTGTTTTACCAGGGTAAAGGCTGTCAGAAGACCTACTGGCTGTTGAATAAAAAGGGTTTCAATCCTCTTGTGGTCCACAACTCTCCCCAAGTTCAACGTCTCAAACCACTAATAGAGGTAATAAACATCTCATCAACTTTCTCATGTCTATTAGTGCTGCTATAATGAGGCAGTATGAAATGTAGAGATATATCTAAATATATGGCAATATCGATATTGGTCATTATTAGCTTAAAAATATACAGTAATATTGACAAAACATTGAAACTTGGTTTCTCTTCTTCCATTATCTTGGTTTCTGCCGCTGTAGGTCAGACCAGCATCATCCAAAGAGTCTGACGTCAACCAGAGAGCGAGATCACACAAAAAGTTGAACAAAGCCCCCATGACTGAGACCGCACTGCCCACTGTGGCCATCCACTAAGAGCAAGACGCTACTCTGTACTGTACATGTCAAACTTGTGTATAATACCAATAATAATAATGTTTTTGTAATGGCGGCTACATAATTGTACACATTGCACACTGTCTGGAGGACAGAAATGGGTTAGAAAGGCTATTTATACTGTCAGAGATACTTGGTTAGAAAGGCTATTTATACTGTCAGAGATACTTGGTTAGAAAGGCTATTTATACTGTCAGAGATACTTGGTTAGAAAGGCTATTTATACTGTCAGAGATACTGGGTTAGAAAGGCTATTTATACTGTCAGAGATACTGGGTTAGAAAGGCTATTTATACTGTCAGAGATACTGGGTTAGAAAGGCTATTTATACTGTCAGAGATACTTGGTTAGAAAGGTTATTTATACTGTCAGAGATACTTGGTTAGAAAGGCTATTTATACTGTCAGAGCTATTTGTGGAAGACCCTCATTGTTTGTGACTACCTACCATGAATTTCAAGCCTTAGCAACTTACTTTGTGCTGTTGTTTTGATGTATGTTTTGTCGGTATTTTGTATGTTTTGTCTTTCATGTACTGATGCCTAGTATGTATGTTTCATACCTTTGAATGCACAGTAGAATGTGTTAAATTAAGCCCTAATATGAAAGCAAACAATAAATGAATAGAGCTTTTTACCATTTTGAATGTTTATTGTTCATTGTGTATGATTGTATGCTGTTGTATGGCTGCTGTTAACTGTGAGACAAAGACACATTTCCATTTTCCCCTATATTCGACTCTATTCTACACAAAAGAGGGACTAAATATTGTACAGAACAGTTGTTCTCATTATAATTCCTCAGAACATTTGTAGGTTGCATTGTACATATCGCGTTTAATGTGAATATTGTGTTACATTCACAAACCAGATTGGGTGGATATGTTGGTATGTCAATGCTTCAATTGCTTGTCACAACATACAATATTATAGGTGTTTAAGAGGAATGAGTTCTTACACTTCCTGAGACCTGGAGAGAGAGAGAGAGTGTGTGTGTGTGTGTGTGTGTGTGTGTGTGTGTGTGTGTGTGTGTGTGTGTGTGTGTTTTGGGGGAAGTGGTGTATTTGTCTCTGTGTTCCTTGTTTGTACAACTACATAGAAACGTTGGCACGTTTGAGTTTGCCTTTCCATGTCCTTGCATATCTGGTTCAAATGTAAAGCAACTGTTTTCTATAATCGTGATGAGTCCAAACAACCCAAAAGTGTGTTTACCAGGACTAGAAACAGGATACATCCAGATGAACCTGTGACAGGAAAAAGGACATTCATCGGAAATATTGAAATTAAAGTATACAATGAGCATACTACTAATACTAATACAGTATCAACACAGATACAGTAGTTACCTGTCATGGTTCCATGATTAGAGGACCAGTTTGCTGTGAGGGAAAAGATTACAGATAAGACAAAACTTAAGGAAATTGGTATTGGACACAAAAATAAAAAAGCACAAAGAACAGACATTAAGTTCAGGTATGCATAAATTCTAATAAGGTTCATAAACATCAGACATAATCAAATGGTGTATAAGGCCAGGATTAGAACCAGAATCACTGTACTCCAGACATGTTACTCTATAACTATACCTTTAATATGAAACTCAGTTGTGAGAATACCCCCACTTGGCTCTGCTTCCGATGGGAGACGTCTTGCTCTGCATGGTGCCTTGAAAATATTTAGTAGATATGAATTACAATATATAACCATCAGAGCACTTCAACATACTGTACATGTAATGTAAGACAAATTATTGTGGTCTGGAGAAAACCAGTACTTTGAGATTGTTTCACAATGAAAAGTGCTTTATAAATAAAATGAATTATGATTATGATTATTGTTTTATTATTATTATTATTATAACCCAACATGATCTATGGTCAATTATGTGTTTATTTAGACAGGTAACTGGTATCGGGCCAAGAGATTTTGCAGTTGTGATGACAAGAGGAATGCAAATGTCATTAAGCAGACTACCCTCCCAATTCCATTATTGACATTATGAAATCTGGCGCAAACCTGAGTTTTAAAAGATGATTATCATCCAGCCAGATACTTTAAACACTTATAACATGTAACTCTTAAAATGTTGGTACCATTTTGGGTACAAACAGCCATGTTACTAGAAATAGAATTGCGGCTCCTGGAGAAGGGCATATAATGTATAGGTTTTGCTAGAGCTGAATATCATTGATTTGAGTCAGCTTGGAGGTCACATATGGCCTTGGTCAGGGGGCACTACTATATATGATCATGTCATCTGTATAAAAGTGCAATTGGACAAAGCAGAGGTTATGATGATACAAACTGTAAAAAGAACAGGCCCTAAAATCTCCTTTGGTAATCTCTATTAACTGAGATTGTACGCCATCTACTAATCATTAGGTCTACTTCTATCACATTGTCCACAATGCAATGTCATTATGCTATTGATTAAAGTGTGTAAGCATGCGATCTGAATAGGGGACTGTGGGAGAGGCATGCAATTTTAGTATTAAGCCTCTGTTGTGTGCACTCATCTCATCTCTGAATACGGTCTCTGAATAGGTTCTGCCTAGGTGTGTGTGGTCCAGGAGGACATCATAATGATGTTCTTACTGGTTGACAGGAGAGCTTCTCCCCGTCGCAAACCTGGACCTCGCAGTGCAGCCAGACCGTAGACACCTTCTCCTGACGCTGGAAGCGGAACGAGTTGAACTTGAACATCGCGCGACTGTCCTTGGCGTTCTCGAAAATGGTCACCGTGTTGTCGGATGAACAGCTGTGTACAAAACACACCAGATTACTCGATTGATCGCTAGATTTACATTTTCCTTAGCAAAATGTGTTGTTTCATTAAGAATGTGCTGTATTTTAGGTAGCACCTTGCTGTATTTTATTTCAACAATTTCGGTAAAATGGTCACCCTAATCAGCCACCTCAAATCCCTAGACTAATGCTACTCTTTCTACTGTAACGTCTCCTCATATGGTGATCACTTTAGTGCCTACTGGCAGCTTTGCATCACCGACATTGGTAGTGGATGAGGTGTGTATCATTTCATTTATTCTTTATTTGGCAGGGGCAGATGCATTAAACATGAATAAATTATTTGTGCAACACTATGGCATTTTTAGCTAAAGCTAATTCTCGATGCTCATCCCTAAAAGGTACCTGTATGGGAAAAACAGGTTACAAACAAAGAATGCAGTGTAAATTACTTCCAAATACTATTTAAGATACAAAGCAACACATTCAATACAGTAATAGGCTGCACTACCACTGCACTCATTCATTCATTCATTCATTCATTCATCCACTAGTACCCTACAATCTATGACCCTATTTACACCTGATCAGACCAGAACGAGACCACAACCAGATCCCACCCGGCCACACGAAAGTACAGCTGCACACGTTCCCGTGCGCGGACCGAACCAGACTTAATCCAGATTCGGTCCACACCCTGGACCACCCATACCCTGGACCACCCACACCCTGGACCACCCACACCCTGGACCACCCACACCCGCACCACCACGCGACCCGACCAGGACCCGGATCCCGACCCAATCCCGAACCAATCAGGTGCAAACAGGGCCCATGATGGGGACTGCCCTACACAACCTACCCCACTACCCTGCCTCCCTTCAATGGACACATACTTCACTATCTTTTAGGAGGGCCTTCAATTTAGATGTGAAATATCTATAGTTTGCGCATGTTTTAAGATCCTTTTGGAGTGCGTTCCATTGATTGGCTCCTTTTATTGAGAACGCTGACCTGACGAATTCTGTTCTTCAAAACGGCACTTCACAGTTCCCTGCAGTCATGCTCCTGGTGGACGGTGGCCTGCATTGGTCACACCAGGTCACAAAGCACCTGAGGGGCCTTACCTTGCAGGCACTTACTGATTAGATTGATATTAGCAAATTTTATATTGTTATCAAATTCTAACATTTTTAGATCTCTCAGGATGGGACAGTGGTGTGATTTGTTTGGCTTCCTTCCCAGGATTTTAACTGAACGGTTGTAGAGTCTCTCTAAGGGTTTTATTGTGGTGGGACAAGCTTGGGAACATGAGGTTGCACAGTAATTTAGATGGGAGAGAACCATGGAATGTAAAAATAATTTGGCTGCTTCAAATGTTAGACAGTCTCTATGTCTGAACATAAACAGAGTTGCCTTAATATTTTTTGTGACTTTTTTTACATGTTCTTTAAACTTCAGGTGGGGGTCTAAGATTAAACCAAGATATTAGACCTCTTGGACTTGGGTGATTGGCTGCTTTTTTATTTTTAAATCCAGATTAGTTGTTGTGGATTGTTTCCCTATGGAGAAACAGATTGACACTGTTTTATTAACATTCAGTGTCAGACAGGAATCTTCCAGCCATTTCGCTACTGCTTCTAGATACCTTGTGAGCAGTTTAGTGACTGCTGCGGCTGTTTTTCCGTACGCATAGACCACGGTATCGTCTGCGTACATCTGTTACCTCCATTCCCGCTCTAGCATGTCACTCTAGCCGATGCGTAGTGATTGATTTGTGCCTACCAGGAGCTGAGCATCAGGCAGAAGGGTGCAACACATTGGTTGTGGATGAGGTGAAGCTACATCACCTCCAACCCCCTAAACCCCCCCCTCCTTCCCCTCTCCTCTAATAGTGCTTTGAGCATCCGGAAAGGCACCATATTAATACAATGTCTTATTATTATCACTTGAGCTGGAAAGCTCTGAAGAACATCGCAGAAATACTATACCTGTTGATGATAAGGCTCCAGCGTTTCGTATCCGTGGCGTACGGGGTGGGAGTGGCCCAGCAGTTGACTATGACAATCTTGAACCTGAAGCAGTGAGGAATGTGAAGAGTCACATGATCTCATGAAGTGGGGCGCCGGCCTACCTACCCACCTTGAGGTTCTATCCTCATTCGGAGAAAGGACTGCATTTCAGGACTATAGTGTAAATATTTAGCTGTATTCCCGTTGATTAATCATTGTTTAATTTACTTTGGAATGATATTAGTTCAGAGTGTGGAACAATCACTATCCTAAGTAAGGTGATGTGACGGTGTCTTTCTGTACCTGCTGCTCAGGCCTTTCGCCTCGATTCCAATGAAGACCTCAGAGCCGATCTCAGACGTGTCGATCACGTACGGGGAGTCTTTGGCATAAAGGAACTTTGAGTTCTAAAGGGACAGATGAACATTGTTAAGAACGCCAAAGATATCGTACTCCTTTATTTCATAGCCTTGGTTGCTGATCACCAATTCTCTTGAACATCTATAGATCTTTGGAAAACAGTAGAATGTGATTTTTAGATCAATATATGGTTTGGATAGTTAAACTCCATTGTTTACAGCTGTTTAATTGCAGATTAATCCTTTAAATGTGTCATAGACTCCCAGTGCAGAAAGAGAGGTTTGGGTATACTCACTGTGAACACATTCATAGACAACTGTGACTTAAAATTGCCTAAACTCCCGTTGTTGACATAAACTGTAGCCACTCTGGAAAAAGCAAAGGGTTTCGTAAAAACGCTGCAAGTCATTGGGTTAGAATGCACACGTTTCCCACACGGCACCTACGGTGAACTCACGACCAGGTTCAGTGCTTACCTCTGGCTGAACACGGCGTTGTTGACCAGAAAAGCCGACCGGTAGGTACAGCTGAACGTGTAGTTGACAGGCTGGTTTCTGACAGTGAGCAAAGTGTCGTTGGACACTATGGAGTTGTAGAACACGTACTTAGGGTCTTTCCCATCTATAAACTGTGAACAAATAACCATAACAGTGACATGCTTTCTGCATCGTCATTACATTGATGAAGTTGACCACATCCACCAGACCAATTATACTGGTAAGTTACTTTTGAGTATTTGAAAGTAACTGAGGTCATTTGAGGACTGGTCATGGGATTGGTTTCATTGACTGATTGCGCTGGGCAGGATAAATCAAGTTTACCTCAAGTATTTGAAATAACTTCAGTAAACAGTAGCAAACCGAGGAAAAAAGTGTATGTTTTCTA
>NC_140255.1:8569589-8662089 GCF_949987555.1 Borostomias antarcticus | reverse complement strand
GAGGTATTTGGAGATGCCCCCGGCCATACCCTCTCAGTGGAGAGGTATTTGGAGATGCCCCCGGCCATACCCTCTCAGTGGAGAGGTAATTGGAGATGCCCCCGGCCCTACCTTCTTCGCCGTCCGGGATGCTGCGATGACATTTCCCGAACATGCAGCTGAGTCCTCGCACACACTGCGCGTCCCTGCGGCAGTACTGGCCCTCCGCCCTGAGAGGGACGCACAGCCCGAAGTGACGGTCGCAGGAGAACCCTCGGCCACAGGCCCTGTCGTGGTCGCAAATCGCCTACAGTTCGACAGAAAAGAGCTTGTTGAGTTACACGATAGTCACACGCTCATTGCGCTTGACAGACTGGCTTTATCAACACGTTAAAAGGATGACACAATATCACAATAGTTGACAGACTAAAAAAAGTATTTTAAACACTTCATCGGCCAACTGTTCAACCAATATGAATTATGTGTATGTGTGCCATATGTCCAACGGTTTTCCGAGATGTTATGTTACAGAGGTAGATTGTCGTTCTATGACTCTACTCATGTGATACAGACACCATACCCTCAGTAATGTTTAGCTTTTAGCATATAACCAACGAACCATTCACACCAACGGATATCAGCAGTATTAACAATTGTTTTAAATAGCAATAAATGATTATGCTTAAAAAAACTCCTCCACCTCAATTTTGGAAAAGCGGATCCACATCAATTTCATTGAACTCCAGTGACAGAAACAAAATACATCCAGGTGATAAAATATTTGGTTTGATATATGTCCACAGTCTCATAGACTCATAAAAATCAGTTCAGTATTGGGTGTAAAAAGTCCTACCGTTGCTCCTTTGCTGCTGGCGAGGTGAACGCTGTCCCTGGGTGCCATGGGCCCTTCCTTAGGTGTGCTGTGAGGCATGTTGAGCATCCAGGCCCAGATGCGAGCCTGAGCTGAGGACACACACAGGCAGAGGGACAGGAGACGCAGAGCGCTGGACATCTCCACGGAGAGGCGGAGGTCACTGAGGACGAGTGATGTGCAGAGAAAGAGCTGAACGTCTGGGTCGTCTCGGTACTGAACGCCTGGGTCGTCTAGGTACTGAACGCCTGGGGCGTCTAGGTACTGAACGTCTAGGTACTGGACGTCGAGGTCAGGGCAGAAAAGAGCTCGCTGTGGGCAGCTACGTGAAGAAGACAGAGCGAAAGGAGGTTTCCCAAGCTGATCGTCCCAGTTAGTGTAGATCAGCACTGATGTCTTGAGGAAGGAGTATGCTGTCTTGAGAGGTTCTCGTTCAGCTAACGGCCATTTATAGGCCAATGACCCCCCCCAAGTCGCTGTTTGTCCAAGCCCCAGGGTGGGAGGAGACAATTAGCGGTTAATGGATTACTAAACTGCCTGAGCCGCCCCCTGCCACCACAAAATGGTGGCAAAGAAAAATGGAGGAGCCATGGAGATGGAGATCACCATGGAGATGGTGAAAGGGGTAAGTGGCGTGGGAGGGGTCTTGATGGGCTGACCAGATAGGCACGTCTGCAGCTTATCTCCCTGAGACAAACAAGGTGGGGGACAAAAGCAGACTAACGCATGTGCTGAGCGCCTGGCCGTTGAATGGCGGCCACAGGCCAACACTGCTGACCCTGGCCCGGCATTCTAGACAAACACTCTTACTGACCCCCCCAAAGCCCCAACCTGTATCTCCGACCCCACGCTGAGAGCAATTTGCAGAAGTGCACTTCGCAGACGACCCCGAGATCTCATTAAACGTAATTATCGTCAGCGATTAACTCTAGGGGGTGGGAGAGGGGTAAAGGGAAGGGGGGTAACTTTTGGTAAACAAACTCTCTGGAACTGGCATAGTGATGTGTTTGGTTTCAACTTTGTGCATATCTGTTAACTCCTTTTTTGGTCCGTTTAGTAACTGCCATACTAACTGTTTTGATGCAGTTAATTTTAGACTTTACACTTTAGACACCCCCGTTTCTTCATCACTTCCAGCAATAATAACAATATCTTTCCTTTAAAAAAAACAAAAAAACATCATAATTTAGAAGATGAAGAAGAAGGAGAAGAAGAAGAAGAAGAAGAAGAAGAAGAAGAAGAAGAATATTTCATGGTCACTCTGACCATGAAATAGAAAAATTGAAAAGAAAAATGCTTGCACATCCACTATGCAGACCAGGTGCAGGACAAAGGCAGGAGTGAATGAGAACAACATTGGAACATAACATTGGAACAATACTGGAGAAATGATGGACTGTTCCCAATAGTTTATTTGAACGTTTCGATTATAGCAACCTTCATCAGAAAGACACAGTTCATCTGGCCTCATCTGGTCTGGTCTGGTCTGGCGCGGGCCACTCGTTCACAGGGACGCTGCATGCCTGTGTTTGGCTATTTAGCACTAGAAGGATGACATCTCCAAGTCCACTCCCATCTGTGCAACAGGGGCTGAGCTCACTGTCTATGTTTGAGCTTTGCTTTTGCCCTGGTCACCCCACTCCACGCCACGTCACGTCAGCAAGCCCTGGTCAGGCCACCCCACGGCACGTCAGCGAGCCCTGGTCAGGCCACCCCACCCCACGTCAGCGAGCCCTGGTCAGGCCACCCCACGCCACGTCAGCGAGCCCTGGTCAGGACACCCCACGCCACGTCAGCGAGCCCTGGTCAGGACACTCCACCCCACGCCACGTCAGCAAGCCCTGGTCAGGCCACCTCACGCCACGTCAGCGAGCCCTGGTCAGGCCACCCCACGCCACGTCAGCGAGCCCTGGTCAGGCCACTCCACATTAACAAGCCCTGGTCAGGCCACTCCACGCCACGTCAGCGAGGAGCTTGCCCAGCAGATGCCGAACATGACTTAAAATAACATGATGCATTTCTACAGTTTTCATTTCTATCCTAAAGGGATACAATTGGACAGACATATTTTGTGGTATGGTACCTTTATTTAATCAGGGATAAACCGACTGAGAATATGCTGACAATGAAAGCTTGGGGTGCAGGTTCATCCTATTCAAATGGCATTCTTGTGATTTCCCCCACCTTCACTTGAGCACTGCAATATGACTTAAAGACCGTCTCTGTAGAATCATCCAACCTTGTGTCCTTCCCTCTCAAACCGAGGTAGTCGAGTCCTTATCAAAACACACTAATTACATGCTGATGGCAGCACTTGGTGGCCCATCAATGCTCAATGCAACAGTAACTGCTTTCAATTAACAATGTGTAAACAGTTATCGCATCTAGCCATTGTAGCATAACTACATCCTATGGAGTGGGTAATCACTGTCGTGTGTCTTGAGTGTTGGGGCCCAGCATATGGAAATGGCACTGCTCAATTACTGTCAACTGTAACAAAACAAAAATAGCCTTACTGAATAGTCCATAGAGAGCTGAAGATCTGTATTCAATACAGGCTTCAGAAAGATTGACGTTTTGTTTTATGACTTTCATGGCCATCATCAATTTTTAAGCCATACTTTTTACAAGATCAAAAAGTTAACTATCAGTTAACATCCCACAGAGGATTGACAAGAAGACCTGGTGAGAGATGAACTCATAAAACACAAATATATAAAAATAAAAAAACACAAGCCAACAATTTTTCACAATCCCTATGGGAAAAATTTATGTGATTTTCAGTAACGAACTGGAAGAGTTGGCATCCATTAGTGGCTACATTATGACTCACCAACTCTGGCTCTATTGGCCGTCACACTCATTGTAAACACACCTAGCTGGACATGTGTACAGCTCCAGTCTCTGATTACCTCCCTCCTATCTGTCGCTAATGAGCCGGTAATGGCAGCTTGGATTTGTAGAGGTCTGGAGCTGATTCTTATCAGCAGGCCGTTTTGCACACAAACAGAAGCCCCCCGACAATAGAATTACAAGCTAAACTACGAACCGCTCCACCCTCCTCCACGGTCACATTCTGCCCCCTCTCTAACCGTCTGCTCGCTCACACACCGGCTGTACTTACAGCCTCACCTCCACTTGTTGTCTTGTTAGCTTAGACTATAGATACCAGATAACCGTCTCTAAGCATCCCCTCAGCACGTCCCCTCAGCATGAATGCCTCTGTTAATGGGGTTCTTAATGAACACGGTTGCTGTCACAATCAACAATCCCATCACTCTTCACAATTAGGGACTAGCAAACAGAAACCGGCAGGGTGGTTTGTCCATTGTAATGGACCTCAGCCCCCTGGTGTGAGCTCTAAATGGCCCAGGGCATGTGTGTATTCAGCTCTGCCAATGGCATCAGCGGCATGCCCAGGGTAGCACTGGACCCATAGTTTAGAAGTGAACGTGTATTCACTGATTTACTGATCCATTAACACAACCCAACTTTTTAAAAAGGGTTTTCAAACAAGAGAACAGTTTAAGATTACATTATAAAATCTACATTATCAAAACTTCATAGCCTTTCCTCTTTCTCAGTATAGAACTATTGTTTTGTTCTTTGACTACATGCAAGTTATTTTAGGAATGCAAAGACAGGCTATTGCATTGTTCCCTGTGGCTTAAAGTGCAATATTCAGTTCTAACAGATGCAAGTTGACTCAACAATTAGGGCCTTCGCTTAACTCCCCCTGAAACCACGATTGCCCTTTTTGGGGGTGTTTTTCTCTATGCAGGTTTTGATCTACAGGCTCTGTATGTTGGGTGTTTGTGGCCCTTCTTAGAAAGCTGAAGCACCTTGTGGGGCGTTCGGTGCGTGGGAGCCATTTTCAATGTTTACTAAAAGAAAAATTAGACGATGAATTATTTTTTCAACCTGTGACTCATTGGCCTTGGCTCATTTTCTGTGAAGAATGTGGAAAAGAACAAATTCCCCCCAACACACATTTATATTACATATCTGGAATTTGGATTCACTGGACTCAAGGGTCATAAAAGTGTGTAAATTGTAGGTGAAAACAAGAAAACAGAAAAAAGGTTTTCTGTGTACCATTACTCCTACCAGAGACTGCTCTGTGTGTGCATGTGTGTGTGCGTGTGTGTGTTTCTCCTTTAGATAAGCAGTGTGTGTCATCGATTGAAAATTACCCAAAAGTATGTGAACACCTGACCATCACACCTACTGTATATGACTTGTTCGAAATCTCTTTAAAAAACAACAGACATTCATATGGAGTTGCCCCTCCCCCCCCACCTCCTCCTTTGCGGCTATAACAGTCATCTCTCTTCTGGGAAGCCTTTCCACAAGATTCTGGAGTGTGTCTGTGGGAATTTCTGCCCGTGATTCAGCCAAAAGCCATTTGTGAGGTCAGGCACTGGTGTTGGATGAGAAGACCTGGCTCGCGGTCAGCGTTCCGATCCATTCCCAAGGTGTTGAGTGGGGCTGAGGACAGGCCTCTGAGCGGGTCACCCGGGTTCCTCCTCCATACCAGACTCGTCAAACCATGTCTTCATGGACGGACCTCCCCCGACACCCAGCACTTGTGCTGATGTTGCTTCCAGAGGCGTTTTGGAACGGTGAGGTGAGTGAGGGAACAGATAATAGCCCATCTTTACACGCTTCAGCTCCCTGCGGCCCTGCTGTGTGGGTCTGCGAGGACGAGCGCTCCAAGGCCGAGCTGTTGTTGCTCCTAGACGCGTCCGCTTCATGATAACAGCTCTTACATTTGACCGGGGCAGATCCAGTAAGGCACGTGCCGCGTTTAAAGTCGCTGAGCTCTTCAGTGCGACCCATTCTACCGCCAGTGTTTGTCTATGTAGATTTCATGGCTACAGATTTTATGCATCTGTTAGCAATGGGTGTGGCTGAAACACCTGAACTCAATTATTAGTAGGGGTATCCACATACTTTCGGATATTTTGTGTAGCTCCATTCTAGTTGGAATCAGCCATAGTACCTACAGAGACACGCCCTAGTGCTACTCGTAATGTATCGTCTCATTGATGACTACAGGGTAGCAAGTCCCACTCTTCCAGAAGAGGCATAGTGGTGGCCGTCCTTTCCAACAGTAGAAGTCTCTAGACCCAACAGGCCCAGCGTCAGAGCTGTCAACGTGTTCACTTTCCCACCCTTCAAATGGGTTGACCTCCATGCAAGATTGACCCCTTGATGAGGGCTCTAGTTCAGAGAGGTCTTCACTGATCCAGCACCAGACAGGAGATGGTGGCTCATACTGTAGAGAGAAGGTGCAATGATGACCAGTGGAGGCTCGTCCATTGAGGCAGGGGAGGACAGTCCTCCTCAGTTTTTGGAGAGAAGAGAGGTATTAAAATATAAATATATGAATTTATTTATTCATAATTAATATTATCTCAGTTTTGTTCATAAAGCAGGTTTTCCTTATGGATAAAAACCCATTATTGAAATTATAAAGCTCCAACAGTGACATCTATCTATAACATGCAGCTGGAGGACCCATAGATATCTATGGGTTCTTTTCTCTTAAATCAATGTAATGCCTTTTTTTCTTGCTAATTTGTGATTGGCCAAAACGCTGAAAAATTACCGCAAGGGAGGCTAGCCTCCCTTCCATAGATATCTATGGGGCTGCGTTCCGAATCGCATACTTCTACTTCTTACCTACTACAGCTGCCCTTAGAAAGTATGTACTTTGCAAGCAGTAGGCATCCAATTGGGACATACTACCTTGTCATAACATTGCGCCTTGAAATTTGCCCACATCCGTCGCTGTCCATAACGCGACATTCGTCTACAGCTGTCACGACTCGCACATGTGACGCACATTTCCGCTGCGCACAGGATTGTGGGTCAGAATAGCCAGAAAAGCCTGCTGGCTTGCATACTGCAAAATACGACCGGATGTAGTAGGACATCCTGGTATTTTTGCCATACTGCATGTGGCATTCTATGTATTGGGACATACTACATCCAGTTTTGGCATACTATATAGTAGGGTAGTATGCGATTCGGAACGCAGCCCGGGTCTATGGGTGATTGACATTTTATTAGTCCAATCACATTCCAGATTCCAGATTTACCACAGTGAAGGCCGTTTGAGTGGGCGTTGTCTGTGTTTCTCTTCCCTGTGCCATTGGAGACTTTTTGTGTGTTCGTAGCTCCATAATATAATACATCCAAAAGTATTATGGGACATATTACATCAAACTGTTCGTCTATTTGTCTTGATTCTAGCCATCTAAATATCTAATCTGACATAAATACTTTTTGAGCTAGAGCCGTCTGAACACGACCACTGGCTGGCTATAGCCGGTAACGTTAGCTACGAGGTGCGCGTCAGGCTACGGCAGGCAGGCGCGCTGATTGGCTGGAGGCGCAAACTGTCGGCAACTCGTCCAAAACATTTCTAGAGACTGGGTCGCAACACCGGATCGGAGAAATCCACAGGCTGGCTCCTGCTTGCGTGAGAATTGATCGCTTTGCAGTGCTTATTCCTCATCCAGTGATGGATGGGTGGATGGAAAACTTTCAACTGAATGTAATATTGTTCTGATAATTGTAGGCTATAGCAACATAAGAGTGGCAGCTTTGACAGCAACCCAAATTAGCTAATCCCATAGCTGTACCATTGCTAGCTAGCCATGAGCGAACTGTTGGATACTGCATTTGCTGTGCAACGTATTCCATTGTCCAGTTGTCAAATCTATTTGCCAACAAACTGTTTGAGAGCCAGCCATGGATGTATTAATAGAGCCAGCACACCTCAGTGTCCCCTAATCAATTTTTTTCATATATCACCTAACCTCTCCAGCACCTCACCAATATCAATTCTTTTCTCTCTTTAGAGAAGAGTACAATCCATTACAACAACTATTGCTTACAATGTTTTATTGTTGTTTTGTATTATTTTATCACGAATATGATAAATAAATGCTGCATGTAGTTAAATAAAGTGTTATTCAGTTTTTCATATGCTAAAATGGACTGTAAATCCACTTTAAAGCTGATATTTCAAATAATAACTGACTGAGGGAATGTGCCCCCCGGCGCCCATGGGCGGTTCGCCTCTCTTCTGCATTGGTGCAAGCTCTCGGTAGCCAAAGCAGGAAGTGCACGTGCCAAAGCAATGCCAGAAGAAACAGCATAAATTAAAGTTCCATCTTCCTATACCAATTATTTTAGATAGGCTACAGTACGCAAACTTGTTTTCCTCTGATTTCCACTGATTTCACAGCCTCAAAGAAAATCACAGAATGTGGTATCAAAAGATTAAACCAAAAATAGGAGAACATCACTTTATCCCTAGATCGCTTGACTTGTAGCAAACTCTTAAAAGCCTGTATTCATGCGTAGCCGACAACCTGTAAACATGAATCAAAATGGAACAGACAAAGCAGCTGATTAGTCTGCAAATGCCTCTTCACAAAAAAAGGAATGCTGCCAAAGAGGCATGGGAGTAAGTTATTTATTTATTTATTTATTTATTTTTTCTCTCAACAGGGACAGTGCACAATAGCCTATAGAGTTCATATGCAAAACAAATCACAATTTTGATTTTTTATAATTTCTCATGATATATTCAAGTATGGCATTATATTGATGCATATTTTTTATTATAAATCATAATAAAAACATTATATTTCCTATAAATCATCTAAATATGCCATAGTGACGGCTGCTTCCCGGTTCTGGTGGAGTGGGGAGTCCGTCCCACATTCGGCTGTCCATTTATACACCCTCCCCCTCAATTGAGATGCCCTCCACAGCTGCGAGTGAAACTGAATTTGGAGTCACACTGTGATGGAGTGGGAGTGAGTAAGGGCTGGTTTGGGATTGGGCCACAGTAGGAGACAAAAACATTGCAAATCTAGAGCAGGCTTTATTCGAGGCCTAGCTGAAAAAAACTATCCAGAGAACCAATGCTTGGATGCCACTCAAACTTTGGTAGTGGGCCTATCGGGCTCCAAAAAAGCAACATCTGGGATCACATTCTTGGCGCCCTACAAAGGTAACATCTGGGTTATAAATTGAATATTGTGTGCTGAATGGTTGGAGATGTGTGAATAAGACAGTTAAATTGTACGTGAAGACATGAGATTATTAGAAAATAAACCCTCCTTCTCTTGAAGGCCTGAGGCCGTTCTGCTGAGGAGAATGTAAATGTACTGCACTTATACAGCACTTTTATCCAAAGCGCTTTACAATGGCTTCTCATTCACGGCAGCTGTCATGCAAGGTGCTAGCCTGCTCATTAGGAGTGTTTTGTGGTTCAGTGTCTTGCCCAAGGACACTTCGACATGTGGACAGGAAGAGGCGGGATTCGAACCACGGCCCTATGATCACTGGACCACCCGCTCTACCACTGAGCCACAGCCACCCCACAGAATCTCAGTGTTGTCAGACTTTAAACTGGATCATGTGGCTATTCTCAAAGATGGGGGTTGTCATCTTTCACAACATCTACAGTATATGATGATGTCACCGCTTTAAATTTGCTGTGTGGGTGTTTTTTCCCCCCAGAGAGCTCACCACACCACGTCTCCTCGCCAGGGATGTTCTCAACCCCACTCTCTTGCCAGCCACACCTTCAGGAGAATGTCAGAAGACGAAGACCAGAATGGAAGTAGTCGTTCCCCGTCTGTGAAGGCGCTTTGGCGGAGGACATCTGCTGACATCAGCTCACAGCTCTGCTTCAACAAGCGTATTTTGGAGAGGGGGTAACAGATTCTTAAAGTTCCAGGTGTTCCAGGCACTCAAAAAGAAAAAAGTATTGGTGCTTACCCTCAAGTGTCATGCGCCACAGTGGTTTCAGTGGAAGAAAACTCTTCTACTAGTCAGGCATATCGTGTGAGAAAGTGAAGTTTGGGGGGGCGGGGAGGGTCAGTGTGAACAGACCGGAAAGAGGAGAGGAATTCACTAATTTGAAGGCTGAGGATAGGAATGAGGCGTTTCCTTATGGTGGGTTACCAGATGATCTCACCAGTCTCTCTGCATTTTAGATAAACAGACCAGTGGACCTCACCTTCTGATGAATGCCCAATGAGGAATATCCAAATCCTAATAGAAAATCGAATAACCCAATCCCCCTGTTTATGATTCTGATTTTATGGAATCAGAATCAGAAAAAATATAATATATATATAATATATATATATATATATATATAGAGAGAGAGAGAGAGAGAGAGAGAGAGAGTATTGTATATATATATATATATATAGTATTGTATGTATATATATATATATATATACACTATATATATATATATATATATATATAGTATACTGTAGGCCTATATATACAGTATATAATGCCAAACAATATCAGTACAATGTCCACCCAATGTTTACTGAAAGTCCTTAGTGTGTCATTCTCAAAGTCTCAATGTCATTATAACTGGTCAGACAGATGTTTTCTGTTAGCTGTTTGTGTTGTAGCCAGCTGTAAAAAGTCATACTGTGTTGGGTGTTACTGTGGTGGGACAGTTAGCGACATGTTTTCTCGTTCATCTGCAAATTATTCTGACATTTTTCAGCATTGGGTCACGGCTCATGTCACCACCATATTATGTCTTCAGGGGCCCATCGTATTCAAGTGTACAAGATAGGGCCAAGAGAATGTCAACAATTGGGATTCAGCCCAATCCACTCTTGCCATTGGCTCATATAGTATTATGATACCCGTTGTGGTTGTACAGCGCGTTGCTATGCATGCCTGTCAAGGCCCATGGCTGGTCTGCATATGTCCGTGCCCATACAACTCATTACTAACTATCTGTCTGTCTGTCTGCCTGCCTGTGTGCCTGTCTGCCGGCCTGCCTATCTATCTATCTATCTATCTATCTATCTATCTATCTATCTATCTATCTATCTATCTATCTATCTATCTATCTATCTATCTATCTATCTATCTATCTATCTATCTATCTATCTATCTATCTATCTATCTATCTATCTATCTATCTATCTATCTATCTATCTATCTATCTGTCTGTCTGTCTGTCTGTCTATTACATATCAGTGATTAAATCCATGACCCATATAGCAAACTCTGTGGGGCTGCACATGTATAGAAAACATTACTCACAACACCAGGATGGATAAATCGACTGAATCAGATAAGATTCACCATTCAAATCATCCTGGGTCCATAGCTCTTCCTGCTTCACGTTCACTTGCCAATATCTTATTTCTAGTATCATCATGGTTGAAGATACTTGTTCCAGAACAGCTCAGTGATCATACTGTTTGTCTATTATCAGAATAAACCAACTCCGCGGGGAGATCAGAATAAACCAACTCAGCGGGGAGATCAGAATAAACCAACTCAGCAGGGAGATCAGAATAAACCAACTCAGCGGGGAGGTCAGAATAAACCAACTCAGCAGGGAGGTCAGAATAAACCAACTCAGCAGGGAGGTCAGAATAAACCAACTCAGCAGGGAGGTCAGAATAAACCAACTCAGCGGGGAGGTCAGAATAAACCAACTCAGCGGGGAGGTCAGAATAAACCAACTCAGCGAGGAGATCACGAACGTTACTGGTAAATGGAAAAGCGCCATTGCTGTTGCTAGCTAGTATAACCGACTGAAATGTGGAGTAGCTGGTGAAATTCACTCCTCAAAGGAGCGCTGATAGTCCTTCCAAGAGGCACCTCCTTATTGGCGCAACTGTCAGCGTGTCCGCTTCACAAGCAGGGAGAGCTTGTCGAACGTGGCTTCGAATCCTGCCCTGGACAAGCCCTTAACATGTGTTGAACACAACGCAGATGAGAGTACGACAGTTACATTGGTGCCGTGACCCGGATGTCCAGTGGTGTGGTGTGAGTTTAGAGGGGTGTAAGCGAGTGAAAGTAGCTGTAGCTGGTGAAATTCACTCCTCAAAGGAGCGCTTACAGACCCTCCAAGAGAGACGTCCCTATTGGCGCAACTGTCAGCGTATCAGCGTCAAAAGCGGGAGAGTTTGGCTAACGTGGGCTCGAATCCCGCCCTGGGCATGCCAAAATGTATGGGTTACACTAGCTGGTGGGATTGTAAGTCACCCCTTGGCATGTGGTTGACCGTAGCACTGAGCGTATCCTGCCCCGCGGAACTACTTTTTACCCGCATTGCACCCGTGGAGATCCGCCGATCCAGAACAACTTCACAGGCGACACTGCACGTCCTAGGGTCCCGAATGGGGCGGCACGTAGCTCAGGAGGTAGACCGAGATGGTGGAGCAGTACCTTGTACTTTTTCCTCACAGCAAGAAGGCTTTTGCGCCTTTCTGTGCAGAGTGTGGGTGTTCTCCCTGTGTTCACAAGAGTTTCCTCCCAAAGAAACCAGTATGAAAACCATGCAGAAGAACAGACTGCTAACGCTGTCTGTCCCTGATGAAGGCGGACAGGAGCACTTGATTGGTCCCGTGTCCCCCTACTGTCTGCTCCTGGCTGCCCTTGGAGGAAGGACAACAGGATGGGTGAAGAGCAGAGGAAAATGTCATCATTCTATCGCCGCTCTGTGTGCCTCATCACAGTGTGTTGCATTAAAAAAACACTATGACAATAAAAGTTGTTTGTTTTTTTGAATGTTAACTTTATACAGCACCCGGTTCAGGAGATAATTGCCTGCAGACAGAAAGACTCCACATGTGTCATTACAGAGAGATTGATGTTTGTAAACTGGAAATGACATGTTGAAATGACGTTGTGCCAAACAATCCCTTGTCAACACACTGATGACAACCAATTGCAGGTGCAATGAACACAGAGAGGAGCATTCCCAGAACTCCAGCTCACAGCAGACTGCCTCTTATGGCTCCATCCTGTTTTAGTCTCTCTCAGATGTTCATATGGAATTTCTGGTAAGGCTTTAAATCATGGTCTCTATAACCTGTTTCCAATTGGAGCAGGACAATGGATTTTGATGCCTATTATAATGGGAGCCAGCCCTGCACATCGGGTGCCAGGTAAAGGGAAATAAAGTGTCAAGAAGAAGATCTAGAGCAAGAGTTAGCCATTAGTCACCAAAATAATTCCTCAGCCAGAAAGAATCATATCATTTGGTGAACCTCTTTGACTGGTCCCTCTCGATTTGATCGAAGTAATATTGTAGCTTTCAGTGGATTCTGTTTACGGTTAAACGCATATGTGGAGGATGTAATGGCCCCTACACAAACACAAGTCTGCCTTGCGCGGGGTGCGCGCGTGCCGCCACTTCAGTCACATGCAATTTGTGGGCACCCGCTGCAGACGAAAGTTGACATTGTGCAACCGTGCCATAAATGCAATGTATTCCTATTGATGTTAGGACTAATGGGATGCATGGTACACATGAGAAAAAAATGTCACTCTAGATATTGAGGATAGCGTATCCCCATGAGACCTGATCGCGCAGGCTGCGCCCTTCTTCACTGCGCAGATCCGAACTGAAGTGAGCTCGCGCAATCAGGATGGTCTTACCCAGGTAAGGGGGGGACGTTCTGGGGACCTTGCGTAACGTTCCTTAAGGAGGCCGACCCTCTTGCATCTTAATGTAATTCCTAGCTCCTCTCTGGTCAGCACAAATGATTCATTCTGGTAGCATTTAATCTCACTGTTTCAATGTGCATTCAATATGTAAGTGTGTGTGTGTGTGTGTGTGTGTGTGTGTGTGTGTGTGTGTGTGTGTGTGTGTGTGTGTGTGTGTGTGTGCGCGCGCGCGCGCGTGAGTCTGTTTTCAGGAGAATGAAATAGAACTCGTGTTTTTCTCAGCTAGACAGTCTGTGGGAGTATTGACATTTAATCATCCCCAACAGCTGTGCTGGGTTTTTGCTCCCCCTTCATCGGAAAAATGTGCCAAAGACGTGCTATACACGATTACCCGACTCCAACCCGTCTCCATGGCGATTGGACGGCACTCAATGTAGCAGAGTCTAAATATTAGTACTGGCACCACTTGACCCATAATACGAACGCCTGCACGTGTTAGTACAGACCTAAACCAAAATGTCTCCACTATATTTTCGGAGCACCGGTTGAGTTATATTAAGTCTACTGAGTGGCAGCTATGCCTGATCACCAATTTATATTTAGGCCGCCGGAGGCTAGTTCGTAACATGGGCTGTAAGAACACCGGTGACTCATTTATTTCGGTTTTACACTTCCACACGGGGGCGATATATTCCTAGAGTCTTAGCTCTTTTGTTTTGAAGGAAGGAGAAATGTAGAAATATATAAATATTTACTATATGGGGTAGTCTGCTTCAAATCCAGAGCACTGCTCAGGAGAGACAGAGACGGAGAGAGATATAGATAGATAGAGAGAGAGAGATAGAGTGAGAGAGAGAAAGAGAGAGAGAGAGAAGAGCTAAAGATAAGCAAAAGGCACAACTTCCACAACTTCTTCAGTTGTTTGTCAACGATTGCATTGCCATGACTACTACAGCATCCCAGAATCTAGAGTGACGAGGACGAGGAAACGACGACTGGGAGAGAAAGAGAAGAGAGAAGGAAGAGAAAGAAAAAGCAGGAAGACTTGACTGAAGTCAAAGAAAAAAAGGGGAGAGAGAGAGAGAGACGGGAGGCGAAAGGTGGGGGAGGAGGAGTAGTTGCCCCTCTTGTGAAGACGCGAGAGGACTATAGGAGGGTGGAAGACGAGAAAGGAGAGACAGAGGGGGAAGGAAGGAGGGTGACAAGTCGCCTTCGTGGACATGGGGCTGTGTACTGTCCTGTTAATCTGTCTGTCTCAGGCAGAGTTGGGGAGAGTTTGGGCGCAGGAGCAAACAGGTAGGCTAAGAGCTTATATCGCCTTCCATGATTGTAACAGGTAACATCGTGCTGTAGGCTATACTGTACTGACAATCGTGTAAGCTGTCAACGCAGCATAACACAGAATACTGCGATAAAGGCAACGCCACTGATGCTCTGGCTGTCTCTGATAACACGCGCGCGCACTCACACCATGTGAGTAGGCTACACAGTTTGCATGTGTTGCCATGATTACAAGTTAGAAGGAATATTTTCAATTCTTGTGTCTAACTTGGCATTCGATGTGCGTGCAGCCTACATTTACTTGTCCTATTTATGATTGTGTGTGTGTGTTGTGTGTGTGTGTGTGTGTGTGTGTGTGTGTGTGTGTGTGTGTGTGTGTGTGTGTGTGTGTGCGCGCGTGTGGTCGGTGATGCCAATAACCCTTGATGCCGCGAACATCTGTGTGAGACAAATCGTTTCCTTGAAATATATCTCTGTGAGTCAGAGGCCAGCAAGGCAGTTTGAAGGTGGATTCATTTCTCGCCTACTCTCATTGGCCAGTGTGTGTGTGTGTGTGTGTGTGTGTGTGTGTGTGTGTGTGTGTGTGTGTGTGTGTGCGTGTGTGAGTGCGTGCGTGTGTGTGTATGTATGTGTGTGTGTGTGAGTGTGTGCCTATGAGTGTATGTGTGTGTACTGTACTGTGTGTGTGTGTGTGTGTGTATGTATGTGTGTGTGTATGTGTGTGTACAGTATGTGTGTGTGCGTGTGTGTATGCATGTATGTGTGTATGTGTGTGTGTGTGTGTGTGTATATGTGTGTGTGTGTATGCGTGCGTGTGTGTGTGTATTTCTGTACTCCTTGGAGATGCCATATTTTTAGCAGCCCCCGTTCTTTTGCGCTCCTCGTCCTCCTCCTCCTCCGACAATCAGCACTGCTCTAGTTTCTCCATCCTCTCCTGTGGTCCCCGACCATCGCACCGATCCAGAGCCAGGAGCCGCAGCAGAGAGAGAGAGAGAGAGAGAGAGAGGGAGAGAGAGAGAGAAAGAGAAAGAGGGAGAGAGAGAGGGAGAGAGAGAGAGGGAGAGAGAGAGAGAGGGAGAGAGAGAGAGAGAGAGAGAGAGAGGGAGAGAGAGGGGGGAGAGAGAGGGAGAGAGAGAGAGGGAGAGAGAGAGGGGGAGGGAGGGAGAAAGAGAGGTGGAGGGAGAGAGAGGGGAGAGAGAGAGGGAGGGAGACAGATCAGAGAAAGAGAGAGAGAGATCAGAGAGAGAGAGATCAGAGAGAGAGATCAGAGTGTCTCTCTGCCGGACCGTCCTTCGGTGTGGAGACAGACAGCCCCGTACGTGTTTCCTCAGGGCCCCGTGTTGGACCTGTGTGTGTCATCTCAACGGGGTCGAGGAGAACGCGTTACTGTCCGCCCTGCGTCCATCTGCCCTGCGTCCATCTGCCCTGCGTCCTGCGACCGTCACGTGGCGTGGATCAGCCCTGTGCTCGCTCTCTATTTGTGAGCATGCCTACCCAGGAAACACCTGTGCAGTAGAGAAATACATGACCCATGGGGGACATGAAACTCTGATTGGTTAAGGCTAATATTGCATCTTCTTTGGTTATGGAGCAAAGCAAGCACATGCTCCAAGATGATAGTACAGTAGGTGCCTTTGTAGACAGGAGTGCATCACTGGTTTTGAAACCTTGTAGCAAGGGGGCCTGTGAAATCTAGTGTTCTTCACAGACATGTGAAGAAGAAGAATTCTTTATTCGTCGTACACAAGTGCACTTGACTCAAACACACGTGAGTAATTGGCGACACAAGGAGCACATGCACACGCACACATGCATCAGGGTCGCCGATGAAATGCTTCTCCTGCTCTTGACCCATCCCGTTGTCCTTCCCCCAAGGGCAGCCGGGAGCAGACAGTAGGCAGCGTGCATGGGCCGCACTCAGGGACCAATCCAAGCACTCCTGTCCGTCTTCGCCAGGGATGGACAGCGTTAGCGATCTGTTCTTCTGCATGTTTTTGTGCGTGGCTGTAAGCCAGCGCACCTAGTATAGCGTTTGTCCGGTTATCACTCGCTCCCTCCCTCCGTTACTGCGGACAATGTTGGCCTGCATTTCTCTGTTGGCACCACAAGAGGCAGTAGTCCCAGTACACCAAAATCAAGAAGGACACCAAAATGTACCCGCTGATCTCCACTGCACAAATAGAGTAGTGGTGAGAGCATTGGACTTCCACCCTTGAGACAGGGGTTCAAGACCCGGTGAGGATGACTTTATGGGACTATACCCCAAACCTCCACATGTTCATCCTTTCACTCCAACCTTTACCCTTTGCCTTATAGGTCAGATCCTGTCCCAACCCCAACCCTTATTCTAACCCCAACCCACACTAGGGACTGGAAGAAGGATACCAAAACCCACCCGCTGATCTCCACTGCACAAGTAGAGTAGTGGTGAGAGCATTGACTCCCACCCAGGACACCGGGGTTCAAGACCGGTGGGGATGACTTTATGTTATAAGCAGTGTAACTGCTTTAGCCACTGACCACTACCATTAATGTTATGGAAGCTGCTGCTAGTTGTTGTGAGCTCATGAGCTAACTGGCTATCCCACTCTTATTGTGCTGGATTAGCATTGGAAGCATTGGAACTGATGTGTCCAGGCGACAAGACCTATCTTAATGTATCTGACATTATTTCATGTCATTTCAATTCACAGCTATTTCAGTGGCATGACTAGCTTCCGTCCTACCAGTCCTGAACAGAAACAAGCCAGCCACGCACATAAGCCAGGCTTGACCTGGCCTGGTTGGTATTGGGTTTTTATGGGGAAAACCCTTACAAACACAGGGAGAACATGCAAACTCTGCACAGAAAGACCCGGAGACCTTCTTGCTTTGAGGCGACAGTACCAGGTACTACACCACCATGTCACAGAAGGGTAATTTTGGGGTTCAGTGTCTTGCTCAAGAACACTTCGGCACAACGCCAGGAGCTGGGATTGAACCGGGGACCTTACGATCCCCAGCCAGACGCTCTGCCTCCCGAGAACTAACCTTAATGATGCACTATGAACCAATATGCACCCTTTCAATGGAACCAATGGGCAACGACGTCCAAGTAAACTGTACTGTCAACTGTGGTATTGTTTTGAATATGACCATTCCTTGAAATGGTTTTGTAGAATGTAAACGCCTTTGAACGCCTTTGATGTGTGGCACTTATTCACGTCTTATTATAAAGACAGAAATCCAGGTGTCCCTTGCTTTGTTATACAGTAAGTAGTTAGTAGCTTGCCTCGCTTAATAATTTAAGGAAGGTTTGGCGTCTCCCTTTAGAACTTTAAAGGAGAATGCTCGTTTTTGACAACCTGGACCTTATTTACGGCATATTATAAGACGTTTCACTCACCGAGATAACTTTGGTGTAATTCGGAGGCCTGTAGAAGAAATTTAAAATCCAGCGTGAGCCAAGTATATCCATGTAATGGTGGTGGACGGGGCACTGAGAATGCAGCTTCTAAAAAATCTATTTTCTGCTGCGAAACGGTTGTTTTCATCAATCTGTGTTTATGAATCGCTAGTTGTGCTTCCATAGAGCGTAGGCCTTCGTCTTTAGCTTCCCCACTTGCTCCAGCACACATGCGCACAGCGGAGCAACATTTGCTCTGCCTTGAATATACAGTATCCATCACCTTTTATCAGGAGTGGTTTTACTCACTTGTTCTGCTTTTGTCCTTCATCCCTTCCCAGGTCTGTCTACAGTTCCAGCTATCATCCCTTTTTTGGATGAATCCATATACCCCCCCCCCCATTCCATTTCTGGGTTCTTATTTCCCAGCTTCCTGTATTTGTGATTGTGCACGGCTGCTCACTGCTCTCTCTGTAGCTGCATCATGACAACGGTCTCTCCCATCTCTCATCACTCCATGGGCAGTTTTTGAATATAGGCCTGTCTCTAAAAATAAAACGTCCTAATTTTTATTTATTTATTTAAATCTTGAGTCTTTACTGTAAGTGGACCACCACATTATACCATAATTCTTGTAGAAAGGGTGCACCTTGTTTTGGATGGATTCCACGTATAGTTGGATACAAATACAGCAATACAATTTGATGTCCTTAGCCAATGACGTAAACGATTTGCTGATCAAAAGACAGTAGAGATATTCTGGGTGACCTCATTTGAATTCAGTGACAGCATGTGGACACTAAGTTACAATGGACTCGAGTTGTTTCTCTGTAGGTGCGTGCGTGCGTGTGTGTGTGTGTGTGCTGTCTGCTCCTTTCGTGCATGTGTGTGAATGAGCTGCACACAGGACATATATAGTTTCACATTATGCAATATATTCACACATGTGTCCAGGAATGCTTGGCCTACTTCGGCTCCTCTCTCTCTGTGTTCCCGACACCCACCAGGTTTCAAAGGTTGTTGCCGCAATGCAGGCAACCAGGGAAAGCTCTGGGCTGACATCACATCTGCCATCCCGGTGTGTTGCGTTTCCAATATGTTTGTTTGTTTGTCCCATGGTAGAAATAGTCCTCTAATTCTATTGGTGGCGTTTGGTTGATTAAGCTGCTGGGAAAGTCGAGCTGTGTTGCCTGTTGTAACTAGTGCACACGTGCCCTGCCGCCACTCTAATGTCAGGTTTTAAACAGGCCGAGATTCTGAGCTACACCCGGGTATCCGTGACTCAGGCCTGTTCCACCTGCTGGTTGAGGACGCGGGTCTCACCGGTTATGAATGACCACCGCTGGGGCCCTGAGGGGATACGATTCCCGGAGAGACGCACATGAGAGACGCTCTTAGAAAGAACCTTGTCACCGAACTGCTTCAGGCCCGGGAAAACGTTGTGTATTTTCCCCGAGGTCAAAGAAACGGGGCAGAGGCACCCGCTGTTCCGACCGGAGCGGTCTATGAGCGCGGTGTTTTTTTCCCTCGGCCGCGAGAAGTTCAGAGAAGTCATCATCCTCTACAAGCTTGACTTGTATGGACCGTGGCTTCTCAAACGAACTGCTGGAATATTTCGCCCCTAGGAGGTGCTAACCAGCAGCATGGACCGCAGGTGTGGACACATCACACCGATGTTTGGCAAGCGTGGACATGTAGGAGGACTGTGAGCTGCCGATTGACCGTGGATGACGGTGTCCAAATTCTCGGTCAGATGTGTTCTGCCTCGTCCTCCCGTTCCACATGCTGACCTCACGTTTTCTGGGTGGAAACAAGTGCAGCTAAACTGACCCAGTTGGTCGGCTTTCATTGTGAGATGCTTTCTTTCGCTACACTCAAATCAAACAAAAGCACTTATTAGAACCACCTCCCCTGTGTGTGTGTGTGTGTGTGTGTGTGTGTGTGTGTCTTTCTCTCTGTGATCTCTCTGTGATCTCTCTGTGTTTTCATTTCTCAGAATACTACGCCTGATTTCCAATTATGTTTAACTGCAACATCCTGTCTTTATTTTCTATGTGACAATTCTTTCTCTTCCCTGTTTTCTCTTTCTCTCTTTCTCTTTCTATTTCTCTCTCTCTCTCTCTCGCTCTCTCTTTCTCTCTCTCTCTCTCTCTCTCTCTCTCTCTCCAAATTATGCACGTTCATCCTGTATTTACCCTGCATCGTCGTAACAGTATCTGATGACGTGAACCTGGACGTCCATCAGAGAAACATCTCAGCAGCCTATATATATATATAACATAACCCAGATACCCGGCATTGAGAACATTTATCACAAGTACTGCCTGGGCAGGGCGAGAGACATCTTCACGGATGCCTCCCGCCCGTAACAATGGACCTGTCACCCTCCTCCCCTCCGGCAGGCGTGCCAGGAACCTCTGGTCCCCCACGAGCAGGAGCCTCTGGTCCCCCACCAGCAGGAACCTCTGGTCCCCCACCAGCAGGAACCTCTGGTCCCCCACCAGCAGGAACCTCTGGTCCCCCACCAGCAGGAACCTCTGGTCCCCCACCAGCAGGACCCTCTGGTCCCCCACCAGCAGGAACCTCTGGTCCTCCACCAGCAGGAACCTCTGGTCCTCCACCAGCAGAACCCTCTGGTCCCCCACCAGCAGGAACCTCTGGTCCCCCACCAGCAGGAACCTCTGGTCCCCCACCAGCAGAACCCTCTGGTCCCCCACCAGCAGGAACCTCTGGTCCTCCACCAGCAGGAACCTCTGGTCCCCCACCAGCAGGAACCTCTGGTCCTCCACCAGCAGGCTCAGGAGGAGCTTCTTCCACCCGAGGCTGGGATCCCGCTGGACTCCACACCACCGCTCCAAAACCTTCACTGCACTCATTACTGCACTGTTTACAACACTTTAACCAACATGTTCTGGCACTATTCAGATTTTGCACAGACTGGACCACCTACATGACTGTTCAAATAATGCTACTGTACTTATAACCGACTGTACATATGCCGTTCATACTGTACATACAACCTTACATGAGCACTCTCTGTTCTCTCTTTTCACCTCTCCTCTGTATACGTATTTAAAAAATATTTACATGTGTAATATTTGTATTTTCTCTCTCCAGTGTCAATCATTTAGCATCACCTATGCTGTATTACTTATTTTCCCTGCACTTATCTGTAAATAATACTATACTGCTGCACTTCTGGTTAGGCCTAGATGCTAACTGCATTTCATTGGCCTTGTACCCGTACTCTGCGCAGTGACAATAAAGTTTTATCTAATCTAATTTAATATAATCTAATGTAATATGGAGTTGTCAGAGGTGTTCATTCTCAGAATGCTGCTGTGTACCCCAGCGGTGGCTCGTCATATAGAAACTAGGAGGTACAGTAGAGAGCCCTGGTTCATATCAGTAGAAACTAGGAGGTACAGTAGAGAGCCCTGGTTCATATCAGTAGAAACTAGGAGGTACAGTAGAGAGCCCTGGTTCATATCAGTAGAAACTAGGAGGTACAGTAGAGAGCCCTGGTTCATATCAGTAGAAACTAGGAGGTACAGTAGAGAGCCCTGGTGACCGTGGGATACAGAATGCTCACATCCATTTCTGCTGATCTTTCATTTTGCATTGAAAGTTGCAGTAAAATGTGCTCCGTGACAGAATGGATTTAAAAGCAAAGAAGACAACATAAACATTAGTCTTTGGTGTTTTGAGGACATGGAAGGTTTCCTGTACATGAACTGTACTGTAGGCACAATTCTGCAGCAACCTCCAGTAGCTGTTGAGTAAAATGTCCTAACGTTTTAACTGATTCATTTTTCAGCTTAGTGTTCTCCAGACTTAATTTGTTTTTCGAGTTGACTTGATCACTGTGGTCAATCATCCTGACGTTTTGTGACATAAACAGCACGCAGGGCATCAACACAAAGAGATTTCACCAGATTAAAGGGGTTGTTGATGGACAGTTCAAAGTTTGTGTATTGAGAGCGTTCTGAGAGGTCAGACCAAAGCATTTTCTATTGTCATTTGTGTTTATGTGTGGTTCCTGTGTGTGTATTTAGGTATGTGCAAATCAGCTTGCAACAAAAACAAGCCATTCCTCTCACCTGTAACCAATTGAGACAATTCGCTTACAACCCATACAAGTTGATACTGTCAGTATACAGCAAATGTGGTCCAGTATATGCACAGTGCACATGACGTGAAAGTGTGAGTCTAACTCCAGAGAGAGAGGAGCTGGAATAAACAAACTCACTGTGTTCCTCATCAATCCCGTCTCTGTTGCCAACGGCTCAGATGTGCTGAGCAGGAATCGCGTCGCCATGTCGGACCTAACAGACAGGCAGACTCAACCACCGGGGACACGTGTGGTTCTGTTGCGCTGGAGTCTCCTGGCACTGTCAATAGTTTTTTTCCTCTCCTGCAAGTTTTCCTTTGTGAGTTATAGACCCGTTCTGCTGATAAACGTTTTAACATCCATCTGTTTGTGTGTTTATGATCCCGATTTCTAATTAGAGACAGGGCTATAGACACGCATGGTTTTACGATTGTTTCTGTTCTATAGTGAGATAGTAAGTAACGTATAACTGTATGGCTATGACTCCAGACACCCACCTCTATTGGCTGTGAGATGCTTTACCCGTTGTGGTTTGCTTGGTTGACCAGCTAAGGTTTAGGCTCGTCCTTGGATGCCAGAGCAAAAAAAAGTATCTAATGTTGACACTTTCTGCTGTGGTGTCTTTGTTTTACTTTATTTCTGAAAGACACCTGTGTTCGCGTTTTGTCCAGAAACGTGGATGCCATAGGAAAAAAAAGTATCTAATGTTGACACTCTCTGCTGTGGTGTCTTTGGGTGCGTTAAGTAGCTGAGTGCTCAGCGATCAGTGATCAGAATTCACTTAACGGGTTGCTCAATTACACTCTAACTGAGCTGCTCAGGGCACAAGTGAGCAGTTTTGAACTATGATCTGTTTGAGCCAAAAACCACGTCATAATCATCATCACTGAACAAAAAAATAAAATAAAGATGGATGCCGAAAGGATGCTGGTACGCCTGTCGGATGGCAAATAAATGCATCCGTTTTTGTAACCGAAGAAGAACTTTGACGTATAAGTGAAGGTAAATAAATAACATTACATTTAAATTCCATTTTGATAATTTGCCGACGTTACGCTAACGTTGTAACGGCAAGGATGCCATTTGGACCTACGTTAGCTATAGTGGCAGAAAGACAACAAGTGGTGATTAAAGTTCTCGTCTCCTAGCAACTCAGCGCTGTTAGAGCAGACCGTTAAGTAGAAAAAAAACCGCTCAGAGTGAGCATTCGCTCACTGAACACTCAGCTACTTAAAGGAGAATGCTCGTTTTTGACAACGTGGACCTTATTTACGGCATATTATAAGACGTTTGACTCACCGAGATAACTTTGGTGTAATTTGGAGGCCTGTAGAAGAAATTTAAAATCCAGCGCGAGCCAAGTATATCCATGTAATGGCGGCGGACGGGACACTGAGAATGCAGCTTCTAAAAAATCTATTTTCTGCCGCGAAACGGTTGTTTTCATCAATCTGTCTTAATGAATCGCTAGTTGTGCTTGCATAGAGCGAGGGCTTGTTGTGGTTTTTCACATGCCTCTGTAATATGATCTTTAGAAATGTCTTTAGAAACTAAATAGCTTCCCCACTTGCTCCAGCACGCATGCGCACAGCGCGCAAACTGGCTATTCTCCGTCTGTAGGCTACACTCGCGGCTCACATTCTCTACGCTATGATCGGCGTCCATCATATTCTAAATCATCTTCTATATCCTCAAAATCTGATAAATATTCAGGCATATTGCACACAATATTCCAGGCACCAACAAGCCGATCGTAGAGTAGAGAATGTGAGCCGCGAGTGTAGCCTACAGATGTAACGGAGAATAGCCAGTCTGCGCGCTGTGCGCATGTGTGCTGGAGCAAGTGTGGAAGCTATTTTGTTTCTAAAGATATATTAGAAAATAGATTTTTTAGAAGCTGCATTCTCAGTGCCCCGTCCACCGCCATTACATGGATATACTTGGCTCGCGCTGGATTTAAAATTTCTTCTACAGGCCTCCGAATTACACCAAAGTTATCTTGGTGAGTCAAACGTCTTATAATATGCCGTAAATAAGGTCCAGGTTGTCAAAACTGAGCATTCTCCTTTAACGCACCCTTTGTTTTACCTTATTTCTGAAAGACACTTGTATTCGTGTTTTGTCCAGAAACACCGCAAGGATCCCGGCTGCCGTCAGATGAGGGCTCGTCTGGGATGCACAGCAGAGGCTGTAGAGAGCAGCCGCCAGCCCACACATGTGGTCAGACGCGGGCTGTCCGCAGTGCCCTGGGTGGAGGTGTGGCCATCGATACCCTGCCGGACAACATGACCCGCGTGGTGGTGAGAGATGCTGATTCTGGAGCGATTCACACTGAACATTCATTATAATCCCTACTTCCTTGTGCTTGTATGTTGTTGTCCTCTGCTGCTGTAACAGTGCAGTTTCCCCCGCAGGGATTAATAAAGTACTACTACTAGTACTAATAAAGTACTACTACTACTACTACTACTACTACCACTCAAGGCTTAATAAAGTACTACTACTACTACTACTACTACTACTACTACTACTACTACTTACCACTACTACTGCTACCATCCAGGGATAAATAAAGTAATAGTAGTAGTAGTACTGCTGCTACCACCAGGAGGTCAATAAAGTAGTACTACTACTTGTGCTACCACACAGGGATTAATAAAGAACTGCTATGTCTATTAGTACTACCACCACCAGCTCACCAATATGGCCTCTTTTCACTCCAATCATGATTTGCATTTCTTCCAGTGACAAACTCTAAACACAATTTCTTCCCGACCCCAGACTTACTCTACTAAACACAATTTCTTCCCTACCCCAGACAAACTACTAAACACAGTTTCTTCCCTACGTCAGACAAACTCTACTAAACACAGTTTCTTCCCTACCCCAGACGTACTCTACTAAATACAATTTCTTGTAGTTTTAAATCTTGAAATGACTAAAGATCATGGAATCACTGTTGTTGGCTGCTACAGACCTCCATCTGCTGTCAAAGATCTTCCTTGACTCAGCTTATATCTCAGTTGCATTATAGCGAAATTATTCTGGTTGGTGACCTGAACTGGGATTGGTTACAACCAGTGTCTGATGATTTTAAATCTTATTGTGACTCAGTAAATTTGACCCAGTTGATTAATGCACCTACTTGGCCAAATCATAAATGCCCTCAGAAGTCTACTCTCATTGACTTAATATTGACGAATGTCCCCCATAAATTCTCTGTCACAGGTGTCTTTTGCAAAGATTTGAGTGATCATTGTGTTGTTCCTGCTATTAGAAATGCTAAGATTTCAAAGACAAAACCTTCTTTGATTTATAAAAGAAATCTAAAGCTTTTTATTGAGCAGGGATTTTTACATGATTTGTTTCATTTTAACTGGAGCAGGATAGAACTCATCTCTGACATTGAAAGAGCCTGGACATTTTTCTATGATGGGTTCAGTTCTATCAGAAATAGACACGCCCCGTTCTGCAGGTACAGAGTTAAGGGGCGGGATAACTCATGGTTCTCACCAGAGCTCTCTAGTCTAATTGGCGAACATAATCTAGCCTGGGCTAAAGCAAGAAAATCCAAGTCTGATACTGATTGGCTTTTTAGACAACACTGAAACAAATGCACTTTTTAATCAAAAAGGCCAAGTCAGAGTTTTATTTGTCTGCTATTACTGCATCTCTTAATGATCCTAGAAAATTTTGGAAATGTATTAAGTCCATGTCTGTGAACAATGATTCCCATGTTCTACCTCCTTGTATAACGAAGGATTCAGTTACAATTTATGACAAATCTGAGATGTTAAACTGTTTTAATGAACACTTTGTATCTTCTGGTTCGCTGTTTGACTCCGTCTCCTCCACTTCCATGCAACCCTGTGCTGTTGATGAACCTGTGTATATTGGTGAAACTTTCAGCTTTTCCCACTTTTCTGTACAGGAAGTACGTAAAGCTCTTAAAGTGTTAGACCCACGAAAATCTGCTGGTCCTGACCTTCTAGAACCTAGCTTTTTGAAGATGGCAGCTGACTTCATAGCAGAACCGTTAACTTATCTTTTTAATCTCACCCTAGATAGTAAAGAAATCCTGGCAATCTGGAAATCAGCCTATGTTCTCCCATTGTTAAAAGGGGGAGATCAGACAGTATTAAATAATTACAGGCCAATATCAAATTTGTCAGCACTGGCCAAAGTACTTGAAGCTCTTGTAAGTGAACAACTTAAAGAGTTCTTATATAATAACACTATCTTATCTGCATCCCAGTCAGGTTTCAGGAAACAACGTAGTACAATTACGGCAGCCTTGAAAGTTGTTAATGATATTACTGTTGCCCTAGACAACAAACAGCACTGTGTGTCACTCTTTATAGATCTTTCCAAAGCATTCGACACGGTTGACCATTATATATTGAAACAGAGATTGCTTCTTTCAGATCTCTCAGAGCAAGCAGTTGCATGGTTTGTGAACTTTAATCTGTATGAAATCAATGCACTAAACTTGATGGCCTCATGTCTGATGTGCTGTCTACAGTATCTGCAAGGGGGTGTCCCAGGGCTCAGTACTGGGTCCCCTCTTATTTACTATATATATTAATGGTCTGGGTCATAATGTGTCTAATGCAAATCTTCATTTTTATGCTGACGATAGTTATTTATTGTTGTGCTGCAAGTCTTGCCGAAGCTTTCCAAAACTTGCAAACTGCTTTCGATGTTGTACAAAATACTTTGTGCCAACTGAAACTTGCCTTAAATTCTGACAAAATGAAACTTATGGTGTTCACAAATACACGAAAAATGCCACTGAGCCTACCATCAATTGTCACTTTTCAGGGAAAAGACATCGAGATTGTTTCTTCATACAAGTATCTTGGAATTTTAATTGATGATGGTCTCTCTTTTAAACCACATATTCAGCTCCTGGTGAAGAAGCTGAAGCTGAAATTGGGTTTTTATTTCAGAAATAAGTTTTGTTTTTCTTTTGAGGTTAAACTGAGACTTGTTGCAGCTACATTCATGCCTGTGCTTGATTGTGGTGATGTTCTGTACATGCATGCTTCCTCTCAGTGCCTCAATGCAATCAATACTGTTTACCATGGTGCTTTGAGATTCATCACAAACTGTAGAAATCATACTCATCACTGCACCTTGTATGATCGGGTTGGATGGTCTGCATTGTCTACTCATAGACTTATTCATTGGTACATCATTATTTATAAGGCAATTCTTGGTCTTCTTCCTTCTTACCTCTGTGCCTACATGTTACAAAAAAGTACTGGAGAATACTCCTTAAGATCACAGGACTTCTTGCTGCTGTCTGTTCCCAAAGTCAGAACAGAAAAGGGGAAAATGGCTTTTAGTGATTCGGCTCCTTCTGCCTGGAACATGTTACAAAATGATCTCAAACTTGAGGAGCAGGTCTCAATAGATGTTTTTAAATCCACTATGAAGGTTGAATGTTCATGTTTTTAACTAGCGTATTGCCATCTAGCCAAATCACCAAGTCACATGTGTAAACTGTATTACTGTTGCATCTCTGTGTTTCTGTTGTATATTTCCGTCTGCAACTCTGTGTTTGGATTGCACAGCTGCCTATCTTGGCCAGGTCTCTCTTGAAAAAGTAAATAAAATAAAAAAAAACTCTACTGAACCCTGTTTCTTCCCTACCCCAGACACACTCTACTGAACCCTGTTTCTTCCCGACCCCAGACAAACTACTGAACCCTGTTTCTTCCCTACCCCAGACAAACTACTGAACCCTGTTTCTTCCCTACCCCAGACAAACTACTGAACCCTGTTTCTTTCCTACCCCAGACATACTCTACTGAACCCTGTTTCTTCCCTCGCTCAAACAAACTCTACTGAACCCTTTTTCTTCCCTACCCCAGACAAACTCTACTGAATCCTGTTTCTTCCCTACCCCAGACAAACTCTACTGAATCCTGTTTCTTCCCTACCCCCGACATACTCTACTGAACACCATTCCTTCCCTACCCCAGACTAATCTTTCCTAGTTGTCATCCTGTCCGTTCTGCTAGCCAGGCTCACCAGGCAATGATACCACGCTTCATCAATCAATGAGGATGACTGCATCTCAGGGGCAATGAGCTGCCGAGACTGAATGGGACAAATTCAGCCATAATCATCACAGGGTTTCCTGCTTGGCGCTGTGAACCTAGAGGTCAAAGTCCAGTTATTGGAATAAGTCCAGTTATTGGAAAATCTAAAACAGGTGGATGGGGTTTGGTGTCTTTGCGAGTTTCCATGGATTAATTTTTCCACTGAGAATCAGTGTGTTTGTGTGTGTGTGTGTGTGTGGGCGTGCGTGCGTGCGTGTGGATGTGTGTGTGTTTGTGAACGTTGCAGACTAGTATATTCTGTCTCTTACAACCATGTATATAAAGTTTCCACCAGATAAATTGTGTTGTACTTCCCCCTGATCGTCGTCCCTCTGCAGTACAAATTGAAAACAGACCGTCGCTGTCTCCTGCCAACTTAGTGTTTGTTCAAGCATGGCTGTGTTGTGTGTGTGTGTGTGCACATAAATGTTCAGTTCATGTAGTTATGGATCTAATGCGTGACCTTGAGAAGTGTGTGTTTGTGTGTGTGTGTGTGTGTGTGTGTGTATTTGAGTCACAGCATGACCTTCCAGCACACTCTGTGGTACTAATCCTAAAATCATACTCAGGATACAGAGGGATACTTTGAGAACTCAGGCCAGGAGATTCCCCAGAATCAGTTGCTTGTGTTCAGGGGAATGGAGGTGGGAGGGGGGGGGGGGTGGAGGGAAAGTGGGTCATTTGCTGTATATGGAGCATCCGGAACGCCAGTGAGAACACTGCGTTTAACTGCTCCACTTTCTCATCGCACACCTAAACCTCAGGGCCATTGCTCTCTGTCACCTAGAGCCGCGGCACACTGTGATCGTGATTCTGACGTCCGTCAGAGGCCTGCGACCCCAAATCGAGGACACTGTGTGCACACAGCTCCCCCCGACTGCTACAGCATGAACCGGAGAAGAATGGATGATTCTTCATGTTTACTTTGCACCCTTACTAGCCCCTTACTCTTCTTCATTAAGAAACTGCTTCATGAGCAGTCAATACAACAACACAGCAAAGGTTCCTATTCCAGAGAATGTTTGTATTGATAGCCAGCCTCCCTGGCTCCCTCAGGATACATCACAAACTAGTTCACTAATTTGTAATTTCAGAAAATCTTTCTGTGCTCAACAGCACCCTCTGTCTTGCAGGAGGACTCTCAGCGGTACTACAGGTGGCAGAGCTTTGGACCTGGGGAAAAACGGACAGAGGAACTCTGGGTAGACCTGAGTGCCCTTCAACAGAGCCAAGTCAGAGTCCATGGCATCTTGTCCAACACACATCGACAGGCAGCGGTAAGACACTCACACACACACACACACACACACACACACACACACACACACACACACACACACCAAAGCAGCAACAATCACAGGTCCACAGTGTCTAATTGATTTTCTGTACTCTTCTCCTCAGCGGGTGGCACTGTCGTTTGACTTCCCTTTTTATGGACACTACCTGAGACAAATCACCATAGCAACAGGAGGTAAGCAAAATGTACACGATGTCAGTGCTACAGTATAGTGATTTGAATTAGCTTGAAAGCAAATATAAACAGGGTCAAGCTAATGTATACTAAATGGTCCTATATGTAAAACCCATCAAAATGATGACACACTTTACAAATGGTAAATCTAGAGCACTCTCTAAAAAATCATATTCTGTACCACAGCTATGGTTGAAAATGCTAACCACTGAGTCTCCTTGGACATAAACCCAAGCCCCAAAAATTACTCATCTAGCTCAATTAGGAATTCCCTCACATAAAAACTATTGGACATGGCCCGTTTTCTGAAATCATAATAAGGTCAGGGTTGTGTTCTTGAAATAATTTCTGAATCCCTGAGCCGCATGGCTTATACACTAGGCCCTATCATAGCATGAATCTGGCCAGGTCCAGCCTGGCTGATGTGCGTGGTTGGCTTGTTTCTCTTCATGACTGGTAGGACGGAAGCTAGTCATGCCACTGAAATAGCTGTGAATTGAAATGACATGAAATAATGTCTGATAAATTAAGAGGTCTTGTCGCCTGGACACTTCAGTTCCAATGCTTCCAAAGCTAATCCAGCACAATAAGAGTGGGATAGCCAGTTAGCTCATGAGCTCACAACAACTAGCAGCAGCTTCCATAACATGAATGGTAGTGGTCAGTGGCTAAAGCAGTAACACTGATGATAACATAAAGTCATCCCCACCGGGTCTTGAACCCCGGTCTCCCGGGTGGGAGTCCAATGCTCTCACCACTACTCTATTTGTGCAGTGGAGATCGGTGGGCCGATTTTGGTGTGCTGGGACTACTGCTTCTTGTGGTGCCAACAGAGAAATGTAGGCCAACATTGTCCAGAGCAACGGAGGGAGGGAGGGAGGGAGGGATAAACGCTATACTAGGTGCTCTGGCTTACAGCCACGCACAAAAACCTGTAGCATTCTGTTATAGCTGCATGAGATAACTCGGTACTTTGGCGGTCCCTCTGGTCATGATCAAAACTGCACTGCGTTTTAAGAACACCCTTCCCACTCTGTAATGACGTATACAAACAGAAACACTACTAATTCCGCTCTTTCTTGTGCATGTAAGGTAAATGACATTGAGCAGCATTTTCAGTGTATTATTTAAGTACGGACATCGCAAACGCTATGGTAAAGATTTTGTGGGGGGAATCTTTGCCTTCCTGATACTGTGATACTCAAAACGCCACTTCCCTTGCGATGACAAGATTTCCCGCCAGTGTACTAGCCAGTAGCCAGTACACTGAAATGATGAAGTAATAAATTCACAGGGTCTCATGAGGTCTAATGTCATGAAAATGATTTTTTGGGTCTTGCTAAGGCCAATTCATTAACTAATAGCAAAAAAAACAACAACGGAATATTTAACTATAAAAACAGTTATCTCATGCAGCTTTAGACAATGGATGCAAATGCCAGTTATTTAAGCTTTTTCCAACAAACACAGACAAGATGGATAAGATATATCATATCAGACATGCCCAATGCTCTAGGCCTCAACACTGGCCTCAGGCCCTGAAGTGCACTCGCTAGACAGCACCGCACAGATTGATCAAGTCCAAATCAGGTTTTCATATCTTCCTGACGTTTCACCCTCCAGGGTGAGAAATGAGCAGTGTGTTTGGTACCATGTAGAAGGAAATGGTATAGAACTGGTATAGTACTGGTATATCAGGTGTTTACCAGCTCATTAGGATGTCATATGTAACAATGACCGACCGAGACAAATTGTGAAAAAAAAGTTGTCTCTTCTAGGGTTCATCTTCACCGGGGAGATTACTCATCGGATGCTGACAGCCACTCAGTACATCGCCCCGTTAATGGCCAACTTTGATCCAAGTTTCTCCAAAAACTCTACAGTGACGTACATGGACAATGGTGAGTGAGTAGCTGGTTTTATATATGTTTTTTTTTTGGTTGGAATTGTGTCTTGGTGCGTTTAATAGTTCATAATTTGACCTCGGTTTGACCTTTGACCTTGGCCCTATGCCAGGTGACCTGTTTGTGGTGCAGTGGGACAAGGTGCACCTGCAAGGTCGGGAGCCGGAGGGGTCGTTCACCTTCCAGGCTGCTCTCCATCGCAACGGCACCATCGTGTTCAACTACCGGGCTGTGAGTGGTCCGTCACCCTGCCAACGGGTCCCTGGTCTCCCTCCTCCTCTCTCTTCATCACCTGTACCTTCTCCCTCTGCTGATCCCTCCTCTTATCTCTCCACCACCTTCTCCCTCTGCTGATCTCTCCTCTTCCTCCTCTTATCTCTCCACCACCTTCTCCCTCTGCTGATCTCTCCTCTACCTCCTCCTCTCTCTCTCTCCATTACCTCTACCTCCTCTACCCTCTCACTCTGCTGATCTCTCCTCTACCTCCTCCTCTCTCTCTCTCCATTACCTCTACCTTCTCACTCTCCTGATCTCTCCTCTACCTCCTCCTCTCACTCTCTCTCTCTCTATTACCTCTACCTTCTCACTCTGCTGATCTCTCCTCTTCCTCCTCCTCTCTCTCTCCATTACCTCTACCACCTCTACCCTCTCACTCTGCTGATCTCTCCTCTTCCTGCTCCTCTCTCTCTCCATTACCTCTACCTCCTCTACCCTCTCACTCTGCTGATCTCTCCTCTACCTCCTCTCTCTTTATATATATATTACCTCTACCTTCTCACTCTGCTGATCTCTCCTCTTCCTCCTCCTCTCTCTCTCCATTACCTCTACCTCCTCTACCCTCTCACTCTGCTGATCTCTCCTCAACTCTGGTTTAGGTTCCTCTCCCTGTAGAGAGGATTAACTCCACTGAGCATCCAGTGAAGGTGGGGCTATCCGACGCCTTCATGGCTCTCCTGCCTTCCTCACAGTCCTCAGGTCAGTGACAGAGCGCCCCCCCCCCTCTGACCTCCACCAAGGTCGGCCATCTTACTCCCTGTGGTAGATACTGTAGTGTTGGAGCATGGTATGATACCTGCATGCAAAGCCTGTGGTAAACTGTGAGTTTAATACGTTCGTCACGTCATTCCAGCAGACGCGCGGCGGAGGACGATCTATGAGTACCACCGGGTTGAGATCGACGCCACCAAGATCGTCAGCCGCTCCGCTTTCCAGTTCACACCGCTGCCCAGTAAGACGCCGGTGCCCCAAACCCTCTACTTTCTCACAGATTTCCATAAACCTGCTGTCCTGTTGTCTACAGAGTGTTGTCTGACACTGTCACACTGGTGCGGTTTATATTTACAGTAGTAATGGTGAATCCGCTCTCTGACACTGTCACACTGGTGCTGTTTATATTTACAGTAGTAATGGTGAATCCGCTCTCTGACACTGTCACACTGGTGATGTTTACAGTAGTAATAGTGAATCCTTTCTCTGACACTGTCACACTTGTGCTGTTTACAGTAGTAATGATGAATCCGCTCTCTGACACTGTCACACTGGTGCTGTTTACAGTAGTAATAGGGAATCCTTTCTCTGACACTGTCACACTGGTGATGTTTACAGTAGTAATAGTGTGCCTTTTCTCTGCTGCTCCCAGCATGTCTTCAACACACCACCTGTGAGCACTGTCTGATGTTCAACTTGACAGCTGGCTGTGGCTGGTGCAACACTTTGCAAAGGTTAGGCGTGTGTATGCATGCATGTGTGTGTGTGTCTGTGTGTATTTGTGCTCACACACATGCAACTGAGAGTAGTGAAAAGCAGCTTGTAGAGAAGTGTACTGTATGCTGTCACAAGCGTGTGTTGTGACCTCCCTCTCTTCCATGTTGTGGATCAGATGTTCAGACGGGATCGACCGCCACAGGCAGGAATGGCTGGACTACAATTGTCCTGAGGAGGTAGACGCACATCTTCTCACTAACCTTCCCTGTGGCACTGAAAGAGGAAGAAGAAGCAAACAGCTTTATATCACAGAGCACAGAACGAAGAGTGGCAACATGACCAATTACAGTATATTACTGTATATGTCCTGAGCTCAAGATCTCTCTCCTAATCGTAGCTGTCTTATTCCAATGTTGTCGATTTTCTGTCAGGCGAAAGAGGGCACATGCGAGGACTACACACAGGGAGGGCCTGATGGCTCCATGGGGTCCTTCAACGACTCAGCGTCTGAGCCTACGCATTCCTCATCTGTGCTCCCAGACAGCCCAGCCACTGAGGGTGAGTCTGGCACAGGAGCTGGAACAGCTCACTCCCACCCCGCATTTGAGGGTATTTTCATCCATATGTGCTGAACCACTTAGACAATACAGCGCTTCTTGTACCAAGACCCTCCCATTGATTTCCACTGTGCATTGACTAGTGCACTGATTGACTAGTGCACATTGACTAGTGCACAGACGCCATTTTGTTTTCTTGAATCAATGCATCACAGTAGATTTTTTTTCAACCTTTATTTAACCAGGCAAGCATTTAAGAACAAGTTCTTATTTACAAAGGCGGTCTGGCAAAAAGCAAAAACCTCTTGAGGGAAGGGGGTTAGGGGGCTGAAAAATAAAACAAGGTTAAATATAAGACAGTTGAAGAAAAACGGCATATATTGACACAGATATGTACTTTATTATCCCCCTTTTCCTATGCCCCCACATGATTGATAACTTGACTGATCTACAAAGTCATTCAGCCTAATGAAGAGCATATTTATTGTAGGCGATGTTGTCCTATTTTTGTCTTTGTGGTGTGTTTTTGTTCAGTGACTGTTGCTCAAGCTTGTTAAATGTCTGTTCTGTGAATCTGCTTTATTAAATGCCTTCTGTTATCCATTACCTCCCTCTTCCACAGATTTACAGAACGGTCCTCCGAGCCAGATGGGGGCGACGGAGAACACGGCTATCATTGCAGGCGTGGTGGCTGCTCTCATTCTGCTGGTGGTCCTGACCCTTCTTGCAGTCTACTACATCAACACACACCCCACTGTTGCCCCTCCATTCTACCTCATGCAGGTGAGAGGCAAAGAGTACACACTGGGAGCTACATGACAAGTAGCCTACATCAGTTACAGAATAGCCTTTGTATCTCTAATAAATATAAACATTTATTATATAATATATTCATTACAACCCGTCTAATAATATCAACTCAAATTTCACATCAAAATGTTATTAATGATCCAGATGCTCAAAGTAGAAATGTGTTATTTTAACACAAAGTGGCAATTCATTCAAAAGCTGCTATGTAGTGATGATGTCACGAAAGATCAGACACGATGACACACTACTACTCACTGATGCTATTGATGTAGTCTACCGTCAAAGAGGCACTAATATTTCCAATTGTAGAGAAGAGGTGTAGAAAGACATTGCTAGAACGGAACTCAACGTATTACTCCAACTGCATCTAAAGTGTAACCAGGAATTAGAAATGGAAACTAATTTCAGAGAACTAGTTTTAATTGAAACTAATCTAATTGAAACTAATTTCAGAGAACTCTCTCTTTTTCCCCCCACAGCGACGTACCAATAACTACTGGCCGTCGATGAAGTTCCGCAATCAGGGCTGCCACTCCAGCTACGCAGAGGTGGAGCTCGGGGGCCACGAGAAAGAGGGTTTTATCGAGGCTGAACAGTGTTTCTAAGAGGGCTGGTCCCCCAGGGCACTATCAAACAAAGGAGCGGGTGTCAGTTTTGGGGATGAAAAAAAACAAAAAACAAAAAAACAAGAGGCCAATCATTGACATAAAATGTCCCTATTTCCTGCCTTGGGTGGACAATGTACTGTACTTTAAGTGCTTGTAGAGAACAGTACTTTTGTCAGCTTCCCCTCTTTTCCTCTCCAGGCACACAGGTCTGCTATGTATCTGCAGGAATGGATATAGAGGAAAGTCCATCGACTTGATCTAGGAGGAATTCGATGCTGAATCCCTGTGTGAATGTTGAGAGTATATTTGTAATTTTCTGGAAGCATCACGACATGAAAGGACAGGGGAATAGGACGTCGAATAGCCCTCTATTACTGCAAACCAATGTACAGTTCAACTTTGTATGCCTGTGTTTTTGTTTTATTATTCAGTGTAAGAAGATATTTGTTTTCTAAAATGTCTTCGTGAACAATGAAAGAGTTTTGTGTACACTACTATAGCCACCCAGACTTCACTATATGTTTTAGTGATTATGATGATCATAACTTCCATGGTTCACTTCATCAAGTTTGCCATATGGGGAAAAACACCTTTGTTTGACATCACTGCTATTTCAAACATGTCCAATAAAAATAGCTGTTTGTTTTGAGAGAACTTCCTCAATCATTTTAACTAATGCAGTGCCCGTTCCAACAACTACACACATGACACTGCACTCCCTTGAGCAATACAACTGCTGATTTTCAACTTCATACAGTACACCTGCCCAACTTCAACTTCACACATTACGTTCTATGATGGTGCATTATACATATACAACTGCAAATTGATATGTGTTGTTCCGCTACTGGGCTAATATGAGATCATTTCCAGTCGCATATACAGCCTTAACTGAGCCGACGCGCGCTAGGATCTTGCAGATAAGCCTACTGGTCATTTGTGTTGGTGGGTGAAACAGGTAGCCAACGAAAGAAGCACAGGGCAAAATAAATGCATGGTCATAAATCAATGATATTTATAGCAGGATAACAACATACTGCACAATATTACTGTGTGACCAAGTCACGGTTTTCAAATTAAGAGGAGAAAAGCCCACCCAGCCAGCCACGCCCACCCCGCCAGCCACGCCCACCCTGCCAGCCACGGCCACCCAGCCAGCCACACCCACCCACTCGCCCAGCCACGCCCTCCCCGCCAGCCACGCCCACCCACCAGCCACGCCCACCCCGCCAGCCACGCCCACCAACCCAGCCATGCCCAACCAGCCAGCCAGCTACGCCCACCCAGCCAGCCTGCCACGCCCACCCAGGCAGCCACGCCCACCCAGCCAGCCAGCTACACCCACCCAGCCAGACAGCAGTAACAACTGCCTTAAGAAGATGAACCTGGACATGCTCGTACACCACCAGTCAAGTGGTCTTTTTAAACATGAACCTCCTCATCATCCCCACTACACATCCCACTCCTGGCCCTGTCATCCTACCCAACATCTCTCTCCTGGCCCTGTCATCCTACCCAACATCTCTCTCCTGGCCCAGTCATCCTACCAAACATCTCTCTCCTGGCCCTGTCATCCTACCCAACATCTCTCTCCTGGCCCTGTCATCCTACAAGAGAAACGTGGCAGGTGAGGAGTTGTGTTTCTACTGGGGATGGCATATACACACAGAAGCATAAGCAATTAAGGGCTTTTAGAAACCCCCTCATATGCCTTTTAGAATGCCTACAACTTCAGTGTGGGTCACATGATCTTCAGTGTGTCATCACTGTTTACATCTCTCTCTGGATAAGAACTGAGCAGCGCCAAAGAGAGGTTTATCTCAAAAGCTTACATCCGTTGAGCCAGACTAGCCACAATTCAACATGAATCCAGCTGGTGGATAGTGTGTGTCCTATCTTAGCTGCTCAGCCAGCATAATAATAATACTACTACTGGTAATAATAATAATAATAATAATAATAATAATAATGAAATTCTACAGATCAACTACCAGAGGCTTCAACAGATGTGTGTGTTAGAGAGCTTTTCTTAACTGATGATGCCTGTGGCTTAGTAGAGCAACCAAAATAGTGACTCAGGAGCAACTACACCATATACCATATATAGAACAAGCACATGTAGGAATAAATCAACTTGTATCAATACCAATACATCAATATATTAGTTGAATAGTATAAGTTAGTAAACAAGGAGAATCGGGTACTTTAAATGCAGGCTAATAGATTTATTCACCAAATAGTTAAAAAGAAAGAATCGATCAATGTATTCATTACAAAACATACCTTCAACAAGGTTATGAATAGGCTACAGGAGGAGCCTCTAATTAATAGACTACCAGCTCTAAATTAGACTCTGAAACAGCTGTGTGCCTGGTGCACAGAGACTAAAGAAAGTCTCAAAATAATGTAGTATCATGTTTCACCACTTTCTACTGACTGATCAAGGCTCCTCCTGAAAATACGTTTGAAGATATATGCTATAGATTTCCTAAATTATATCTATTAATATGAACAGTGGAGAAAGACAGATCCCTCTTACTGCATCCACAATATTACTAATGATATGTTTCTGGACATCTGTCCACTTGGAGGTCTGTGGGACAGCAGGCTATTTCCACTGAACAGCAACTTTACCACCTCAACTCAAATAAGTGTGGTGTGTGTCGTGTGGTTTCTCTCGTGTCTCTTCTTCTAGGTATTTAGAAAATTATCATCACTAAAACCTAAGATATAATATACAGTACTTTGCTATAATGCTGATTCAGTCTGTTTCATCGACTAAAAGCATTCCTGGCACTGATATTGTTTATCTCCTGTTTGCATCCTTTTATGATAAACTATACCTCTTACAATAAAAGTGTTGCCACATCCCTGGGGTTGATATGGTTTCTGTCATGTGTGGATTATTCTATGGGTAATTAAACTACTCTTTTCACTAAAAGCTTTGTCACATTCGTGGCACCAATATGGTTTCTCTCCTGTATGGATTCTTCTGTGTTTAACTAAACTACCCTGTAGACTAAAAGCTTTGTCACATTCCTGGCATTGATAAGGTTTCTCTCTTGTGTGGATTTTTCTATGGCAAACTAAACTACCCTGTTGACTAAAAGGTTTTCCACAATCCTGGCACTGATATGGTTTTTCTCCTGTGTGTATTCTTCTATGGACAATTAAAGAACTCTTACAAACAAAAGCTTTGCCACAGAGGCACTGAAATGGGTTCACACCTGTGCAGATTCTGCTATGGACAGTTAAATGACCCATACAAACAAAAGCTTTGTCACATTTATCACACTGATATGGTTTTTCTCTTGTGTGGTTTATTCTATGGACAATTAAATACTCTTACACCTTACTAAATACTCTTACACCTAAAAAATCACTCTTACACCTAAAGGCTTTGCCATAGAGGCAATGATATGGGTTCACTCTTCTACAGCGAACTGAATGAGCCTTACAAACAAAAGCTTTGTCACATTCTTCACACTGATATGGTTTCTCTGCCGTCTTGCTCTCAGCCTCCCCAGAAGAAACGTCTACACTCTCAGAGCCAGAGCTGGGAATAGGCCTGGTCCCGGGGCAGTGCGTTTTAACACTGGGAGAAGTGAATATGGAGTCTGTAGTATCAGACTGCATCCCTGGAAGCTGTTCTCTCCCCTGGCTGGTCCACAGCTCCTGTTCCTCTTTAATCTGTGGGGGCTGCGGTAGAGACAGCTGCTGGACATCTGGGGGGGAAAAGGAAGATACATATTAGGATAAAGTCTACTTCATTATTCTACAACCTAATATGCCTGACAGTGAAAATCCTAGAAATCCAATCCTGCTTCTTTTAAAGCACCTAACCACAGCCATATTAGAATTTGCTCCTGTGAGACAGTCTCGTCATCTCCTTGTGTTCGCAGTGTTCAGAGCTCTGTTCAATGGATACAGGCCTTCCTCAACCTCCACATCTTCTGTAGTTCTCATTGTGGTTGGTGGTAGTTCTCATCACAGACCAAGTGGCAGGTTGGTTGCCTTCCCTTGAATACATCACAACTGTGGCGGCCATGCCATTCCATGGTTTTGTGCTTCCGTAACACAGCTCATTATCCTTCACGTATGTTCGTCAATTACATTACAGTCATTTAGCTGACGCTTTTATCCAAAGCCACTTACAAGAATTGCATTTAACGTAGGAAAAGCCAGTGTACTACTACTTGCCAGAACTTACAAGTGCATCTCATTTCTAAAACAAGTGACTAAGGGCATAATCTAGCGCTGAAGGCAAAGTGCAAGAATAGCAAACTAAAAATACAATAGGTGCAATCCCTGGATCCTCAGGGGAATGGGCCTGAAGAACAGGGAAGGCTTGAGGTGGCGGGGTGTGGACTGAACCACCTACCCGTGAGGTGGCGGGGTGTGGACTGAACCACCTACCCGTGAGGTGGCGGGGTGTGGACTGAACCACCTACCCGTGAGGTGGCGGGGTGTGGACTGAACCACCTACCCGTGAGGTGGCGGGGTGTGGACTGAACCACCTACCCGTGAGGTGGCGGGGTGTGGACTGAACCACCTGCCCGTGAGGTGGCGGGGTGTGGACTGAACCACCTACCCGTGAGGTGGCGGGGTGTGGACTGAACCACCTACCCGTGAGGTGGCGGGGTGTGGACTGAACCACCTACCCGTGAGGTGGCGGGGTGTGGACTGAACCACCTGCCGGGGCGCATAGTGCTGCCAGGATACCTGCGCATATGGTCCTACTGGAGACAGCAGAACCCACACGCTATGCAAGACCAACAATAGCCAGCCGTCTTGATAGTTTCTGTTCTCGGTGGATATGAAGATACTCACATAAATTAGAGACTGTACTGTTGCCGAGGCACGTCGGTCAGACGTGACATGGAACGTTACAGTGGTGGAAATAATAATGGCTTCCTTTGCTCTTTGATATGCCCGTGGTGTATTCAGGTATTCTGGTTAAAGGTATGAGAGTCAAGAGTTACCAGTGTTGAATGAAGAATGCAAGAAAACGGAACGACACTTCAGTCAAATCAAATATTCTTACATGGTTTCGTGGACATAGAGGTCTTGAACACATATCCATAGGCCTTCCCCATGAGCTATGCATAATTCAGATTTTATGCACTGTCAAATATGAGAGACATTTCTGATGTGTACAGTAAGACTTTGTAATGGAATTTCTCCAAAACTACACTGTAGAAATCAAATAATGTTGCATGGATTTGCAGAGGGGGAGGTCCTGAACAGATATCCATAGGCATTCCTCATGAGCTATGCATAATTCAGATTTTATGGACTGTCAAAGATGAGAAAGAGACATTTCTGATCTGCGTACAGTAAGACTTTGCAATGGAATTTCTCTAAAACTACACTGTAGACACCCGATATTATTGCATGGGTTTGTAGAGGTAGAGGTCCTGAATACTGTAAAAGTCAGATATATATCTACATATTGGGGAGAAGTCCTGAATTAATATACAAGTGCCATTCGGATGAGTTATCAATAATCCAGATTTTATTGTCTACCAAATATGATACAAAAACACATTTCCAATAGATGTTTCCTTCAATATTCATTTATAGTAGACTACAGTTCATTATTCTTAATCAGAAAGCGAGAGTGTGTGTGTGTGTGTGTGTGTGTGTGTGTGTGTGTGTGTGTGTGTGTGTGTGTGTGTGTGTGTGTGAGTGAGCGAGCGAGCGAGAGAGAGACGGGCTCGGAGTGGCGTCATGGAGTGCGTGACAAGTAGCGCTGCGTCTAGGATACTTTCCGAAAGAAATACATGTATTTCGTCTGTATTAAAGCTGAATTTATCTGGCCCAATGTTTGATTAGCAAACATATGTCCCACCCTCATAGCTTGTTTGCGTCGGATATACGTCAAACTACGGAAGTTGGATGATCTCAAACGTTTCAGTGCGACTTTAAGGAACTAGTATAAGTATGTATATTTATCTATAGTCTATGTTTATGTATATTCACAAGTACAGAATGTAGATATGTATATTATACCAAGTATAAATATAAAGTGCTGTTATGCTGAGTGTACTGAGATTAGTCCAGAGTTCAACAGGCAGTCTCTTCATTCAGGATCCTGATGGTCTGAGGAAAGAACCTCCTTCTGAGCCTCTGCGTGTTGGTTTTGAGTCTGCGGTACCTCCTCCCTGACCTGTGCAGAGAGAAGAGGTTGTTGTCCGGGTGAATGGGATCCTTCAGGGTTTTGCTGGCCCTGGTTCTGCACCGCCTTGTGTAGAATTCCTGGAGATGTGGGAGAGGCTTCCCTGTAATATGTTCCGCTGTTTGCACCATTCTCTACAGTGCCTTCCGGTCTTGCAAGGTGCTATATTGGCAAAGTTTCATGTCCGATGTTTCATGTCCATGTTACATGCACAGCCCAAAGCTGTTATTGTGGGCTTGAAACTAACCGTGAAAATGGCAGCAGCATCGAGGATCTGCTTTTCTTGGCAAGACACGCCCTGTGTAGCATTCAAGCGCTAGGATTGGCCAGGCGCCCATGCTTGCGCAAGGCAATTTAGAATGTTGATTTTGACAGGCTGCAAAGCTTTTCTTGCCATCATCTCATCTCAGCAATATGCTATAAACTGAAGAAAAACAGTAATTTAACAATTAACGAGTATTCCATCCATCAAACTATTTTCTTCCACTATTTTTTTGTCAGTAACGCCAGCTATTATCCCAATGTTATCATTCATACTATTTTGGACTTTATGGCCTATTGTCAGTCTTACATGAACCTGACACATCTATAATTTCCCTGATCGCCTCAGTATGGAGCTAGCTTTCCAAGACAGGAAACTCAGGGTGTAATTATAGCTGTGCAGCACTGGGTCGGACAGAGGAAGGAGACAAATGACTAATATATGAGGGTCTAGGTGTACACATACAAACTGGTGCAGGCATACATTTTCCTGTTAACTGCTACAGTTAGATGGAATAAGATTTGAGGCTGTGACATGGTCACAGCTCTTTTCTGTCCTGGCCACACAGTGAACTGTCCATCAACATCAGGACTGCTCATATTTCGCCATAGGCTCAAAACTCACCTCAAGAAATATGACCAGGATTGTCCCTCGTAAGGACCTATTGTTTTTTTTTGTTATTTACTTTTGCACTTTACCTTAAGCACTAGATTATACTCTTAGTCACTTGTAAGTTCTGGTGCATAGTAGTACATTAACTTACAGTTAAATGTAGTAAGTCACTTTGGATAAAGGTGTCAGCTAAATGACTAACATAATGCGAACACCCAAAGACATGCCATGCTGTTAACTAGCCAAATGATGAATCCTAGCTGTGTGTTGCTCAGGGTTGAAGATTGAGGGTGGATGTTATATTACTGGTTGACATTGGTTCAGTCCAACTAGTGTTCATACGCACACTTTTTACATGAAAACAAGATTGGATTTTGATAGAATGCTGTGGCAACCGGTACAATTAAGTTCTACAAACGGACTACCAGATGCTTCAACAGGTATACGTGTTAGAGAGCTATTCTTTACTAATGATGTCTGCAGCTGAGTAGACCAACCAAGATAGTGACTCAGGGGCCACACCATCGAACGAGCACACGTGTGAGTAAGTATAAAGTTAACTTGTATCAATACCAATGCATCAATATACTCTATAAGGAAATAAGGATAAGTAGTAAACAATGAGAATCAGGTACTTTAAATGAAGGCTAATAGATTTATTCGCCAAATACTTAACATGAAACACCAATGTATTCATGTAAAGTATGTATGTTACAAAACATACCTTCAACAAGAGTGAATACAATGTAATGAAAAGGTAAAACACATAAGATATAATTATTAAGCTACAGAAGTCTAATTAATAGACAATCAGCTCTAAACAGCTATGTACCTAGTGCACAGGAGATCATGCTAAAGAAAGTCTCAAACTAATGTAGTATTGCATTTCACCACTTTCTACTATCTGATAAGGGTTCCTCCTGAAAATAATTTAAGACATGCCATATCTTTCCAAAATTATATATTTATATCCATTATAACATGAATAGAGAAGAAAGAAGACATATCCCACTTTATAGTGTACATCCACAGCTTTCACTGTTCACTAAAAGCTTTGCCACATTCCTGACACTGATATAGTTGCTCTCCTGTGTGGATTCTTCTATGGTACCCTTTTGACTAAAATCTGTCATGCTCCTGGCACTGATATGGTTTCTCTCATGTGTGGTTTCTTCTATGGTAAACTAAAAGATTCTTAGATCTAAAAGCTTTGTCACATCCATGGCACTGATATGGTTTTTCTCCTGTGTGGGTTCTTCTATGTACAACTAAATTACTCTTACATCTGAAAGCTTTGCCACAGAGGCAAATATATGGTTTCATTCCTGTGTGGATTCTTCTATGTGTAATTAAACTACCCATTACACTAAACGTTTTGTCACATGCCTGGCACTGATATGGTTTTTCTCCTGTATGACTTCTTCTATGGCTAACTAAACTACCCTGTAGACTAAAAGCTTTGTCACATTCCTGGCACTGATATGGTTTCTCTCCTGTGTGGATTCTTCTATGGCCAACTAAACCACCCTGTTGACTAAAGGCTTTGCCACATTCCTGGCACTGATATGGTTTTTCTCCTGTGTGGATTCTTCTATGGGTCCTTAAATTACCCTTCTGACTAAAAGCTTTGTCACATTCCTCACAGTGATATGATTTATCTCCTGTGTGGATTCTTCTATGCATAACTAACTTACTCTTTTCACTAAAAGATTTGTCACATTCCTCACACTTATACGGTTTATCTCCTGTGTGGATTCTTCTATGTTTAACTAAAGTACCCTTTTGACGAAAAGCTTTGTCACATTCCTCACACTTATATGATTTCTCTCCTGTGTGGATACTTCTATGGGCAATTAAACTATTTTTAAAAATAAATGCTTTGTCACATTCTTCACACTGATATGGTTTCTCTGCCGTCTTGCTCTCAGCCTCCCCAGAAGAAACGTCTACACTCTCATAGCCGGAGCTGGGAATAGGCCTGGTCCCGGGGCAGTGGGTTTTAACACTGGGAGAAGTGAATATGGAGTCTGTAGTATCAGACTGCATCCCTGGAAGCTGTTCTCTCCCCTGGCTGGTCCACAGCTCCTGTTCCTCTTTAATCTGTGGGGGCTGCGGTAGAGACAGCTGCTGGACATCTGGGGGGGAAAAGGAAGATACATATTAGGATAAAGCCTGCCCACACACAGACTGGTATCCTGACCCAAAGAGACTTATTATTGTACATCATTATATATTTTACATTATATTGTATTGTATGTTGTATAATATTCTATTGTATTTGCTCCTTATGGTATTGTATTTTGCTTTATATTTATCATTATGTACCATCAGACCAAAGCAAATTCCTCATATGTGAAAACTTACTCGGCTATAAACCTGTGTCTGATTTCTGATTCTGGTAGGCAGGTACTATTAGACTTAGACAACTCACCTTGAGTTCCATCCTCCTCTTTGATAATCAAAGCAAGTGAAAACGGAGTCACTGGCTCAAATGACATGCGAGCTATTGAAAAAAAGATTTAACCATTCAAATATTCATATAAAATAGAAGCACTAAAATCCAATAAAAAGGTGTCTTATTTGTCCAGTGTAGAATTCTGTATAATAGAATTCGGTATTGATTTCAAGCCACTGTGTCATATGACATGGGAGCTATTGAAAAAGGTTTTACTTTTAATTTTCCATTAAAATAGTCATTAATAGAAGCACTGAAAACGTTAGTGATCAGAATAGAAGCAGTTGTTGATTGAAATTGATCATCTTCTGGTCGGTCTAGCAGTCAATACATTCGGCTAAATGTGACAGCCACTGTTTCTCGAGAAAATCGAGATGCAGACAGAGACTCTTGCCATTATAGGATGATAGCGTGATGACCAGTTATACATTTTGTACGAACCTGTGTGATACGCATGTCTGTGCCGTGCCCGATCCCGAGCTAGGCGTGCAGCTCGTGCCTCGTCTGACTCGGCTGCACGCGCATGACGGGTTGCCTCGCGCATCCGCTTCAGGCGTGCATCTCGTGCTTCGTCTGATTCAGCTGCACATGCACGTCTGTTTACGGCCCGACCCCGAGCTAGGCGTGCACCTCGTGCTTTGTCTGACTCCGCTGCTCGCGCACGGCGGGTTGCCTCGCGCATCCGCTTCAGCCGTGAATCTCGTGCTTCGTCTGACTCCGCTGCTCGCGCCCGGCGGGCTGCCTCGCGCATCCGCTCCCGTCTGGCACGGCTATCTTTAGGCATGTCAGTGTGAGCACCTTTACCTGCTCAGTCAGGGTGGAGAACTCAAAATCCTGCGTGAGGATAGAAAAGAGACGATAATCAATGCGCGTACTTGATACACAGGCAAGAATGACGCGTACACTGCTTTGTCTCAGTAGGATATGTTCTAAAACACCTTTTGACAGAAATAGGCCTTTTTTAACAAAGATACAGCATCTGGACTCAAAATAACATGATACAACATAACTATTGATCTTTAACTCTCAATGTTCATTTTAGATACCCAGTTACACATTCTGTATGAACCTGTGTGATGATAGATAAGACAACCATCAATGCATGTAGCCTGGAATCACATAGTTGACTCTGTTGCAGCACATTTTTCAGGGTTCCATTGGGAATTAGTCTTATATGTGACGTCATATGTATGCCAAAACGCTAATGTAGCGTCACACCTCCTTCCCATACTGTAGGAGAAAGGGGGCAAATGGTGTTCCAGGGCACTTCTTACCTATTTGCCGACGTCGGATTTCAAATGTGATGAATCCACATGCTCCTCCCATGGATGTCTAACAAAAACGGGGTGTAAAAATGATAGGCTGGGGTGAAATAACCGTTTAAATATGATTCTTTGACATATGATTATGATTCTTTGACTAACATTTTCAATGCGACCGCTTCTTCTTGGGATTTTCTTGTGTTACTGGCAGACTTGTCATTACTGCCAGAGTCTGCCAGTAACGCGTGAAAAACTGAAGCAGTTTTTGCGTTTTGAGGAGGAAGACATGAGGGCCTCTTTAAAAATCAAAAAAAAATTGTGTGTCTGAAATCCAAACATTACAATGCCTAGGTAGGCATTGGCATGTTTATTCTGCATCACGCAGTGCTTGAACTCACAACCAGACCCCAAGGGAAGGTCATGTTCTTGTTTGAGCCAAATGAAAGAAAATAACTAAAAAATAATATAAATATAAGTATAAATGTAACAGCTAGATATTTACACCATAGGAATCCTGCATGAACATATTAGTAGGCCTACATACAGCACTGTGATGGGAATGAGTTGTGTGACTCTGGACTGAGCATGGATTCACTGATTGACTGATTTGATTGGATTGAACAAAGGTGGCACTGATTGAGACAAGACTGGTCAGATGAAGAGACTCACAAACAAAAGAGGCAAACAAACAGCTACAACAAACATGAAACAGCAGCAATAATTTAGCCAGTTGTAGTCCTAGGGTCCGCTATTGGGGCGGGGTTGCCAACAACTACATCTCTGATTGGTGGAGACATTGCTGTTGCACTATAGGATTGAATGTAGTGTATTTTTTCCTGTAAGCAAGCAGTAGTTTGAGGGGACAGACTTCAAAATACTGTAAAAAATACTGTTTTTGAGATAACATTCTGAAAATGTGAACCATAGTCATGTCATGAAATTTTGACTTTTTTTCATGACCATAGGGAGGTAAAGTGAAAACATGCACCCCTAGCAGATGTGTTCCTATCGGAGAGGAGTTTCAATGTAAACTCCCATTGACCGGATTTTCTAATATTTACTACGAAACCATTTCGGCGAAGTTATCAAAACAAAAACTTGTGAGTGTTTTTACATTAATAATCTACCAACTGTGATCATTTCAAACAGTATTTCGCCTTCTTTCAAATTTTCGAAATTGCTCCATTCCTCCAGTCAAAGTCAATGGAATTTAAGAAAAATATTTTCATAATTCGGATTGTGATTGAAAATCAACTATGATCACCAGAATCAATAAAGTTTGTCTCCAAGTATTTGCCGGTTAAGGCCTTCTACTAACTTTTCGGTGTCGACCAAGATATAATTTTTCAAAAGACGTGTCTATGAGAAATCCCATTCATTCTCTCGGCATTAGGAACGCTACCACTAGGGGGCGATGAGATGACTTTCCCTCCATATTGGAGATTTATTGAGCAAATATTTGCAATAGCTGCATACAGTGTTTACAGTAAAACATTTTGATGCGCTGTGGGCTCAATTTTTGATATTGAAAAAATCTGTGAAGATTGTTTGTGGAGGACAGTCTGAAGATGTAGTGTAGCAATTGGGATGTCAATTGACCAAAAAATGTGGGAGGAGTAGGGTTTGATAGGTTTTACAGTTTTTGAGAAAAACAGAGTGATGGACTTCATAATTCCTGTCAGCTCAAAGCATATGGACATTTCTGCTCACTTGGGCCTACATGTTGGTTGGTGGTGGTTGTAAAGTGATAGCATGTACGGCTGATTTGTTCAAGGTTTTTCCTGGCTCAGAATGGGTCTTTGGGGGGTGGTGCACACCTATTTTGGGGGAAACCTCAGTTTTATACCAAGTAGCCTACCAGCATATATAGGCATATATTCTTTGCTGTCGTTCTGACTGAGCTCACTTTTCACAATTGCGGAAAATTATGAGGATATGAAGACACGATTTTTAAGATTCTGATAACCTGTCTATTAATTATCTCGATTCCTTGTGGTCCATGGACAATGCAAGAAAGAGGGATGGGCTGCACTTGAAACAATCTATCAGACACATTTGGAGAGGATTTGAATTGCTTTTTTTAGCATTTTGGCACTGGTGATTTTCCTTTAGCTCTGGCCAAAATCTCTTTGGGGGGCGCCAAAAAATCCTCTATGCAGGAAAAACCCTGTTTGTTGTGATTTTTTAAAAAGTTTTAAAGTTTAGACAGTTGCTATAGCGCCACCATCAGGATTATTGGCCCACAATGCCAGTTGTGGACTTCTGGCATAGGACTGGACCTATGTGCAACGTTTGGTGATTTTTCATACATGGGAAGTCAGACTTCCAAGGAAGATTCAGAATATTGGGAAATACAAGAAATACCTGGCCCCTAACAAGAAACCTTTAAATGGCATTGCCAATTCATACAAAATGCCATAATCACGTATTACTACCTATAATAATAAAGCATTATGGAACGAGAAGCAGTGGGATGGCACGGATATCGCCATGGCTAGCGGGAGTGGTTAGGCACGACGCGCAGCGGAGTGCCGTTACACCCCGCTAGCCGTGGCGATATCCGTGCCATCCCACTGCTTCTCGTTCCATAATAGGGACTTTAAGCAACGACCGCTACGACGGGCCACTATGGTGACCGGAAATGGATCAGTGCTCGATACATAAACCTGCCTGCCGTAGCAGCTGATTCTACGAAGGCAAAACCCCCTGTTTTGCGTAGTGGCTACAACGTCTCGGAAAAGCTTCGCCGTAGGGACCGTTCGGCTGTTTGCTTAACGATTTTGACCGCTACGGCGATAGCATCATAGCAGATCTATTTCTGGCCACCGTAGCGGTCCTGAAAACCGTCATTGCTTAAAGTCCCTATACAACGGTTGCCACATTTATCTGTCAATATTTCAAAAAGAAAGCCAATCTTCTTCTTCATCCGCTTATCCGGGGTCGGGTCGAAAGACAATACGAACTTTAAATAAATATATTTTTAATGGAACTATTTGTTAATCATTTGCGGATACTTCCGCTGAAAAAGGGAACGTTGCCAGGCAACGACAATGCTACAGCACACACATGTAAACATTGATCTGGAGCCGGTTGCACCAGCTGATCTTAAGTTCCACCTTAAGTTCCGTCCTAAAGTCCATACTAAACCCTACGTTCAAACTTAGTTAGTTTGATCTTAACGTTGTGCTTATCTTTGGTTGCACCATGGAGACGTAAGTTTCATCTTAGTTAAGCTGGCATAAAGTCCACACTAACCGAAATATTGTCGCAGTATATTACGTTTTCGCTGTCTTAGCCAATCATCGCCACCCGGCTCAGGCCGGCTGGCCGGCTGCGCTGTCAACATTGCAGTCGCTCCGTTTGTGTGAAGCAAGCAAGAATAATCCTTTCCCCCTATTTATCAAATTGTTTTAATAGGCTATGGTTTATTATAGCCTATTGATTAACCTACTTGTAGCGAGTGGACGATAGCAACTTGTCCTATTTGCATTATAATTAACCACAATAACGATGTTATCCTTTCGGAAATTCAAGTAGGCTAGCCTAATCAATCGCTGTGTAGGTTAGTCATATTTACAAGTGTCAGATAAACATGAAACTTCACTTACCTAAGCAAACGGGTCTATTTTAACAAATGCTGGGTTTTGAAGCCTCGGCGCTACCAATAAATAACTTATTTAGACGCGTTCTGTCCGAGTGAAATTATTTTTCCGAGGTAGTCTTCTTCTGTGGTGGTGGCGGTGCTTTGAAGCTTCAACCCAGAATTTGTTAAAATAGACACTTTTGCTTAGGTAAGTGAAGTTTCATGTTTATCTGACACTTGTAAATGTGAGCACCTCTCCTAACTAGGCCGACACCGATTTATTTTGACGGCAAAGTGAATGGACCAGCAAAGGACTGTTGTCTGGCATGAGCGAGCGGAATGCGACAACGGGACTGAGAAGGGCTACATTTCAACCAGACATTCCAGTGAAACCAGGTAGTCAAAATAACTTACCTGATATAAAATGGGCACCGCAAATGCGGGCATTTTTGATGATGTCCTCAGTCCAGTCCGTACGCTTAATAATGGCGATTTCGTCTGTCTTCCTCTGCTACTGTTTCAAGAATGCGAGTGCATACTTGTGCTGACTAGGCTGTAAAGGGGTCTATAATTAACAAATACGACCCACGCTCGTTACATAACTTCTATAACATCCAGTGACAAAATATGTCATGGTACCTTGGTATGTCCACACCAAGGATTGAACTCACAACCTTCGCGGTGATAGGCAGCACACATGGAGGTATAATATAAACAGCGCACTATCCACTCGGCCACCGCTGACCTGGGAAATCTGTGGAGTCTTTTTGTTTTGATGTTCTGGGACCACTGCCTCTTGTGGTAGCAACAATAGAACTGCAGGACAACAGCGAGGGAGGGAAGGAGCGACAAATAGGATTCCCTCTTCTTGGTGTGTCGGCTTACAGCCAACACACAAAAAGACAAACGTTACGACAGTACGACAGTGCACTGACTCGCAGAGCCTGTGGGGGCGCAGTTCCGAGAAACCCGGAGAAAACGCTATGTATTGCTTTAAATTAACAGTTTCTTGATCAAATAACCACTCTGTTCAGTGGTGGCTGCTACTGTTGATGTTTACGGGAGACAGTCGACTTGACAGACACAACTGTTGTCCCGTTTCTATATTTGTCCTCCCTCAACTGTGAACAAGGTTCCTACCTTTATGACCTAATACTGGACCTACAGATACTCCGAATCTCAACATTTAAAACAATTTGCTCACTGCGACTGAGAAACGTGCATAAATTGATCTAATCACATTAGAACATGTACTTTCCCGCGAACTAAACGTCAAATCTTACAACGCAGAACAATGGCGCTCTTATGGAACTGCCTGGATAATGGAGGTCCAAAAACAGCTCTAAAAATGGGCATATGAGGAAAAGCATTCAATATAGCAGAATTCTGATTAAATAGACGTCGGATGCATAATATACGGTGAAAAACGGGTGATGAAAATAATTGAAATTGTCTGCATCTACCCTAGCGCCTTTCAGGACTGCCTTTCGAAACGGATAGTGTCTATAGCTCACTAACGATTGAGTTTGCCTATAGTTCAGACTAATTCAAGACACAACGTACATCTTAATATTATAGTATTACAACAGATACTGACCTTGTGCCTCTTCGAGGGGTGCTAAACGTTTCACTCGATGTGCTTTTAATTCACCGTTCTGTTGCAAGCTTTAGGAACTCCAGAGTCATTTTCAAAATAAAAGCCCCACCAATCAAAATGGGGAAATAAGAAAATACTAAGACAATAAGGTAACACAAATGTCTGTTCAGTTGGGCTAGCTCTTCTCTAGAGCTAAAACATAAATTGGGCTACACTCTCACCAAAATGATGAGTGTTTCACATGAAGACTATTTACATAGTCTATTGTGGTGGCAGATATAGGGATGCCATCACCAACAAGACTGTTCTCTGTCATAGTTGATCAATAAACTATGTACTGTGTGTGTTATCTCAACATTTACTGTTTGGGTCAACTATTTGATTTGTAGAGGCCTTGTACTTAAGCCATCTCATCCTTGTTATGAGCTTCTTTATAAATAGCAGTCTTAATCATGACTAGTTCTGATACCCGTTGGAGCACTCTGGACCCCCCCCCCCCCCTCAAGAAGATAGAGGACATGTGTTTAGCAAGTCCCGTCTGAATGATAGCTTGCACGGTTTGGCTATTGTTTGCAAGCTAACTAGCTACTACTATTGGGTGAGAAGACACCAATGCTAGGCAAAGCTGAGCAACAGAAAAATAATTCTAGAGTAGGCTTGGGTGAGGTAATAGTTCACTGTTTGTATCAGGGCAGCCACACTAATTTTGGGCAAAACTGCAGCTCCTTGCAGCTGATGAGCAGACAAGATACAGTAGGCAGCTGGAATGCTGGGGCGGGGTTCTATTCAGAGCAGTATTTCTATTGGCTGGTGTATTTTATGGTCTGTCTGGGACCCCTGCAGAGACCCGTGCCAAATATGAATGCTGTCAGGCCGACGGTGTCCAAGGATTAGTCCGGTTGGAGGGACAAACGGACAGACAGCGGACATGCTGGCCGAGGGTTATGCATACATTCTGACACTGATGATGTGTGTGTGCTACTTTGCTGGTGGAATGTCTGTGTGTAGAGTTATAATCATCCTGCTATGAGCTTAGCTAGGTGTCAGCTGCATAGATACAGTAAGCAGTGAATAACAATGCTTTATCTGCTTGTTATTGGTCGTTTTGACCTGGCCTGCTAAGGTTGCTATGCAACATAATAATGCCTATATACTTGTTATCATTGGGTCCCCTGCAAATATCCTTTTAAAGTCTTAGCTAAAGACAGTTTGTTGTGTCTTCAAACTGTATTGATTAATCTCACCCTTGGTACATGATTACAAAATGTAGATGCATGCAGTGGTAAATTTCCATGACATTATGTTGTCCTGTTGTTGTCTTTGTGGTGTTTTCATTCTGTAACTGTTGCTCAAGCTTGTTAAATGTTTGATTTGGGAATCTGCTTAAATTAAATGGCTTCTGTAATCCATTACCGCTGCCACATAATCTCCCTCTTTCTCAGAACACAGAACGGTCCTCCAAGCCAGATGGGGGCGACAGAGAACACGGCTATCATTGCAGGCGTGGTGGCTGCTCTCATTCTGCTGGTGGTCCTAACCAAGCCCCCAGGATTCGAAATCTAAAGTGAAGGCCTATTGAACCGCGCCATCTTGGCTAGATTTGTAGTCATTTTGCTATTTCCGGTGACTTTTGTACTTGCGCAGTTGAGCTTTTCTGTCCGACGCGTGTCCACGCACGTTCCCGGCTCTCCCCGCTTTGATTTAGCAATGAAAACCGGCTTCCATATTAACCTGTTTTTTTTTTATATATCCATTGGAGAAATTATTTTTTCATCCAGGCATCTTAGTTTTAACAGGTTAATTATAACTGAAGATGTTTTGTTTGCTAGTAGATGGTATTCATTCCGTTCGCGATAACGTTATTGCAGCCAGGCTAAATTCCTCCAGGGAGCCAGTGACCGGCGAGTTGAAGAGCTTCACTCCCCGCCAGCAGGAGCTTTGGCCGCGGCTACCGCATCTCGGATAACCCGCTGAGTTCGTGGCTGCTATTTTACATTCGCCCTTGATCAATCCCAATACCGATCCATGGTAATAATGAATCAATCGTTCAGATCGGCAGTGCTGCATGCATGTTACAACATCATTGTTAGCTTTATTAACATAACCATAGCCTACATTTATCTCTCTAACGTTAGGCTATCCATCTTACACCAGTCAGCCATTCGATAGCTAGAAGCGGTCAACGCCAACGTTGACCGTGGACGCGCGTCGGACAGAAAAGCTCAACTGCGCAAGTACAAAAGTCACCGGAAGGCCAGAAAAGCACAACTGCGCAAGTACAAAAGTCACCGGAAATGGTCAAATGACTACAAATTTGCCAAGATGGCGCGGTTCAATAGGGCTTCATTGTTGATAGCGGTCAGTGAATGGAGTGGCTGTATCCAGTTCTATTAATACATCCATGTCCTAACCAAGCCCCCAGGAAAAGGGTTGATTCTAGAATGGATTGTCCGGAGGGACGGGAACTCCGCTTCACGTCATCAAATGCTCACTGTGGAATCGTTTGGCACGTGGGCAGCAAGCACTGAGCAATTCCTTGCCTGCCCAAGCAGGGGAATTGCGATATGTGGAGGGCGCCCACTCAGCATCGTTTAAGTAGCTCCACTCGTGGGTCCAATTTCGTAAATCAGCCTGACCCCTCTGTCCACATCTGACCCAGTAGCTGCCTAGTGCTGTGATTGGTTGATGTGTAGCGGAGTCTACTCCCCCCGTCCCTCCAGATGATCCATTCTAGCATCAACCTAGGAACAGCTCTGTAGCAGATCCACAAATTAGAACAAAACTTAGAGCGAAGACAGCTCCACGTATGGAGGCAAGATACCTGAACAAGATTCCTCCTGTAAATACGTTTGAAGACATGTCAAAGCTTTCCAAAATGATCTCTTTATTAACATGAATAGAGGAGAAAGAAGACAGATCCCTCTTTACTAAATCACAGTATATGTTTCTGCACATCTGTCCACTCTGAGGTCGGAGGTTATTTCCATGAACAGCTTCACCTCCTCAACTCAAATCTCAGATGTGGTTTCTCCAGTGTATCTTCCTCAAATAGTTATTGACAGAATGTTTAACACTAAAAACTCAGCTATAATATACTTTGCTATAATACTGTTACAGTCGGTCTCGTTGCTTAAATGTTTTGCCATGTTCCTGGCAATGATATGGCTTCTCTGTATTGTGGATGCTTCAATTGCAAACTAAACTGTTCTACTCACTAAAATCATTTCTGACACTGATATAATTTCTCTCCTTTGTGTATTTTTCTATGGGATAACTAATATATTCTGTTCACAAAAAACAGCCATCTTCCTGGTACTAATATTGTTCTCTCCTGTGTGGATTCTATGGTCAACTAAACTATCCTTTTGACTTAAAGCTTTGTGACATTCTTGGCATTGATATGGTTTATCTCATGTGTGGAGTGTTCTATGGTAAATTAAAAGATTCTTACATCTAAAACCTTTGTGACATTCTTGGCACTGATACGGTTTCTCTCCTGTGTGGGTTCTTCTATGGAGAACTAGATTACCCATACACACAAGCTTTGCCACAGAGGCATGGGTATGGTTTCACTCCTGTGTGGATTCTTCTATGGGTAACTAACGTACACTTTTCACTGAAAGCTTGTCATATTCCTGACACTGATATGGTTTCTCTCCTGTATGGATTCTTCTGTGTTTAACTAATCTACCCTGTAGACTAAAAGCTTTGTCACATTCCTGGCACTGATATGGTTTCTCTCCTGTGTGGATTCTTCTATGGCTAACTAAACTACCCTGTTGACTAAAAGCTTTGCCACATTCCTGGCACTGGTATGGTCTCTCTCCTGTGTGTATTCTTCTATGGCAAACTAAATTACTCTTGCAAATGAAAGCTTTGTCACATTCCTCACAATGATTTATCCCCTGTGTGGTTTCTCTCCTGTGTGGATTCTTCTATGAACAATTCAATTGCCACTTTGACAAAATGCTTTATTACATTCCCCACACTGATATGGCTTCTCTCCTGCGTGGCTTCTTTTATGGACAACTAAACCACTCTTACACCTAAATGCTTTGCCACAAAGGCACTTATATGGTTTCACTCCTGTGTGAATTCTTCTATGGTAAACTAAATGACTCTTACAAACAAAAGCTTTATCACAGTCCTCCCACTGATATACTTTCTCTCCTGTGTGGATTCTTCTATGGACAACTAAACACCTCTTTAAACTAAAAGCCTTGCCACATTCCTGGCACTGGTATGGTTTCTCTCCTGTGTGGATTCTTCTATGGTCAACTAAATGACTCTTACAAACAAATGCTTTGTCACATCCCTCACACTGATATGTGTGGATTATTCTATGGACAACTAAACACCTTTTTTCACAAAAAGTTTTGCCACATTCCCTACACTGATATGGCTTCACACTCTCAGTGCCAGAGCCAGAGCTGGGAATAGGCCTGGTCCCGGGGCAGTGCGTTTTCACACTGGGAGAAGTGAACATGGAGTCTGTAGTATCTGACTGCATCCCTGGAAGCTGTTCTCTCCCCTGGCTGGTCCACAGCTCCTGTTCCTCTTTAATCTGTGGGGGCTGCGGTAGAGACAGCTGCTGGACATCTGGGGGGGGAAAGGAAGATAAATATTAGGATAAAGCCTACTTCATTATTCACCAACCTGCCTGCCAGTGAAAAGCAGGGACTTTTATAAAAAAACAAAAACAAAAACAGCTAACCACAGCCATACTAGAATTTGCTCTGAGTTAACGTAACAGTGCTATTCAGAGAAGGTTTTCCTGTTTTTAAACATCTCCCTGGGCAGTTTCAATGTCCCTGGTCAGTTTGCCCAGTAAAACAAGATCCTCGTGAGACAGTCTTGTCAAGGTTCAAGGTACTTTATGTGTCCCGTGCACAAAAACACACAGTAAATCATGCAGTATAGTGAAAAGTGGGTGCTCAAGTCTCTATGCTAAAATTGTCATCTCCTTTGGTGTCCTGGAAGTCTGAGGGCGCTTATCACATCCATCAGCGGTTACGGAGGGAGTTCTTTTACAGTCACGCTGTGACACAAGCTGGATTCTGTTTCAAGGCACAGTGTTAAGCAGCCAACAATGTTCTACCCCAAATCTGTAAGGATGGCACAGGGCTTGTTGCCTTTTCCTGCTCATGCCTGTCAGCGTGTTAGTGCTCTGGGACAGATGTACCTAATTAGGAGTCCTACTTCACAGCTAAGGAGAGGTGGCATCTTATCGGTGATTGCTATTGAGTGAGGCCATCATTTTGCTGTTTAATGAGGTATGACCACGGTTCACAAGTATGCCGTCTTTTGTGTATGAAGGAGGAAGGAAAAGCATGTGAAAGCCTGAATTTTAGCCTCTCACGGAATCCAGACACCCTCTCACTCTTCATGATCACGCTGTCTCTGAGCATAGTCAAGCTTCAGTTTCACAGGGAAGGCGTCCGCTTGTAATTCATTGCTTTTCATTGCTTCACCTCACCGTCGATGAAGGTGTTGTCACTTTCAGTTAGAGGTCGAAAGATGAATCGTTTGGGCGATTATTAGGCGGCTATATGACATTTATATATACTATATGACTCCAACAGTGACCGATGACCGCACAGCCTCCACCGGTCATGCGGGGTCATACACTTTCAGATTGTCTCACAATGAAAAGTGCTTTAGAAATAAAATGTATTATTATTATTATTATTATAAACCGTTTTGTAATGCAAAACGGTGTGTGTGGATGCCGTTCTTGTATGTGTCTGTTTCTGTAATACCTCCACTACAGCAATAGTGCAGGGTGAGGTAATGTTTTCTGTGGCGTGTGTTTAGTTATTAAATCTAGAACACAATCAAAGCAGCGAACAGTATTGCATCGAGCCATGGTGGCATGGAACGCACTTCCAGCTAGGGATGGTGATCGTTAATTTTTATTGATATTGATACCATTTTCGAGACCGCTTAACAACCCGAGTCTTTATCATACCACTATCAAAACTTCTCTATTATTTGGTGGAAAAACAAGACAATTCTAACAGAACTGGTACTGCTTATATTGCTTACTTCTACTGCTTCTCAGGCTTCAAATAATGTGCAATGTTGAGGTGCTTTAACATTGAAGTTGTTTTAAGAAATGTATAGAACCAGGTCTTGATCCTCATCCCTATTTCCAGCTCAGATTACTAAGAAAAACAACAAAGCCTCCAGGCCTGCAGGGCCCTGAGGAGGGAAGGAAAGAGTGTGGCCGACCCCTCTCATGCTGGATACAAACTCTCTGAACCACTCCCCTCTGACAGGAGGCTGCTGTCCAGCAGGACCAGCACCTCACAGCACAAGAATAGTTTCTTCCTGTGTGCAGCTGGCCTCATCAACAAGGCCCAGGTCTCCCACAGACAGTGACTGGTATCCTACTCCAGACTTCACTTTGTACATTATATATTGTACATTGTATATTATAGTGTTTTGTATTCTCTTGAATTGTATTTGCCAAAATACTACTGTATTTTGCTCTGTGTTTATTGTTATACACCATCAGACTAAAGCAAATTCTTTGTATGTGGAAACCTACTTGGCAATAAATCCCGTTTCTGATTTCTGATTAAAATTCTGAACTAAGGTAGGTAGTTACTTTACCTTAAGACTTCAACTTAAAATTCAATCTACAACTCACCTCGACACTGAGTTCCATCCTCCTCTTTGATAATCACAGCAAGTGAAAACAGAGTCACTGGGTCACATGACATGCAAGCTATTGAAAAAAAGATACATTTCCCATTAAAATGTTCATATAAAATAGAGGCAATAAAATCATAAAAAGAAGTGTGTCCTATTTGTCCGATGGAGTAATAATATCTGGTATTGATTTGGAGTCACTGGGTCACATGCCATGGGAGCTATTGAAATTAACATGAATTTTCCATACAAATATTGATCAAATAGAAGACGCAATAAAAAGAGGCGTGTTCTATTTGTAGGGTAGTAATACAATTCTGTACTGGTTTGGAGTCACATGATGACATGGAAGCTGTTTAAAATTGCATTTTCTATTCAAATATTTATATGTAAAATAAATTAATTACACATTAGCAATCAAAATAGGTGTGCAACATGAGACCAATTTGTACAATTTTTACTAATATGAGCAAGTCAGCACAAAGGTAATGAAAATAACACTGTTTTGTTATTCAAATAGTAATTGATTGATGGTCCCTGAGGTTAGGACCATCCTCTTACTGCCAACCCTGGGTGAACCTGTATAAGAAGCTGCTGGGTCCGGAGTGAATGTATGTCGAAAATCCAACTTAAAGGACAATGCTCGTTTTTGACAACCTGGACCTTATTTACGACATATAATAAGACGTTTGACTCACCGAGATCACTTTGGTGTAGTTCGGAGGCCTGTAGAAGAAATGTAAAATCCAGCGCGAGCCAGTATATCCATGTAATGGCGGTGATCGGGGCAACGAGAATGCAGCTTCTAAAAATCTATTTTCTGCCGCGAAACGGTTGTTTTCATCAATCTGTCTGGATGAATCGCTAGTTGTGCTTACATAGAGCATAACTGTTGTGGTTTTCACATGCCATGATCTTTAGAAACGTCTTTCGAAACGAAATAGCTTCCTCACTTGCTCCAGCACGTGTCTAACGACGTTTCTAAAGATCATATTACAGAGGCATGGGAAATACCACAACAGGCCTATGCTCTCTATGTAAGCACAACTAGCGATTCATCCAGACAGATTGATGAAAACAACCGTTTCGCGGCAGAAAATAGATTTTTAGAAGCTGCATTCTCGTTGCCCCGATCACCGCCATTACATGGATATACTGGCTCGCGCTGGATTTTACATTTCTTCTACAGGCCTCCGAACTACACCAAAGTGATCTCGGTGAGTCAAACGTCTTATAATATGTCGTAAATAAGGTCCAGGTTGTCAAAAACAAGCATTGTCCTTTAAATCTAACTTCTCCACGGTCAGTAGCTATTGTGTGTATGTGCATGTGTATGGCTGACAGCCTGTGGATGCACCATATGTATGCACTGTTATTTGTATTTTAACAGCAGATACTGCGGTTAAACAAATTTTCTCCACAATTGTTAGACAAATTTCCTTCTGGACAGTGAAGTCCATCTTATCTTAGGTTTCAATTAGATTCTAGAAAGTAAGAGCCCCTCCATGCCGCTGTTTGGGCTAGCTCAGTTAGCTAGCTAGTTGTGCAAGGGAGAGCAAATGCAGCATCTGTCTTTGTTTGCTGGAGCGGTTGTAGACTAACTCACCTTGAATACTGAACACAATTCTCCCAATTTTCTGGTTTTGCGTGCCTTTCTTCTTGTCGTTTGAGATCTCTGCTAAGTTGCATGGTGGCACTGCAGAATCTCCATTTGCAAAGCTGCACAGAGTTCTTCTATACGTTTACCTATTTCTCGAACGGCTGTTTTTGTCAGCGCTTCCATTATAGAAGCAGAATGAGCACAAACAACTCGTTCACGGGGCATTATTACCCCCTAGATTCTACTGATTAATAAAACGTAGATGAAGTAGTGATGTTGTGTGATACCGACGCTCTTTTGAGATTCGAGTTGTGAAAGAAGCGAAACCCACCGTTGTGAGCTGTAGTTGGTTGGTTGTTGTGTTGAGGGTCGAGAACTAGATGAGACGATTTATTTTAGTCAACATGGTCACTTGTGTATTCCCAATTTTCAAATGAATTGAATCTACATTACTAGTGCAGTGCCTGTTCAAAACGTGCCTGTTTGGAGCGGGACGATTGCTTTGCCTCCAGTATTGCTGCTTGCAGCTTTCTCAAGAAATGCTCATCCAAACAACTTCACACTCGACACCGCGCTTCCTGGAGCCCTGAGCAATACACCTGCTGAGTTTCAACTTCGTACAGCGCCCGGTTCTCGAGCAAATTAAGATACAGAGGCAGCAGACAGACAGAATGCAGACAGATGATATGATGATGGTACAATAGTACCCAGTTATACATTTTGTACGAACCTGCGTGACGAGCACGGCTGCGTCTTTCCCGATCCCGAGCTAGGCGTAAATCTCGTGCTTCATCTGACTCCGCTGCTCGCGCACGGCGGGCTGCCTCGCGCATTCGCTCCCGTCTGGCACGGCTATCTTTAGGCATGTCAGTGTGAGCACCTTTACCTGCTCAGTCAGGGTGGAGAGCTCAAAATCCTGCGTGAGGATAGAAAAGATGACAATCAATGCGCGTACTTGATACACAGGCAAGAATGACGCGTACACTGCTTTGTCTCAGTAGGATATGTTCTAAAACACCTTAGATAAGAAACAGATTACATTGGGGAGTGCAGGCACTACACCCCCCGTCAATGTCAATGGGAGCTCCAAAATTCACCAAAAGAAAAATGGGTAATATACTTTATAATACAGCCTGTGTCTTACCCGTGTCTTACCTGTGTCTTACCTGTGTCTTACCAGTGTCTTACCTGTGTCTTACCTGTGTACAAGTGTCTTACCAGTGTCTTACGGGGTATTTACCGGGTACTTACATGTAGGTACGAGGTACTTCTATGCAGGTACGGGGTACTAAACAGGTACCTACATGTAGGTACGGGGTACTTACAGGTAGGTACAGAGTACTTACCGGGTACTTACATGTATACGGGGTACTTACCGGGTACTTACATGTATACTGGGTACTTACCGGGTACTTACAGGTTGACCGACTGACTGACAGACTGATGCACAACAACGACTGGGACTTTGACGTCAAAAAACAGGTTTAAAATGAGTATACAAGGAAAACCCATTCAAGTTAGCAGAATTCTTATTAATCTAGACGCGGGATTACAAATAAACTACTGTGGAAAAACGGTTGATACCCTAATCCTAGGCTACATGTTCTGTGCCCGCCTGGTGTGGACTAGTGGTGTTGACTGCTAGCTAGCAGGTGAGTGTAGCATCCGATCCAGCGATCCATGTGCTCCCAACTGACACTTGAACTGATGATTTTAGATTGATTGGAAATCCCAAAACCAACGTAAGAGCTCATTACCTACCACACCTTAACACTAGCTAGCTCACACCAATTTACGCTAACTCAATTAAACAAACCACCAGAAAGAGTTATAGTTCAAACCAAGACACAACCCACATCTTAGGCTACGGTATTACACAAATACTAACCTTGTTGTGCCTCTTCGGGGGTTGCTAATACATTGTAAACGTTTCACTCGATGTGCCATTGTTTTTCTTCTAAGTAGAAGTACTGCTGCACGCGATACGACTGCAGTCGTTTTCAAAATAAAAGCCCCTCTAATCAAAACTGGAAATAAGACAAAAAAAACGTAATAAAGCTACAAAAATTACCGTTCAACAGGGCTATTCTCTTCTGTAGGGATACATTGGGTTATTTGCAACTGGGTTTTCTGGTGGATAGGACATAATAATGCACAGCACAAGATTTGATGCCCATTGTGAATATATATATCACTACGGATATTATCACAAATGATTCGGCTAGACATAATATGGATATAATAGCACACGCTATAATGTGTTGCAAATCACTGAGTAATGTATATCGAGGCTAAAACAAGAGAGATTTGTAAACAAAATGAGGGGGCACCCGGATTTGAACCGGGGACCTCTTGATCTGCAGTCAAATGCTCTACCACTGAGCTATACCCCCGCTTCGTAGTATTGTGGACTTTGTACTATATAAGCCTGAACTACAATCGCGATGGTGATCTGTATGTGTTTGTGTGTTTTCTGGTATAAATCATTATTTTCCTCGAATAAACTACAAAGTTTTTTAGTCGATGTGCTCGTCAGGAAGGATGTAGCCTATTTCATACGTGGCTATGTAAATCGCCGCTCTACAGTAGGCCGAGGCTATTGTGTTCCCAGTGATCAGTAGAGGGCGTTAAAACCCTTGTAATTTCCCTAGCAGTAGGCTACTACTAGCAAAAACACACCAATATGAATTTACTCTGGGCCTGGCTACAACGTTGCTGTCTATGTATGGCGTCATGGGCCAGCTAACGTTAGCTTATTTAAGTTACTAGTTAGCGAGATCGTGTCTAATTTTGTTGAAGTTGTCTATCACATCGGTGAAAACTCTCCGTCAGTGCCATCAAATGCCATTACCATACATGTGCTGCTGTTTAGGCTACTAAACATCGAACCCATCTCGGTCATTCCTTATAAGGTTATAGTGCTCTACAGCTGTTTTATTTTTTCCATCATTCCAGCAGTGGCCCCGCCTTCTTTCCGAACATCTGTCATGTATGTAGGTCTACCCTCGTGGAAGCGCATTAGAAGAACCGTGCGCTGTCAGTGTCAGACTGTTGGAATTTAGAATTTGACTCATTAGGCTACCCGGCCGTTTTTGGCTCTGGTACGTGATTGCAAACAGCCAGCTCTCCCACAAAATCAGTGTGAATCTACCAGAAGGATAGTCCCTCCGCCATGAATCCGTTATGTGGAAGATGCAATAAAGCCGTATACCCCACGGAAAAAGTGAATTGTCTGGATAAGGTAAGGAGTGTTTTATTTCTGTCGAATAGCCTATAGTGTATTGCAGCTGGATATGCTAGAAATCGTTAATTTACAGTGCTGCATGTTTCAAAGCAATCGTTTTTTTGTATTCTAGACTTAAGGCCCGAGGAAGTGCAGCCTAATGTGCCAGATATCACTTTCATCACTAGGCGTATCACACAGCCGTCTCAATTTAATAGCCTACAGGATTTGAGCAAATTCCTCATTCATGGGATAACATTTTCATTATTTAGTCTAGACTGTGATAAAGAGATGCGCGCCCCTGAGTCCATCCATCAAGCCAATCTGGCAGACAGCAGGCCTACATTTGGAAAAGTAATGGTTTTACTTAAAGGTGTGGTTGAAAAGCATCGAACACATTTTCTGCAGTCCATCATTCACAAAATGGAAAAGATGCCTGTTGAATTGGCTACTTTGCAAACATTCCAGTACTTTCTTATTCTTTAAGATGAACACACCTTACAAGTAGGCTAAATACAGAACACAAACTGAGCGCACTCTTTCCACTTTGAGGTTTGTTACAAACCTCAGTGCTACAGCAGCCCATTGCGCTTATCTACAGGATGTGGTTTTTCAGACCCTCTGTTAGTGTATGTATGTTCTGACTAAATCTGAACACAAAAGACCAAACCTTGAGAGATGAGCTACCTGTACACAGTAGTCTCCAGACAGCTCAGATGGAGAGCAGAAGTGAGTTTAACAGTAACAGAACTGTGGTACAGTACAGCTATATTGAGAAATATCCCTTACTATCCATGCAAATAACATCCCGTCAAATTTTGACATGGATTAGTCCATCGCCATTGGTCAAAGTCATGTTCTTTTGTGTGTTATGGATGAAGGGATTCAACTTGATATTCTATCAAACAATATTATACTGTAGTTGCAGTGCATTAAATGCTTGTATCTGACAGTCACCGCTTGATGTAGACCATGCTTTTTGCTTCTGCTCTGTGCTTCACGCAGTATTGGCATAAAGGATGTTTCAGCTGTGAGGTGTGCAAGTTGACCCTGAACATGAAGACTTACCAAGGGTTTGACAAGAAACCATACTGCAGTATGTGAGTATTTCACAGCAAATCACATTAGGGTAGTCCAAGGGTAAACAGACAGACAGACAGGCAGGCAGGCAGACAGAGACAGACGTACAGAGATCAGTTGTGGTGTCAAGACAATAAGAACAATGTTTAAGCTGTCTAAAAAGTGAAGGAAAGAGGAAGTGGCACCAAACAGACGCAGGACTGCCCCAGTTTCCAGTGTTTTAAAGACTTGCTTCCTTAACAGACAGACATAGTCAGACAGGGAGGCAGACAGACAGACAGACAGACAGGGAGGACAGGCAGTCAGACAGACCGAGAAAGTTATGGAAACACTGAATACCCTAACCCTAGCGTGGAATCGCCTCATTCTTGTCCAGAGCGTGCTGTAAAACCTTGTGAAATGGATGGTGGACAGTGAGGTCCTGCTGGTCAGATGCCAGCGTGGAGTGTGTTGGCCGTCCTCTGACTGCCAGGCCACATGCATGTGTGATGCAGTGATCATTGAGGGCTATCTGGACACTCCACGGTGGTATTAACCAGTCCGTGGGGATGCTGTGTGTGTGTGTGTGTGCGTGCCTGTGGGGGCATTTGTGCCGTTTCTCTCTCTGTTTCAGGCACTACCCAAAGACGTCCTTCACCATAGTGACTGACACCCCGGAGAACCTACGCCTCAAAGAGCAGAGCAAGATGAATAGCCTTGTAAGCCCCCCCCCACACACCCACACACACACACCAACCCTGTTGCGTTGCTTAACAGTCCTGTCCGTACAAACTTGCTTACATTTCAGTACAGATTTATTCAGCTGTTGTCAATTTGCAAACACATCCACAAAAGTATACTCTGTCCCCCGCCCCTCCCTCCTCAACTCTGGCTGTTCCGAGCCCTTTCTTGTAGAAGGGATACAAAACAAGAGTGAAAATCAAGTTATATTATTTTTTAGGCATTATATGCTTTATTTGACAGGTCAGTGAAGTTGGACAGAGAAGGTGGTACAGAGAGAGGGAGGAAGACATGCAGCACCTATACACGCCTTAACCTCTGAGCGCCGGGGCCCCATGAATGTTACTTTTACCATCAATTTCACCATCAGAGCACCATCCTCACCTGTTGGCCCACAGTCAGGCTCATTACTACCTGAAGGCCTGGTGTGGTCTGGGTCTTCTGAGGGCTCTCCTGTAGAAGGGATATGAAGCGAGTAAAAATCAGTTATTGCATTGGTTTTAGGCAGGTTATGCTTTAATTGACAGGGTAATGAAGTTAAAATTCAGGTCACTGCAGAAAGAGCTCAGCCCATATATGTACTATATATGGGCTGAGCTGTTCCCGCACCTTAACCTATGAGCCACCGGGGTTTGAAGCTTCAAAGCACCGCCACCACCACAGAAGAACACTACCTCGGAAAAATCATTTCACTCGGACAGAACGCGTCTAAATACGTTATTTAATGGTAGCGCCGAGGCTTCAAAACCCAGCATTTGTTGAAATAGACCCTTTTGCTTAGGTAAATGAAGTTTCATGTTTATCTAACACTTGAGCGCCTCTCCTAAATGGGCCGACACCGATTTATTTTGACGGCGAAGTGAATGGAGCTGCAAAGGACGGTTGCCTGGCATGAGCGAGCGTGATGCGACAGCAGGACTGACGAGGGCTGCCTCTTCCTGTACTGCTAATGACTGTCTTCTTAAAGTAAGAAGAGATATCTGGTGCCTTTCCCTTCATTGTTTGAAAATTGACGTAGCACAGCAGTGACTAATCCAATCATAACGTTAATGCTATACCAGTCCATAACGGTAGCTGTCTGCAGTTGCCTGTGGCAGTCTGCTTAAGTTATGAAAGTTTGCAAAGTGGTTTGAAAATCATTCTACAAAGCTATCCTAGATAAGATAGCTAGGTCTAGCTCTAGCCAAAATACTAACTTAAATGAGTGGCTTGAATTGACTGACGCTAGCCAGCTGGCTAGGTAACCTCGGCTACTTCAATACAGTAACTTCAATTACTGTACTGGCTAGCTAACGTTACAACAGTAATGTTAAATAACGTTAACCAGCCTAGTATTTTGACCCATCAAAAGCAGTTAGCTGAAAACAATTATTTTAATTGTAAACAGAGGTAATTGTTGTATAATAATTTACTAACCGATCCTATCCTCCTTTTGTAATGTTGTGCTTGCTGGCGTGTCTTGCTACATCAAATTGACCGCGCTCAGTAGGAAAGGTGTAGGACCACGCGAAGCATGAGGTGCCCTATGTGTGCGCCTGATTAAAACATTGTTTTATTATTCGTTTTTGAAAGATTCTGACATTCATATATTATATATATATATTAACAGAGCCTAGTAATACTATATGCATGTTAGTTTCATTCAAAAATAAAATAAAAAAATAGATTTTCGGGAGGGGTGGCCAATGGGGTGGCCAGCTTTTTTTATAAGGGTGGCACTAGCCACCCCTTGGGGAGCCCCTGCTGCGCACACACACGCACGCACGCACGCACGCTCGCATACACACACACACACACACACACACACACACACACACACACACACACTATCATCCATCCACTCCCACTGAGGCCTGGTCCATGATAGTCCTTAAAGCTCATGAGTGTGATCCCCGCCTGTTAAACATGGACCCCCCCTCTCCTCTCTCCAGAGGCTCCTGACCCCCTTCCTGCCCCGTCCCCCGTCCACCCACGCTCTCTCTGTCCATCCAGGGAGGGATCGGGTGACATCACTGTCCTGCTGTGTGATCCCTCTTCACTAACTGACCCTGACCCTTACTCTGCTTTGAAATGAACACACACACACAACCACGCAGCCCAAACCAGGGTTCCCACCGAGACATGGAATTTCTTGAATATCATTGAAGTTTAAAAAGTCTATTCCAGACATGGAAAGTCAGGGGATTTGATAATTTTTTTGGGGCCATGTCATGGAATATGAGGCGCTTTTGTTCGTCCTGTATTGCGTGAGTGGTTGTTATGGTTACTTGATTTTTCAGCGCTCATTTATCCTCTTCCCGCTCTGCAACAGTTTTCCTGTTCATTACTGGTCGTGGAAATTGAGCTTTTTAGTCACTGAAAGTCGGAATTTGATATTTGACTTGGGGAGTGGGAACCCTGCAAAACACCCAACACAGAGTCCCTCACAGGTCCCAATGAGAGCTCACACACTGGGCCCACCCTAACACTGACCCTACACACTGGGCCCACCCTAACACTGACCCCACACACTGACCCCACACACTGGGCCCTGGGGTGGGGGGTGGGGGGGCAGCCATGGACTGAAGTTGAGCTATTGCTTTGAGCTCCCATTTCAAAAACATCAAGTCATATAACAATAATAATAATATATTTCATTTGTACAGCGCTTTTCACAACATTCAGAGACACTTTGTAAACATGCAACGTATACCACATCTCAGCGTGTTCTACTGTACATAGACCCTGTTCATCGCTTGTATCCATAAAAGTCTTTGCTCTCTAGCACCCTTACTGAGAAAGCATACTCCTCATAGCAAGTATATGACTCACATCTTTGTGTGTGTGTGTGTGTGTGTGTGTGTGTGTGTATGTGTTGCTCTCTCCCCTTGGAATAAACTTTAGCAGTTGTGGTTCCTGAAACATAGCTGTGTGTGTGTGTGCGTGTGTGTGTGTGTGTGTGTGTGTGCGTGCGTGCGTGTGTGCGTGCATGCGTGTGTGTGTGTGTGTGCACGGTCAGGCTGTGTTTACATGATGAGTTCTCCAGTGGCTCAGTCCATGCAGTGGTATGTTTGGGTAGTTAGTCAGCGGGCATACCTCTGAGAACCCCCCCCCCCACCCAGAGATCGCTGTTTTCTATTGGTCAAACTGAGAACTCTCTGGCCTATACTGACCCCGTTACCATAGTAATAGAAATAACATTAGCAGAGGTGCAAGAGCAGCAGGTTGTGGTGAACCACATCCACCCATCCTGTCAGGCATTATACTCATCACCTCCGCCCCAGCGGCAGCGCAGGGCGAGAGGTCATGTTTTCGGTGGCGTGCGTTTGTACGTCCGTCTGTCCGTTAGCAGGAGAACACAAACTACCAGACCGATTTTCATGAAACTTGGTGGAAGGGTGTAGCACGGGCCAACGTATAGAACCTGTTTGATTTTGGAGCAGATCCGAATCACGCGGCAGGTCCACGACCCATTTCTTGGTTTGTTTGTTTGTTTGTTTGCAGGATTACTCAGAGACTACCTGGCTGATTTTCATGGGGTGGGGCCATGGATGTGGGCGGGGCCCACGAGCTGCCCAAACATGCTCAGCCATTCACCTCCATTCATTTTTTTGGGGACAGGCTCAGGAGTGAAAAAGTCCCATTCATTGTCAGTGGGGGGAATTGAAACGGCCGTATCTCGACGTGGGAAGGTCACATAGATGCAGGGTTTGGACCAGCATCAAGCTCTCCACCTAATGAATGCAGCGATGCAGCAAACATGTCCTGCTCACACACACGTGCGTGCACACAGACTACACATAGAAAAGCCATCATTTCATTTCAAATCTAATCTCTAAAGTAGCCTTGCTATAGCCTAGCTTTGTATGTATGTGTGTGTGTGTGCAGGTGTGTGTGTGTGTGTGTGTGTGCGTACGTGCCTGCGAGCATGACAATTTGAAGAAGCCCATTTCAATGTATTTTTTAAGACAGAAGATTTAACTTGTGTGTGTGTGTGTGTGCGTGTGTGTGTGTGTTTTACAGGCACTGTACAAAGAGGAGTTTGAGAAGAACAAGGGGAAGGGCTTCAGTGTGGTGGCCGACACCCCTGAGATGCAGAGAATGAAGAAAACACAGGAACAGATCAGCAACGTATGTTTACCGTCTCTCTCTCTCTGTCTGTCTGTCTCTCTCACTCTCTCTGTCTGTCTCTCTCACTCTCTCCCTGTCTCTGTCTCCGTCTCTTTTGCTCTCTCTCTCTCCCTCTCTCTCTCTCTCTCTCTCTCTTTCTCTGGTTTTTGATTGTACCAGTGAAGGGCACAAGAATGATGGATTGCAAAAACCCTTTGTCCCTTGGGGGGGTGAAGCTTGTCCAGCAGACATCATCCCCCATTCCTCTCCGCTAGCGCTTGCCCTGGAGAGCAGGGAAGGGGGGGGGGGGGGGGCGTCGGAGCAGGCAGACATCGACTCTTTTCCCTGTTTATCTGAGAGGGTTTGACCATATAGGGCAACTCCTGCTGGGGCTCTGAGACATGTCTGAAACGCTAAGTCCGAACGGGTCATTCTGACATACCTCTGGTTGTTCTCCGGGTCTATTTTCGTGTTTCCCCGTTCATCTCGGCCATGTTTAGTGCGCTGCTGCTGCTGCTGCAATTTTGTGCGCCTTGCCGTCCGTCTGTAATGGCGCCCTCGAGTCTCTGCTTCCTACGTCTGTCTCCCTTCCCTCTCTCCCAAGGATCTCTCTCTCTCTCGGGTCGTCTGAGGACAAGAGGTTGCGGGGGGGGGGGGGGGGGGTTTGCGTGTCTCGTCCCATCTGGACATCCAGTCCTCAGTCTTCCCCAGTTATCTAACGGTCACGGCTCCAGAGGCTGCATTCCCATGGTCTTAGCTGGTCAGCTAACAGACGAGGCAGGCTGGACGTCTGGTTGGATCCAACTCTCCTAGTTTACTGAAGGAAAGGAGTTTTTTTTTTTTTTACGTAGCCCTTGTTGTTGTTTCGATGCTGTGGAATCCTTTTGGTATAGTATTGCTTAGATTGCCAAACTTTGGGTTGGGTCATGAGGATGAGTTTCCCGGTAGTGATCAGGGTTCATGAGGATGAGTTTCCCGGTATTGATCAGGGTTCATGAGGATGAGTTGCCCGGTAGTGATCAGAGGTCATGAGGATGAGTTGCCCGGTAGTGATCAGAGGTCATGAGGATGAGTTGCCCGGTAGTGATCAGGGGTCATGTTGTTGTAGATATGCCTCTCTGTCTCTTTAAAACTCCATAAATGGTTGTGTGTGGTTTCACTGGCCTGTCAGAAATTGGGAATATGGTGAACCCTTGTGGATTTTTGGCAATTAACAAGTATCAAACATGTGTGTGTGTGTGTGTGTGTGTGCGTGCGTGCACGCGCTTACAGATCAAGTACCATGAGGAATTTGAAAAGAGTAGATTTCGAAGCGATGCGCCTCCCCCTGAGAATACCAGGCAAGGTATGTAAACACCACACACACAACACACACGCGCATAGAAACAGAAACACACACACACACACACTCACTAGTGATTTTGTGTTGGTTGTGTTTTTAGACAATGAACAGCAGCAGCCAGGATACAGTCAGAGCCACAGCCACCAAGCAGCACCAGTACACTCTGCTGCTGCCCCTGTACCGCCACCTAGTGGAGTAGTAAGGAACCACTCATTCTACAAACAGGATGCTTGTGTTATGACTGTGTGTACCCTTCATATTATAGTTCACCCAACAATATATTAATAATAATATAGCTTTTTCTCTATCCTTGCAGTTAAATGCCCCAAAACTGTATGGTTCAATGCTTAGTCGTAATGATTGTTCCTGTGTGTGTGTGTGTGTGTGTGTGCGTGTCCAGAAGCGCTACCGTGCCCTGTACAACTACACGGCGGCCGACGCGGACGAGCTGTCTCTCCAGGAGGGCGATGTGGTGGTGGACGTGCAGCAGATAGACGAGGGCTGGATGTACGGGCGCGTGGAGCGGACCGGCAAGCAGGGCATGCTGCCCGCCAACTACGTCCAGCCCCTCTGAAGCCCCCCGGGGTCCTCGTCCAGCCCCTCTGAAGCCCCCCGGGGTCCTCGTCCAGCCCCTCTGAAGCCCCCCGGGGTCCTCGTCCAGCCCCTCTGAAGCCCCCCGGGGTCCTCGTCCAGCCCCCTCTGAGGCCCTGGGGTCCTCGTCCAGCCCCTTCTGAGGCCCCCGGGGTCCTCGTCCCGCCCCTTCTGAGGCCCCCGGGGTAGAGGTCTTAACGGGTCGGGTAAATCCGAGAGGACCCGAACCGGACCCGAGACCCGTACGGGTCCGAGTCCACATTTCCACGCTTTTATTATGGTCAATTGGGTTCGGGTGGATCCGATTCTATTACGGGTCTGTTTATCATTATGCGTAATACCCGAGAGAAACGCATGACGCAAATTCAGTGAGACCGCAGGCGCGACGCGAGCGGAGACACGGCAGCCACCACCAGTAGCCTACCTTGTGAAAAATAAGCTGAAAGAAAATGAATATAAAGAGGTCAAACCTAACGGCAGCTTTGTGTAGCCTTATTTATTTACGGCCGTTTCATTTCCATGCTGCCACATCACAGCCTGACAAAACAGCGATTGATCCTGTCAAGATTGAGAGGATAAATCGCAATTCCATCAAACTGTGATGTAACAGCATGCAAGCCAACAGCCGTGACAGCCTAAGCGATTAATGCTACTGCTACTTGCTACTACTGCCTGTCGGATCTGTAAAATACCCGATCCGACTCGGGTCTCGGGTCTCTGTTCTACTCCTGCTCTTGGACAAAATCGTGTCCAGTATACATATTTTAAAAAATGATCGGATTTAGTCGGATCTCGGAACGAATGTCTCGGGTCCATCTCGGTTTCGGGTCCACATTTTAGACCCGAGAAGACCTCTACCCCGGGGTCCTCGTCCAGCCCCTCTGAGGCCCCCGGGGTCCTCGTCCAGCCCCTCTGAGGCCCCGGGGTCCTCGTCCAGCCCCTCTGAGGCCCCCGGGGTCCTCGTCCAGCCCCTTCTGAGGCCCCCGGGGTCCTCGTCCAGCCCCTCTGAGGCCCCCGGGGTCCTCGTCCAGCCCCTTCTGAGGACCTGGGGTCCTCGTCCAGCCCCTCTGAGGCCCCCGGGGTCCTCATCCAGGAGCGCTGGGGTTCGGATGTTACAAAGTGTTTTTTTTCCCCCGATTGAAATGTACCATGTAAAAGAAGAAATCAGTATAATTCACAGTAGTAAGAGTGTTGTTGTTGTTGGAGCTACAGTATAATGTTACCTTTGTTTACCTCTTCTCTGCCACCCTGTGAATTCTTTGCCCGACTAAGAGAGACCAAAAGAGAGACTATGGAGAACCATGGAGGAGAGAAGAGAGAGAGAGAGAGAGCCCAGATAAAGGAAGGGTGACAGAGACCGTAATCTTAGTGCCATTTCCAGTTAGCGTAGCATTGGCCCCGTCCAAACAACCCCGACCTCCTGCTCCCAGCCTCGTCAGTTCTCTCTCCCTCTCTCTGATGTTCTCTGAGGGAATTCTGGTGCAACATCACAGTATAAATTCAGATATTTAATGTGTTGACAGGTCAGAAAGACGGGAGGAGTTAAATAGCCTTGGTACTTGCACGTACAAACATTAGGCTGAGGTATTGTGCAACATTGAAGGAGTTTCACCTCATTCAATCCCAATAGAGCCATATGACTCATTCTATCCCAATAGAGCCATATGACTCAATCAATCCCAATAGAGCCATATGACTCAATCAATCCCAATAGAGCCATATGACTCATTCAATCCCAATAGAGCCATATGACTCATTCTATCCCAATAGAGCCATATGACTCATTCAATCCCAATAGAGCCATATGACTCATTCAATCCCAATAGAGCCATATGACTCATTCTATCCCAATAGAGCCATATGACTCATTCAATCCCAATAGAGCCATATGACTCATTCTATCCCAATAGAGCCATATGACTCATTATATCCCAATAGAGCCATATGACTCATTCAATCCCAATAGAGCCATATGACTCATTCAATCTCAATAGAGCCATATGACTCATTCTATCCCAATAGAGCCATATGACTCATTCTATCCCAATAGAGCCATATGAGATTCTTGTAAAACCCACTAAGGTGGAAGTGCCTGGGTGGGATCATTCAAGGGTGCTACCAAATTTGTACTTGTGTGATTCCCAATTCATTACGTTTAAAAGTTATAAAGCTTCTCACTGCCTATTTTACTGACCAAAATCTCTCACAGATACTAGCGATTGGCACCTGCAGCTATCCAATACATTGCTTTGTATATGTCCGCCAAAAAATATAAGGGTGTTGCCAAACGTCAAAGGCATTACCACAAAGGACATCTTTTCAGCAAGATTACCCACAATCTGACAATTGCTTCTTGAAGGCTCTAAATCTGAAAGGAAACTGTATATATTTTATTTGTTTTACAGGTAGTTCTCAAGTGGTGTAACCTTTTTTTTTTTTTCCTTACCTGGTGAGGTAGCTATAGTTACCTCCCATGTGACCAGCTTACCGGTTCTGGCTCTGCAGGTTCCTCCACCCGGCGACCAATCAGACTTCCTGAAAACCAGCTGAAAATACCAAAGAACATGTGTGACTAGAACCCATTATATATTTTGGTCCCGTTTGAGAATTTGATCATTCATATCAATCAATGAATATGCAAAGATTGTGTGTTTTGTGGTGCTTTCAGGAAATTACTAATCAATTATTTCTTATCAATTTTCAACTTTATCATTCCAATTCATTCAGTAAAGTGCTGAATATTTCATGTATTTTGCGTTCTTCTTTTGTCTTAAACTAACATGAGCAAACATTACTTGAAGCCGACTCATCATTGGCAATGATTCAGTGTTACTGAACAGAGTAAAGAACATCAAACATGTTAATCAAAGTTAACATCTTTATTTTTTATTAACACCAACAAACAATGATTTCACTAGGCCCTATCTATTCTGTCACAGTATGTGGCAAATGTTTAGACATCAGTATTTACATACAGTAGTAGGTTTTGATATATCACTTAAATAGCGTATTGACAATATTCTATGGGGATCTCTCCTATTTCAACTTAAAATGTGAAACAGAAAACATTGACATCACTAGCAAATGTTCAGTTTAATATAGGTAAACAAAGAGAAACTGAATCAAATATGTCTGATTAAAAGGAATAAAACGTCATGTGCACAGCAGTGAGTAAAACGGAGGCTAATGTCTTTAATCTGGGTAAATCGTTTATCTTTTTCTAGCTTTTATCTCCATCTAAAATCACATCCAGTTCTTTACTCTCTTTGTACTTTGGGCTGTTTGTTGAAAAGAAGGAAACTCTATTGTTGACCGTCTCCTGGAGTTTAGGTGGCAGCCATGTTAGCTGTTCTTGCAGAAGGTCAGCGTTCTGTCCGAGGCAGTCCTCACATAATCTAGAAACACAGGCGTCACAGAGTTCATGTTTCTGTGCATGTGGTGGTTATTTCCTTAAATAAGCACAGGAACAGAAGTGGGAGAATGTGAAGTCCAGTACGTAGAGGGGATTGTGTCGCTTTAAGAAAGAACACACAATGAATCTTGGTCCTTTTTTTAAGCTACTTATTTGACGTGGAAAACTGAATTCAGTACATACATAACACTTGTTTACTTATGTAATAAAACTGTATGTGGATTTGAGAGGGGTTTTGAGGTAAGGTGGGGGGCAGCCATGGACTTAAGTTGAGCTGGATCCCCCCCCACACACACCTCCCACTTGCAACTGTGCAAGAAGCGTTATTTCACGTCACCAGGACATGAAAGCAAAAGCTAGACCCACGGGATCAACAGCAACAGACTGGTCCAAATAGGACCACTCAGTATTATTAATAGCACAAAATGTTCTATTGACAGACGTTAAACCACTTAGTCACATGTGAATGCACGGTGGCTACAACACACACACACACACACGCACACACACAGGGCTAGCTCACACACACAGGGCTAGCACAGACAGTACAGTAAAATACAACCCTCAGCTTACCCTAACCAACTGCACTGGGCTAGTGCAGACAGTATGGTAAAATACAACCCTCACCCTAACCAACCCCACAGGGCTAGCACAGACAGTACGGTAAAATACAACCCTCACCCTAACCAACCCCACAGGGCTAGCACAGACAGTATGGTAAAATACAAGCCTCACCCTAACCAACCCCACAGGGCTAGCACAGACAGTATGGTAAAATACAACCCTCACCCTAACCAACCCCACAGGGCTAGCACAGACAGTACGGTAAAATACAACCCTAACCGTAACCCTAACCAACCCCACTAAAGCAATGCTACGTAACTGCTGTATTTTTCATTGTCTACATTCAAGGCACACCTATCTTGAAAACGGGACTCATCCAAGAGATGTTGTTTATAAAAAAAAAGAAAAAAAAGATGTTCTCCTTTCAGTGCCTCTAGCATATTGAGCATGTGCAGTCGTCACCTGAGGCTTGCAGACAACAGAACCTTGAGCAGCTCCGTATTGTATCTGTGGTGAATGTTGACCCACTCATTCTCGGAGTGGTGTCATATTCCGCAGTCTACTTCTAAGCCCTGAGTCCCAGTGTGTCTTATAGAACTATGGAGTGCAGTACACATGCAGTACATGAGTAGAATACTGTGGGGTCTACTTCCTGGTGTACGAGTGTAACCGAGTGAAACAGAGTCCTTGTGAGTCCCGAGTGTAGGTAGCGAGGTGTTGGCTAAACTCACTCCCCCAGTATGAATAGAGTCCACCCGTGCTGATGAAGAGTTAGCTTTTCATCAGTATAGCAGGTTAAAACGGAGTCTGTCGCGCTGGAGAGTGGGGTTCGAATCCCACCCTGGGCATGGCATAACATAGGGGTTAAACAAGTATCAAATGAGCTCAGCGCTCGCCTGTTGCCAGTAGGGATGGGTCTCGTTAATTTTTATCGATACTGATACCATTATTGAGACTGCTTAACGATTCAAGTCTTTATCGATCCCACTATCGATACCCTACTTTTCTACTATTTGATGGAAAGACAAGACAACTATAAATTCTTAAAAGAACCGAATTGGTATTGTTTTATTTTGGATTGACACTACTGATGCACAAGGCATAACGTGAAAAGACAAAAAAATAATTATACTGCATATAAATTAAATAAAGTAGCCTAGTATAGGCTATGCTTTACATAACAACACAACACCATTACATAACAAATGGCTGCTCTTAACTAAACAGTATAAGACAATCTCCCTCCTTGGCAAACTTATGCCAATCGATTGCTAGGCTACTAATGCCATCCATTGGTTGTGACCAGCATTGCAGCTTGCTAATGTTAACCAGCTAGATATTGCTATAGCATTGTACATAAAAGTGCTATGCTATACACTATTAGGCTATTTTACGTTGACAGTAATTAAATCTAGATGTCTTCTGTGCAAGCTACATTCCCACTGTCATCCTTGTTAAAGGAGCAGTAAAGGGAAAATGCATGTTTAGCCCTGTTTTAAGGTTACTTATGATCATATACAATGGTTCAGATCAAAACGTTGACAAAACTAGCACTTTTGAGAAAGTCTGATAATTGCTCTACCACCGTTTTGGTCATACAACGGATGTGGGTGGACACCATGAAAAATCATTCAAAAAACATGTTAAACTCTCGATTTCAAAGACAAGAATATAAAAGATTGAGAAACACTGATGTAGAACCCTTTCCAGATTGTTTGCTTGTTCATAAAGAAATATTTTGAACATACACTGTGTCTTTATTGCACAAAGACATACACTAAACTTCTTCCGGTCCCAGAAGCCTGCTGAGTGTGAAGTCAACTGAACAAACCATACCCAGGATATGATATTTTATATGCCCCTTTTTATTGTGTAAAGCCAATTTGAGTAGCCATGAAAAGCACTTAATAAATGTGATGTATTATTATTGTTATTATTAGTAGTAGTAGTATTAGTAGTACCCGTGTAGTGTATGCAAATAAAGCTAATAAACAGCTTTGAGGAAATGGAAAAAAAGTTAGCAAGTCTATTTAGGCTACACATAATGGGTTAAATGCCTTTACACCTTTTCTCTATTAGTTTACTCAGAAATGTGGGAACATAGAGCTGTGGGAACATAGAGCTGGGGGAACATAGAGCTGGGGGAACATAGAGCTGGGGGAACATAGGGCTGGGGGATCATTGGGCTGGGGGATCATTGGGCTGTGGGATCATTGGGCTGTGGGACCATTGGGCTGTGGGACCATTGGGCTGTGGGACCATTGGGCTGTGAGAACATAGACACGCTCCCCCGATGACAGAGGAAAGTAGACATCTAGCACTAGATTTAAGTACTGTCAATGCCAACGAACAGGACTTATTGAGTTGCGCACAGCATGCAGACCTGGGTCGGTAGAAGAGGACGAGAGAGTTGGTCTGTCTCGCACTTTGTGACTATCAAATGTAGTGGGCAGCATTTAAATGCTTTAGCATAAACGTTGTATTTCCCCCCTTGCAGGAAAATATCTGAGAGCACAGGTTGAATTTCACCTCCTCCTTTTCTTTCACTTTTGTGAAATGTAACCACGCCTTAGTTCGCTTTGTGAGCTCAGCCATTCTCTCCCCCAAAATGAAAAATAAAGCGGTGCGGGAGGCCATTGTAACTTTATTTATTTAAACCGCGGATGGATTGAAATGACGTGACTCGTCTCACGAGATTTAAAATTGACATTACATTATCATAGGACATGCTAGTCTCCATAGCAGAATCTATAAGCTCGGGTCTACCTTCTTATCAAGTTTCTCGAAATCCTCGAACCGGGTCTTAATAGAACCACTTTTCGAGACCCATCCCTAGTTACCAGCAGCCTTACCTGAGGAGGGGGTACGGCCGGCTCTGGAACACAAGAACGTCTTTGCAGTGGTTCTGAGTGGGAGACCTCAGGACAGTGATCTGTAGACAGAGGGTTGACAACATACTGTAAACGGATGGATGGAGAGTGTGTCCAGTTCACTGAACCGGCATCCCTACTGACTTAACAACCTGAACCATTTGGGTAGTCCGCATGGCATTACTGACATCACGTGACCTTACTTTGCTCTCGCAAATCAAATGTTGTGTCCTCTGCCGAGTTCCAAGGTCCTGGACCGCGTCATGTTTATCATGAGTGAAATCGGTACGTTGACATGTGTAGAATTCCTGTCTGACCCCGACTAAACCCTTGAAATCACCTTAACAACACTTGAGCTGTATTTACATAATGCAGTTTAAACCATTCATTTCACACTTAGGATTACGGGTTTCCAGTGAGCATATCCCTGCATGTTCCAGCCAAAACCAGGATATTAAAATGGCCGTGTACTATTTCAGATGTCATCTGCGAATTAAAGTTTATCCTAGCGCTCAGATTAAAATAACAGCTACGCTACTGATTCTAACTCGTATGAAGCCCGTCAGCCGCTGACGGTGGATCTGGGTTAAACCGTCAGACACGCATACCGAGTCCATCAGCAGGGAGAAGTCCTGGCTGCCCCCGAACACGACCACGTCACCGTCCCTGCCCCGACACGCAGAGTGCCACAACCTGTAGAGGATTATGATGACAGCCTGTCAGTGCATTTCATTTCACTGTTTATGATTTGATGAGTTTGGGAGTCTGAGAGTGGGGGTGTGTTTGTGGGTGAGGGTGAGAGAGAGAGAGAGAGAGAGAGAGAGAGAGAGAGAGAGAGAGAGACAGAGAGAGAGAAAGTGAGTGAGTGAGAGAGAGAGAGTAAGAGAGAGAGAGTTAGAGAGAGACAGAGAGAGAGAAAGAGTGAGAGACAGAGAGAGAGTAAGAGAGTAAGTGAGAGAGAGAGAGCAAGAGAGTATGAGAGAGATTAAGAGAGTGAGAGAGAGTAAGAGAGAGTAAGAGAGTGAGAGGAAGAGTAAGGGAGTGTGAGAGAGAGAGAGTGAGAGAGAGAGAGATAGAGTAAGAGAGAGAGAGAGAGAGAGTAAAAGAGTGAGAGAGAGACAGAGAGAGTGAGTGAGTGAGTGAGTAAGAGAGAGAGAGACCCATGATGGCGGTTGCCATAATTGGGACCAACGGGACCTTTTATAAGTGCAGCTTCATCGAGAATCAGACGCTGCCTTGGTTACAGCGAACAACGACGGGGTGAAGGCCTGCTGGGGCCCTCAGGGGCCGCGTTCTCTCACCCACGGGGCCCCTGGGAAAACACAGGGGCTTGTTGTCTCTCATACCTGGGCTTGTCACGGTGCGGGTGATCCCGTGGCCTCCACTCCCTCATCAGCGTGTCAAACTCCCAGCCGTCACCTGGCGGGAACGGTTTGAACAGTGAGCATTAAAGCCTCCCTGACTAAGAGAGGAATTCGCCTGAGGCTTCAATCACATTACAGCCATACAGGGAACTTGTCTGCAACCTGACAGCTGAAACTATTAAATCATGACTATAGTGCTACTACAGTGCTTCCTATAGTATGTAGGATAGTACAGGTAAAACAAAGAGCACTGTGTCCTGAAATGACATACTTGCTCAGCACTGCTCAGTATCGACTTAGACAACATGGCAGCTGTGAGATGGAAATGGTCTGTGTGTGTGTGTGTGTTGGCATCATAAAAAATAGATAAGAGGTCTATTTAAGCAAACAAGCAGCCCAGGCAACCTTAACCAGGAGTCAGGCGCCACGACGACGGCATTCACTCACTCATGGGTTCTCCGCTGATTCCCAGGCCGCCGTACAGAAAGAGTGTGTGGTCAGACGCAGGACACAGGGTGTGTGAGGACCGCCCCAGGGGCACCGGGAGAGGGGGGGGCTCACTGGAGGGACGGGAAGTCACACACACACGCAACACACACACACGCGCGCACACACACGCACATACACACACACACATACATACATGAGCTAGGCTACTCTCTGGAAACGCAGAGATGAAAGTACAGCAGCGAGATAAAAAAAGGAAACGGGTGTTTTACAACGACGCGTGATACAGCGTGAAAAAGACAGGAGGAAAGAGAGAGAGAGAGAGAGAATGAGGAAGTGGCGTTACATTCGTGTCCATATCCAGGTCAGCAGATCTAGACAGTGGAGGTCCAGGTGCACGGTCTCCTGTCAGAGCGATATCAACACAGCATGACCATAGGGACCTTCAGCCAATGGAAGGTCAGATTTAAAATGTGGGAGGGACCGCGGAACGGAACCCTTCACAGGATCATTTCCATCGACTCGAGTTTGTATAGGTTCAATGACCGCATCGATGCGTGGTTCAAGTGTGGTCATGAGCAAAGCTGTTGCCCACTGACCTGCAGGAATTTATTGAACAACAATTTCCCCTCAAGGATCAGTTAGGTACCCATTTATCTACTCACCAGACCCCCGCAGACGTAACCTTTGACCCCAAGGGTGGCGCTGGCATGCGAGGCCCGGGGTGCAGGAGCGAGACCCTGCCGAGAGAAGCCGAGAGGCGAGCGCTCGTCATCGACACAACAATGGAGTGAGTGAACGTGTAAAAAGCTATAACTCTGTTTTAAATGGATTTCATGAACTACTGTAACTGGATGTAACTGTTCATCCACGCGCTGATAAAGCATGGATTTGTGATCCTGGGTTAACAGGACTAGAAACACAAGCCTACTGCTGCTGTAAGACTCCCTACTCCAACCCTGAGGCCTTTTCTCAGGGACATTCTGGACTCTCACCTGAGTTTCTGGTTGACTCCAAGTAGCAGTGAGAGTGTCAAAGACGTTGACCTCGTTGTTCCAACCCCAAAACCTGAAAGAAATGGTCCCGATTGTCACCTATGGAATGAAAATTTAAAAAAGTCTCAGTATATGTGAGTAGAAAACTTTTAAGTATTGTTGTCTTTTTTTAAATGTCATCCATGTACCCAGGACGACTCGTCCACAGTGAAGCTCCTGGAGGCGTTGGCCTCCTGCATGGTCTTGCACCCGTACCCCCCGAAGTAGATCAGTCTACAAACAGCCAAGAAAAGCACTGGTATTATTGCAATAGAGAGAAATACAGTCAAATAATACACCACATTACAATGGGGTATGATACTACACTGCTACACCTCCACTACTGCATATTCCACACATTTTTGTCAGCACAAGAATGTGATTTTGTTTTCAGAATGTGATTTTGCTTTCAGAATGTGATTTTGTTTTCAGAATGTGATTTTGTTTTCTGAATGTGATTTGGTTTTCAGAATGTGATTTGGTTTTCAGAATGTGATTTGGTTTTCAGAATGTGATTTGGTTTTCGTTACTTGCATCATGTGACGTGTTCAGTCGTGTGAGAGCCTGCGGTTCACTCTGCAGGTGAGATTGTTCATGCGTGTCATTAAACCAGCCCCACCCGGCCTGAGGGGCTGAGACGTTACATCATGCCTTCCGACGCCGGACCTATCTTGACTTGTACGTACATAACCATGCATTATCATCTCCACATATCTGCTCTCTGTTCTGCGCTTCTGTGTTTTGCACCAGCGTGTCCAGGGACAGCAGACGTCACGGTCCCAGGGTCGTGAGTTCAGAGGGACGCAGCAGACGTCACGGTCCCAGGGTCGTGAGTTCAGAGGGACGCAGCAGACGTCACGGTCCCAGGGTCGTGACTTCAGATATGGTTGTGTGTGTTGAGGAAAACTCTGCCTGCTACTCCTCTATACAAGACTGTCTCCTACTCTCGGAGTTGCTCTGACTGTGCCGACTCGACTGAGCCGGGTGTCACTCTCCTGTGCGCTGTGCAAATCAATGCTCCTTCTTTTTGATGTACTTTTCCCAGACATGGGTGTGTCATCATCATTTCAGAGGATTGCTAATTCTGCGTAGCCCCAACAATAGTAGCGTTCAGATTTTTTGCTAAGCACCTCCACCTGCTAATGGTTTTGCTTTCTTCTGTAATGCCTTCTTACACAAACACTGCCATTATGAGCAGAATAGCAGACTATCAATTGAATAGATCATCTTTTTAAGCCTCTCCCTCTCATTAGAGGTGTGGAAGTGCTTGATTAGCATACAAAGTGGCTAATTCCTGCATTTGAATAGCTGAGGTGTGAATGGTCAACTAAAGGCTCCACAAGAGTTTTTTGTTAGCCTATGTCAGGGTGTTAGTCCCATTACTCCCTACCTATTACCCCCTACCTCTGTCAGGGTGTTAGTCCCATTACCCCCTACCTATTACCGCTATGAATGACCAAGAAGAAAAAGACATTTCCTGAACATTGTGGTCATGTTCTTCCATTTAGATAATTCTGCATTTTTGCAAAGTGATCATAATGTTGACTGGTTCCAACCGTGTGTGTGTGTGTGTGTGTGTGTGTGTGTGTGTGTGTGTACCTGTGTCTGTGTGCCCAGCAGGTGTGTTTGTCTCTGGGTGAGGGGGTCGTTCCTCTGGTGTCCGTCAATCTCCTCCAAACGAATCTCTCCGCCGTCACGTCTACGCTGAACATCTGTGAGGAGAGAGACAGCTTTAGTCAGGATTCTGCTCACGTCTCTGCATTCTCTGGCCTGTTACAAAACAGGTCCCATGACAGTCAGGGGCATGGCGGGACTGGGCCCCGTGAAAAGATTCAATATCAGTGTGGGCTGGTGGTGACAGTAGATACTGAGGAGGATTGTGGGTGAAAGTGAGGTGGGGGAGTAGGGGGTTACTCTCCCGTGAGGTGCAGGTTTAACTAGCTCGGTTGGTTTTGTAATCCCTGTTGCAAAGAACGAGTATATCTGGTGATCCCCGTTTTGCTCATTTTATTCAGCAGGGTCTGAATCTCTGCGGTCAAAAAGCACCATCCAGCTGCTGCCCGACTAACATTAAATGAGCTCTAATAACGTCCTTGTAGGGGTAAGAGAGCCAATCAGGTCTAGAATTTTTACTGGGGGGGGGGCTGTCCTCTCTCACACTCAGACAGCGTTCAACACACTTCACAGTGTAAAGTTACTTAGTTATCATTTGATGCTTCAACAATGCAATTGACCTAATCTGACACGCCGGATGGTTGGGAACTTCCAGTTCGGGCAGGCATTTAAAAAAATACTTGGCAGGTGATTGGATGAACCATCTGTCTATCACCAGCTATCACACACTAACTTCCACCACGCCTCGCTGGCATCACACTTAAACCCACCCAGCGTAGCCGTTTGCATTTCCTCATAGAACGCTGTGTGGTGAGATCGTTTTCTTATCTGGCACAAACGGATCGCTATAGAGGATGTCCAGACTGATTTGCGAGAGCTCGCGAGATCAGGATGGCGTCATGAGGATACTATTTCCCCCCAGGGATCAATAAATGACACTACTACAGCTACTACTACTACTACACGATAGAGTAGATTAGATTATATTACATTAGTCATTTAGCTGACGCTTTTATCCAAAGCAATTTAGAATAATTGCATTTAACGTAGGAAAAGCATACTAGCTTACAAGCCTAATACTTACAAGCCTACTACTTGCCAGAACTCAAAAGTGTATCTCCTTTCTAAAACAAGTGACTACGAGTTTAATCTACTGCTGAAGACAAAGTGCAAGAACAGCAAACTAAAAACAATACTGTAGGTTAGATGACTCAATAAGCTGACATTCCCCACCTAATACATTGTGAGTTTGACCTGAGATGTCTGTATCTGTCTGCCTCTATTGCTGTGACCTCAAGTTACAGCGAGGTTCTGCATGCCAAAGATAGTTTTCATATCGACTCTGATCTGACCGCGAAAAAACACGTCAGACCGCTTCCCAGCCCTTCACTTGCACTCAACTAGGCCTTGCATTTAACTAGGCCTATACTCCAACCATACTGACCCTTTCTCCTCCAAGGCAAAATTAGACACAGCATTATGGGAGAAGGCCGGCCTCAGGGTCGAAGTGAGCTACATTATGGATTGGAGGAGTCTCACCTGGTTAGTGTGTCCGTTGGAGTCGCAGCCTCCAAAGACGTAGAGCGTTCCACACTGGTAGGAGCCACAGGCACCGGATAACGCTGGAGGAACCTCCCCCTCCATCCTGCGCTGCTCCCTGACCAAACACAAACACGCAGGTAAAACCACAGCTCGCTGTGGGGGAATGTGTGTTGATTGAGGGAATTGGGGGCATCACAAAACTTCAACAGATAGAATAGAAGTTTAAATGGCTTTTCTAACCAGTACAGGTACATTGAAATTCCTGTCATTGCTTGTCCTGACAGCAACTTACCAGCACTAATCAGTTCTTCATTCCAGTCCTTGGTATGTAGCCTAGCTAGACCTTTTAAGGTTCCCAAACTGGCAATTTACTATCCATAGTCTATCAATTTGATCCTCATCTACATATCTCATCCAATCATGGGGACTGTGTCCTTGATATAGGCAGTGGAATCAAGAAAATTAGGAGCTTGCAATACGTCCAGACACCCACTCTCCTGGCGACGTCAAATGACAATTCATTTAAATTAAGCTAAGTTATTGTAGTGTATACAAGTTTGTTTGTTTTTTAAATGGAAGAGTCATAAATAGGCAGCAACCCAATCATTGAAAGGCACCGCTTGCTCAAAGAGGAGGAAACAGAAAGTCATCTCACCATACTCCGCTCTCCAGGTGGTAGAGCCATATCTCATCACCGGGTAACACGGTTTCTGTTCCAGAGTGTGACTGGCCGCAAAAAACAAACATTGTAATCAATCCCACATCGGCCAAGGATAACCTTGTTTGTGCTTCATAACATCTAGAGAGAAACATGCGAATCACAAAGAGCAAGATGCAAAAAAAGAAGTGTGCTATTGTTTAGTAGAAGAATAAAAAGTGAAGTGACACTTTCAGACTTAAAGTGAAATCAAGTCCATTCAATATTTTCTGTCATTCTAGCGCCTTGTTCAAACCCTGTTGTAGCCTAGATTACAGGTCGTTTTTCTTGCGGGTGTTTGTTGTTGTGGGTTTGTTTATTTGAAAGAAAGAAATACAAATCGCATTTACCTGACAACCTCCCCAAACGTAGAGAACGCTGCCCTCTAAAAACGCTATGTGGTCACTTCGCTCCAGTGTAGACATGTCTCTGCCGGCTCTAGATGCGTCGCACGCTGCGCGGTCAATGGTTGCTGTGTTGCTTTCTGCAGCGGCCAGGAACGCTAACAGGAAACACAAGGTTGACAGAAAGGGATAGATCACTACGCCCAAAATATTTGCACATGCAAATGCAGAAGAAGAAGAAGAGGAGAGAGAGGTTAGTCGGTTGTGGGGGCGTTACCCCTTTGACTTGGACATGTTAAATGTGTTCTTTAATAGAAGAGAGCATTTATTTGCCATGTTTAACAAGTACGGGTAGGTAGGCTACATTGGAATTCTTGTAATTGCTTTTGTGTGTTAATTGTTTTTATTTATGATGTAAGGGATATGAATGGCGAGTCTTTCATTTCCAATTAAGCATTTTAAAAAGTAGTCTAAATGTATAAGACGATCACCACTCATACATCACAAACAAAAAAACATACTTCCTTTTCTTCTTGACCTCTATCACTTAAGATTGCATGGGAGTAAGGACTTCCATGCTAGGATACTTTATGAAGCGGATAGTGTTCATGTATATTGTTTTAGATATATAGGCCTAGTGATAAGTATAGTGTCAAATATTATGAGTAAAGGATCAACATCAACCTAGAGGTGAAGTTGGCTCCTCGCCTTGTTCTCAGCCCTCACTGTGACGTCTACAGTCATGACCCTCCTCATTACAGTAGTGTCTGATGGTGATATGGAACATTGCATACGTCTCCCTTTCCTGTGGATTTGATTGGCCAACTAGTACTACTGGCCACTAGAGGGCCGTGTGTATTACAAATAATACAACCACTAAGAAGATGAAAAATGAAAAAAACTATATGCTGAGTCATGTTTAATGTTAATTGTGGGCTTTTAGCATTCAATCATTGGAGAAAAGAGTGGTTGGGGCTCATTCCAGTTATGTTAAGGGCTTACCCACGGTGGGATTCAAACCTCCGTTCAACAAGCTCTCCCGATGACAGTTGCGCCAACAGGGACGTCCCTCTTGGAGGGACTGTGAGCGCTCCTTTGAGGAGGGAGTTTCACCAGCTACTCCCCATTTCACTCAGTTACATAAGCATATCGTTAGTTAGATCAGATTATCCGATACAACTTCACCAGCTCTTTCGTAGCCAAAGGAGCTGCACCCAGGTCAGTAGTGAAGCTAGTGCCCACTGATGCCAGGCTGAACTAGACTATGAGGTCCCTCATGTATCTGATTTGACACACGTGATGCCTGCTTGTCCTACAGTCAAAAGGTAGTAAAAGTGATTAAGAACTGACAGTTGGTCAGGCAAATATTGGTGATTGGTCATTTCCTAGACTACATGACAGAGCAGGGTGCAGCTGTATCAATATCAGGATGTGCTGGAAAACCAGATAAGAAACCGGCTAAGCTTGAGACCATGAAGCCTACATTTACTAAGTCTGCATAAATACACATTCTAAAAGGTTTTCTAACCCTATCTAGAGCAATAACCTGATGCCCATCCAGAAACAAGGGTCAGGGCAATGATTGCTCAGTAACAACAAAACCCACTGTGACTAACTGGTGTCACTTGTTTTGGAGTTGGGGAAATGTGTATTACATGTGTATTACTAGATACACTGAGACAGACTGGATGTACGGGCGTTTTAATGGAACAACTTAAAGTTCAAAAAAGGGGAAAAACAAGAATGTCCTGCTCCGAGCAGAGGTCAAGGGTCGTCCTGGAGAGGGGCAAAAACAGGTGGGTTCCTCTCGCCTTTCAGGGTCCACCCCAGCGGTTTCCCTTGGTCCAGCTGGGGGATTACTTCTACAGCACAGAGAGACAAAGGGTAAGTACGGGTCAGACAGCCACGACTAGCGACAGCATGTAGACCTCTCACTACCTGGGACTCAACTGACTCTCTCCAGAACACCTGTCCTTTACCCTGATTGGGTGCACCTGTCCTTTACCCTGATTGGGTGCACCTGTCCTTTACCCTGATTGGGTGCACCTGTCCTTTACCCTCATTGGGTACACCAGTCCTTTACCCTGATTAAGTGCAACTGTCCTTTACCCTGATTGGGTACACCAGTCCTTTACCCTGATTAAGTGCACCTGTCCTTTACCCTGATTGGGTGCACCTGTACCCTGACTCCCTGATTGTCTGAGTGGCTCCAGCTGGGGCTGCTCCGGGCTCCAGGCAGGTGATGACCGACCACCCTTCCCCTGGCTGCCACCCTCTTGGGTTCACACTATGTATGTATGTAGGCAGGTATGTATGTATTCTCCTTGACTTATATACTTGGAGGTATGGAGGTACATATACAGTATATCTTGTACATATTGTGTACTCCTAAACGTATATACTTGTATACCTGTATAGTTATTTATATTCATACACACTCAAAGTATACGGGCACATACATATCTTATTCTATACTGCACAGTTACTGTATATATGGCTGCACTTATCCCCGGATGTCCCTGTGTGTGCTGCTACCCCCCCATCTAATGTCCTCTTTTCCTTACTCTGTTTCTAGCTTCCTCTTCTTTCCAACCTTTCTGTATTTTTTTAATTCAATGCTGAAACGCCTAATTTCCCACTGAGGGGATCAATAAAGTCCTATCTTATCTCATCGTATCTTCCTGAAGCCTAAACTACTGACGTATTAGCCTACAATTTACTCTACACTGGGTAGGCTATTGTAATTCATCTTACAGAAAAGCTTCTTTAAAAAAATAAGATTTTCACAATCACAATCAATAAGGCCAAGAGCGCTTACCTTTTACCCTTTCTCATGCTAGTAGGCTACCTACCTGCCTGCCTACCTACCTACCTACCTACCTGCCGAACACACTGCATCTGCATACTGTGGAATGTGGATACACCGATCCCAGCCGCATGTCAGTGCCCAGTGCAGGATGTGAGTGATTGTGCGGGTTCGCCCGGGATCAGCGCGCCGACTTCTGATAACATCGGATACCCTCGACGTTCCCAAACACTAACATTACATTACACATAAACCCCATTTGATCACTTTGTGCCTCTAGTTTGATTAAGCATAACATAAGTAAACAACGATCATTTAACACGATAGGCTATGTTTACAATCTCTTAATTTCTTGTTGACTAAAAAATAAATAGCCTATAGGCATGATAATTGATGGCGATTAGGCTACCTCCGCTTGTATATTTTGTGTAGCCCATTTGATTTGTATTGTCTCGATTGTGCCTTAATTTGTATTTAGTCTTGATTGTGTCTCTGTATTGTAGAAGTTGATCAACTTGCTCAAACGTGCAACTGAGCCGTAGACCACAAGTTGACCAATTTGTCTGTTTCACGTTTATGCCGTGCTATACGGTATAACACAACAATTTACCACTGGGTAATAAACTATCGATCTCTTCCCTGTTGTAAATGGCCTATGTGCAGCTCTGAATATTTATTACATCTGGAAATTCAATCAATCCTTCTACATTTATCGTCTTGGTCTTCATCATGCTTGCATAGAACACGCACACTCAAAAGTTCACAGGGTAAAATGGTAATGCCCTTTTTCTGAACTATTACAATTTGCCCGGTAAAATTGCATCAGTGTCAGTGCTTTCAAGTTACCACTAGATGGCGCTTTCCACCTGCATCATAATAGTGCAGGCAGAGTAGCGGCTTCTACTAGGAGTCATCCTCACATGTGACCTGTGGACCTACAGTACAGGCTATGGTTCTCTTAGAAAACTATCGGTATCATTATATAAATAATATGTCCACATATAATAACAATATTGCTTTATTTAGGAAAAGAACACATTCATAATGTATACCATTCTGTTTTTTTGTATTATGTAAAACACCTAATGGATACAACATGAATAGAATGATATGAGTATTTTGTATGTGGGGAACCGTGGGGGCTGCGTCACGTGCCAGGTTCCTGTTGTTTAGGGGTGTGAGTTTCCAGCTATACAGCCCAAGGGGAACACCACAGGATGTCCCTTTCCTGATTCCACAACCTGAACGGCTGTGTGTGTGTGTGTGTGTGTGTGTGTGTGTGTGTGTGTGTGTGTGTGTGTGTGTGTGTGTGTGTGAGAGTGTGTGTGCGCATGTGTGCGCGCGTGTGTGTGTGTGTGTGTGTGTGTGTGAGTGTTTGTGTGTGTGTCTGTGTGCGTGTGTGATTAATGATTAATGTCTCAAATAACTCTCTCTCTCTCTCTCTCTCTCTCTCTCTCTCTCTCTCTATATATATATATATACACACACATATATATGAAGGATGATCTATGCTGATATGTAGCAGTAGAGCCTGTTCCCTCCCTGTCTGGGTCCTGACCGGTCTGTTGGCTGTGCTGCTGATATCTGCCCGTATCCTGGACAGTGGTCTATTCCCGGCGAGCCCAGGCTCAGTAATGTCACGACAGCTGTCAGAGAATCCTACTACGCTACAGCAGGTCACATGGTCTCCTCCTCGCCCTCCCTCTTATCCTCTCTCTCTCTCTCTCTCTCTCTCTCTCTAATGCCCTGCTTGCGTACAGTCACGGAGAGAGGGAGGGGGAGGGGAGGAAAGCCAGAGAGGGGGAGCGGCAGGGAGAGGGAGGAGAGGAGAGGGAGGAGAGGAGAGGAACAAAACGGCGAAGCCCGGCTTCCAGGGAAAGAGAGAGAGAGAGAGAGAGTGAGGGAGGGTGAGAAGGAGGGAGGGAGAGAAGGAGTGCGCTAGCAGAGTCGAGCTTCTCTCCTGTCTCCGGAGATCACATCCACAGAGAGGGGAGGTGACAGGGAGGAGGTGTCTGAAAAGGGGAGAGATATTACCCCGTGCAGAAGAGGAGCGAGCTGTTGGAAGACGTTGGCGGCGGGGTTGTGAGGAGGAGGAGGACGAGGAGAAGGAGGAGAAGAGAGAGCAGTTATAAGAGCCACGATGAGAATCAGGAGCCAGCTGGATTGCTGCTGAAGACATGGCCCAGGTAAGGAGGGCGGTGTCACACACACACACACACACATACACACACACATACACACACACACAGGACATATCTCATGCTGTACGGCAATATCCATAGAACTAAACACACATCTCTGCAGGTATTTCACAAATGCACACACACACACACACACACACACACATACAAACAGCCTGCACATGGTCCACACAATGAATGTTCTCGTATTAACCAATGTAAACACAGTTAAGCTCGTAAGTGTAACTGCGTTTGACTCGTTGAGAAACAGAGAATGACAGGTTGTGGGAGAGTGAAGACACGTTGTGAGGGCAGGTGTGTATTCTGAGCGTGTGTGTGTGTGTGTGTGTGTGTGAGGCATCGGTCTTGGGGTAAGGGAGGCTGTGTATTTTTAGCCAGTCTGCATACAGACACAGTGAATTCCCAGTGTTCCTTATGTGTGTGTGTGTGTGTGTGTGTGTGTGTTAGAGAGAGCTAAGGAAGGACTCAATGAAAACATTTAGTATGTGTGCGTGTGTGTGTGTGACTGAAGAAATATAGATCCCTTTCTGTGTGTGTGTGTGTGTGTGTGTGTGTGTGTGTGTGTGTGTGTGTGTGTTAGAGAGAGAGTTCTTAAAGATAAACAGAGTGAGTGGTGGGAGGGAATAAGTTAGTGTTAAGGCGTAGCTTGAATTATATAATGGAATAACCATGTACTATTGTGTTAGGAATTCCATTGTGTGTGTGTGTGTGTGTGTGTTTTTGCGTGCGAGTGTGTGTGTGTGTGTGTGTGTGTGTGTGTGTGTGTGTGTGTGTGTGTGTGTGTGTGTGTGTGTGTGTGTGTGTGGGTGTGTGCGTGTGTGTGTGTGTGCAAGGCAGCAAAATTTGTCAGGATATCCTGCTCTTGGCTACAGGCTGGATGGCAAAAAATGTTTACAGGAACAAGTGTTTAATGGTTGGCTGGTCAGATGATGAATGGGACGAGGTTGGGGTCAATTCAATTTCAACTTGGGGACCATAAATTAGACCATCATCATAAAAAACAATATTCCTTTTCATATTGATTTCAAGTTCAATGTATTTTGGGATGTACTAATTTCTGACTGGAAGATAAGAGCATTGAAATGTCCTTGACCATATATAGTGTACTTGTTTGAAACATATATAGTGTACCTGTTTGAAACATAGATAGTAAACTTTGGTTTGGTTACAAACCAGACCGTTTGTTTGAAGTCGCACTGAAATGAAAAAAGCATTCTGTCCCATTTTGGTTCACATAATTGGTAATAGTGTTCACCTATTCAACGATGTATGCCCCCAAAAATACTCAATTCTACTTTTTTTGTAATCTTATATCAAAGTATATAATTTCTTACTTCCTGGAAAACGGTAGGTCACGTGCAATGACGACAACAGGTACCTTAGATTTTAGGCCAATAATCTCACGACATCCACCCGTCAATCAACGCTATCCTTCTATCGAATCTGTCTAAAGTTCTTAAAACCCGTCCCCTTGTCAATGTTCCAATCAAATTCCTCTAAACATATGTCCCACCCTCATAGCTTGTTTGCATCGGAAATATGTAAAACTACGGAAGTTAGATGATCTCAAACGTCCGTTTCTGTGCGACTTTAAGGGTGTCCAGTACATTTGATTTACACAAGATTTGCATTTTCCACTTACAAACAAAACACACAAGAAAAGATAACCAGCTCAAATAGTATGCACAGCAACCTGTGTGTGTATTTGTGTGTGTGTATACGTATATATATATATACTGTATGTATGTTTGTATGTATGTATGTGTATTTGTGTGTGTATATGTGTGTGTATGTGTGTGTGTGTGTGTGTATATGTATGTGTGTGTGTGTATGTGTGTGTGTGTGTGTGTGTGTACTGTATATATGTATATGTGTGTGTGTGTGTGTTTGTGTGTGTGTGTGTACTGTATATATGTATATGTGTGTGTGTGTTTGTGTGTGTGTGTGTACTGTATATATGTATATGTGTGTATACTGTATGTGTGTGTGTGTGTCCTCTCCGCCCGAGGCCAGTCCTCTGCTCTCTCTTCTCATATCCTCCATTGTAACACTTAGATGGGAGTGACCAGTCACGCAGACTAATGGACTGTGTGAGTCTCTCCCCTGGATACTCAGCTTCACCAGCACTGACAACACACAGGGATGCTGTGTGTGTGTGTGTGTGTGTGTGTGTGTGTGTGTGTGTGTGTGTGTGTGTGTGTGTGTGTGTGTGTGTGTGTGAGAGAGAGAGAGAGAGATTGTATAATATATATATATATATATATATATAGAGAGAGAGAGAGAGAGATGAGATATACGTAGACAGAGTGTGAAAGAGAATGTGCATGCGTTTACGTGACATTTGTATATGTGCACGTCATGTACTACAGTGACGATGTGTATGTCTGCATGTATCAAAGTGGAGAACCTATATACTATAATGCGCTATAATTTCATGTAATCTAATAATGTGTGTGTATAATGTAATGTACCATTTTCAATAGCATATGCAGTACAAACATACATGTATTATTATCAAGTGGCTCACAAAGGCACGGTCTGCTACTCTGACTTCCTGAGTGTAATCCACTCCACACAGAGACATGAACCTTATCAGGGCTGAACAGAGGAGAGAGAGACCGGGGGAGAGACAGGAGGGAGGGAGGAGAGAGAGAGACAGGAGGGAGAGAGAGACAGGAGGCAGGGGGAGAGAGACGGGGAGAGAGAGACAGGAGACGGGGGGAGAGAGAGAGAGACAGGAGGGAGAGAGAGACAGGAGAGAGGGGGGGGGGAGAGAGAGAGAGAGACAGGAGGGAGAGAGAGACAGGAGAGAGGGGGAGAGAGAGAGAGAGAGAGGAGGGAGAGAGAGACAGGAGAGAGGGGGAGAGAGAGAGAGAGAGAGGAGGGAGAGAGAGACAGGAGGGAGGGCAGAACAAGAGAGTGAAACTGGACTATGGAGTGAGGGAGAGGAAGTGAGAGAATCAGAGAGAGGATGAAGAGTGGAGGAGGAGGAGGAGGAGGAGGAGGAGGAGGAGGAGGAGTGAAGGGCTGAAGTGAGAGAACGAGGAGAGGAGAGAAAGTGCAGGAGAGAGGAGCGACAAAGTGAGAAAACAAGAGGA
>NC_140255.1:8542089-8562089 GCF_949987555.1 Borostomias antarcticus | reverse complement strand
ATGATATAGAGTGTGTAACTTATTTATTTTCACAGTTAAATATCTTGTTTGTGAGCGTGGCTGCAGGCTTTTAGGGCATGGAATGTGGGTTTTGCAGGGCTGTGAGCTGCGGTCCAGATGGCTCGGCTGGTTGGTTGAGGGACAGTGCTGGTTCTGGCTGTGAAAGTATTCTCATATGGGTCAACGATTAGGAAAATATGGTAAATGGACTGCACTTATATATAGCGCTTTTATCAGAAGCGTTTTACAGTGGCCTCTCATTCACCCATTCACACACACTTTCACACACCAATGGCGGCAGCTGGCATGCAAGGCGCTAGCCTGCTCATTGGGAGCAATTTGGGGTTCAGTGTCTTGTGCCAGGACACTTTGGACATGTGGACAGGAGGAGGAGCCGGGATTCGAACCGCCGACCCTGCGGTTACTGGATGACCTGCTCTACCTCCTGAGCCACAGCTGCAAAACACACATGTGTACGTTGCTTTAGATAAAAGCACGAGCTAAATTCAGTGTAAGGAGCTTATAGCCAAACAGAAGTATGTATGTCTGAGCCTGCTGCACAGGGAGACAAGCATCTCTCAGATGGACCTACACAGGTATGGGACATTTGTCTGGAGTCAGTCAGACAGACAGTCGTAGGCCTACTGTCGCTTAAAATACCTTAATATATATATATATATATATATATATATAAACATACAGCCGTAACCATTCATGCTGCTGTTTTACATTTTGCCATCATGGGATCAGAAACGCTATAAGAACATAGCTTAAACTTCAGTGTATAGCCTATCCCAATAATCTCTTATGTAACTGTGCTAACTGGTGTAGGCCAACAGGCTTTACCATGTGGTGGAATAAGGGAAAAAGAAAAGTTAATCTGACCAATAAATAATAATGTAATGTGAATCATTCATGTAGCCTAAGCTTAGAAGCAATCGCTTCATCATATATTAATCCCAAACAATCACCGCCCATCTCTCCATCCAGTAGGCTATAGAATGGAGGCATTAGTAGCCTAGTTCTGATGTGAAAACACGTAGCTGCCTTCTCCCACGCGTCACATCAACCGCACGCCCCTTTGCCCACAAATCAGCTTTGACTGGCGTGCAGGGACCGCCCCGGGAACGCCCCGGCGCGGGAGGGCGGGGCCGCAGCTTTGTTGCATTCCGCGGGCTTGCCGTTGCCGCCTTGCGCGTCGGTCGGTCGGTCGGTCGGTCGGCCCATCCTGTGATGCTGGAGTTGTTACCCGAGGAAACAGTCCGCGCTGGGATGTTCGCATTGAGAGGACTGCCGAAAACAGAGGGAGCGGATTTTAGACGCTATCTGGAAGAGCAGGATAACGACGGACACGGCATAATGTTGACAGTAGAATAGTATAAAAGTATTATCATTACATTAGGTTATTGTTTTTTTTAGTAGCTCGCGCAGCGCACACTTTGGAGGCAAACGCTCCGAGCTGACCAATGAATGGAGTTGCTTTTTGCCTTGTTGGAATCCCACCCCTCCCTGACGCGGACGTAAGTGCACCTGTCGGAGTAATAGTCTATCTAATTCGGTTGTAGTCTACAGTAGCCTATTTGAATTCACGCGGTTTAATTTGCAACTGTTCACTTGAAGTTGGTTGTCTGGGAATTCGTCTTTCTCTCCGAATCACTCAATATTATCCGCAGAGAGGGATGTGGAGCTCTTACCGTATATAGACTGAACTCCGCGGGGGGCTACACGGACATTGTGTAGGTTACTGTGCACTGCGACGCGTGTTTTGCTTATTACACACAGTGCGCAGCCTACATTCGGTAGGGAGGCGTCTTAGTATGGGTATGCAGTCAGTGCAGCATCATCAACTTCAACTTCTCATGGCCGTCTCGTTCATGGACATCATGTAGGCCTATAGGCTACCAGGTTCTCATGCACTTGTGAAACGTGTGATCAGCTACAGGATCCGCCCAGTTGACCTCCGTTCACCCGCCGAGGACAGTCTGTGCCTAGAAGGCACATGATGCAGAAGTAAGGATTGTCGTCTCCATATCCGTTGGAAAAGTAGGGCCTATATATTGAATATGTGTGTGTGTGTGTGTCAAAAATTTGAATATAGTAAATAGTTCAAGTTATGTGGTCAACTTGATTATGTTACCTTCTTATAACAGTTTGAACAGTTTAACAGTAAAACAGACTACTTTGCACTCAGCTACTTTGTATAATGAGAGCAGCACATATTTGAGCAGATATAGGGCCTACAGTTAGGCTACACCCCCATTGTAAGTGCAAAGAACAAGTGGGATACAGAGACAATAAGAATTTGGGTTAGAATGCCTCTATTTCCATAAGTCAGCCCACATGCAGAGCCATTGACAGAGGGCACATTGTAGCCGTTGGGACTTTCCTCACTGTCCTAATGTTGGCCTGAGGGGAAGATGTTCAGCTACTGAAATGTAGGCCTATCTCTGTAGGCTTCAACACATATGTTGTGTTTGGGAGACTGCTGAGGGATGTTGAATGATAACCCAGCACCATATCCCTCCCTTGTATTTGGGAATGAAATGGTTGCTTAGTCTCTCAGATGAAGAAGCTAAATTCACTCAGGACAAATGTACTGTCAGTTGGTGTACTTGCTTGTCCCATAGCCTAGCATGACAACTTTAAGGGGTGATGCAGTTTCAACATTTTGTGGCATTATAAGTTGAAATTTGAGAGGTTTTCCCAGTCCCAAATGACTGTCTCGGTCATTTGTCTTTTTCCAAATCTACCCCTGTCAGATTATCAGATTATTTGTGCTTAGTTGAGCAGACACCTCTTGCCTTATATGTCCTGTATTGGGCCTTTCTGAATTCTCCACAGCTCAAAAGTAAAGGGGCGATGAGTCTGTGTTATGGATGGTTTGGTTTGATGCAGTCACATGTTAAACCAGTAGCATTTCTCCCAGCCGGTTGACTCTCCTGTGAGCACGTGCAGAACTCTGTCTTGTCACTTAGGGGCGAATTCACTAAAGCAAATTGCGCCCGCTAATTGCACCATTATATTGCGCGTCAGTTGCGCCCGCTATGTGCTCCGTTTTAAAAACCTATTCACTAAAGACATTGCGCTAATAATATCCCAGCGCAAACACGCCCATTCGGTGTTTGCGGCTGAGTGCAATTTGCTGCTGATATAGGAAATGACTATAAATACAGCGCATACAACTCGAAAGCATATCATTGGACGATGGCAGACAGAAAAAGAAAGATACGATTCTCAGACAGCGAACTTGAAGGCCTCACGGACGAGGTTCAAAAACATGTCTCACAGCTTTCCGCAAAAAATATCACGACTGCAGCAAAAAATCATATTTGGGGTTTAATTTCCCAATCAGTCAGTGCCATTTGTGTGTGTAAACGCGGAAGACTGCAAACGGAGGTGGAATAATTTGAAAAGACGAACAAAAGAAAAATTGTCATTTTATGTTATGCAAGTTGCAGCACGATCATCTGGCATACTTTTGGGGGAGTGTATAACATTGCCCCACCAGTACGATCTAGGCATCTAAACGGCCTTTCAGGATTCCAAATGTGCACTCAATCACACCGCGCGTCCTGATGTGAGCCCAGTTGTACGCCGCCTCTCCAACGTTGGAAGGATTACGCACGGGAGTCATCATCCATGGCTGAAGATGATACCTGCCGTCACCTATGATACAAAGCAAAATATTTTCAAGACCATTCAAATAAAAAAAATATTGTGTAGGCTATGTTTTTATTTATTTATAGGCTACCTATATCGGCCCCCAGCCGTTCAATGAACAGCTATAGGGAATGCGCAGTTTCGCGTATAGACTATTATACGCACAGTTTCATGCTATGTAGGCTATTATAAATAAGTATTATTCATTGGGGGAGCTTGGACTCGCTGGGGACGGGTGGAGAGACGCATAGTCAACTGAGCCTTCCCAGACGCGACTTCATCCTCCAGTTGGCTGAAGAGCTGCGCGCTCTGGTGTCCAAACAGCTACCGCGGTGGTTCTAGTGTTAAATCAAAAAGTGACCTTCTTCTAAATATTCTCTCACGAACAACACGCCTGGCGTTCGCCTCGCAACAATCACTGCTGCCATGATCAGCGGACAGGCTGGCCGCGACACACCCCTTGCGCTTAAATACCACCACGTTTCTGAAAACGGTATTAATTTCACTTTAACTGCGTGAGGCAATTAGCGCCGATCTTTGTGAATTGGGCGGGTTTTGCAATAATGTTCATTTGCATAGAAAGGGGAACATTCTCCGCCCATATTACCTAATTTAAATATGAGCTAATAACACCGGCGCAGAGGAACGCAATGACGAACGCAACGCAGTTAACACCGTATTTCACCCTTTGCGAGGGCTTTGTGAATAGCAAACATAATTTTTGACTTATTTGCACAGGCTTTGCGTCAGGAAAAGCTGCGCAATCCTTTAGTGAATTCGCCCCTTAGACTGGAGAGTTCTGACATTTGAAACACCAAATCACATGAAAAACCTACATGGTTATGATGTGATTTTCTCAGAGGAAAACCCAAACACACATGGATTAATTTGCTCTGTGAAATGCTGAACTGGCATAGATCAGCATTAACTTGTTTGCTTTTATTGATCCATCGATTGCCAATTAGCCTGGGGTGTTAAAAATGCTTGATGGCACAAAATGTGCAGAAGATGTATGTGTCACCTGATGACAATGGACTTCCATCTGTCATGAAGCTATGGCTAATTCAGATGAAAGTGAGTTATTTGTTGGATGAAATCATTCGTCCGCCTCCACTAATAGGTTAGTCAGAAGCCTCTTTACGACAGACTGCGAGACCGCGTTAGCCCGCTTAGCTGGGCGCTCTCGGGCCTCGGGGGAAGGCTACCGGCCGCGCTAGCGTGATAGCAGCGTCACCGCGCGGCTCTACAACCCCCAGAACGCTGGACGCTGCCTCTTCCCACGGCTACAAGTCCTTGAGCTGACATCATCTGATAATGAACCGAGCTCTCTCTGTCCAGCTGGAGGGTGAACCCTCAGACCCTCATGAGCGACGGGCTGCCAGCGGACGCTTCAGAAGTAAATAAGATAAGGAGCGGCCTGTTCTCAGCTCTCCATGGGAAACGCGCTCACTGAATACGGCGGGCGGCGGGGGAGGGGGGGGGCGGGGAGGGTCAGGAGTTGTTAAACCGTCGTTTGTTCGTAGTTCTTAAATAGGTGTTCATACAGCCAGGCTTGTGTAATAGCTTTAGCTTTTAGCTTTTCATTTTTTGGTCTTGAGAACAAGAAGAAGTTTTCTGTTTCTGCGGTAAATGATGTCACACGTCACACGTCGGCGCCTTTCTACTGAAGCAGGCCGCCAACGATGCAGTACGGGCTAAATTGCGGCCAGCCGGCATTTGTCAGAATTCTCAACCGATTCACTCTCGTACGCGCTGTACCATGGGCATGAATACCCCGTGACCCCCCCCGTGAACCCCCCCCCCCCCCCCCCCCCGTGAACCCCCCCCCCGTGAAAGACAGCGGGTGGAGGGGCAGAGCCGGCGGAGGGGGTCGCCGTAATGAGTGTCAGTGATCAGATCACCGTGACCCCGATGTAGCGGCCGTTGTTGTATGTTGTTTTTGCCCCGCGGGGTTCTGGGGCGCAGCTCTGTGGAGGGGGGGGGGGGGTGGGGCGGGGGGGAGGAGGGGGGGGGGGGTGCAGGCCGGGTCTTGCTCTGATATGCAGACTTGACAATGAGGCTCTGTTGAGCTGGGGGGAGCTAGAGGGGAGGGGAGCGGAATGAGGTGGGCAGCGAGAGACCGGGCGGGTCACGGTTCAGAGGTCATGGGTCAGAGATGGCGCTGCCCTCTCACTGGGACGAGGGGGTCTGCTGGGGTGCACCGGTTTAGCGGGGAAGGTGGTGCTCCTCTCTCCCAGAGTGTCTGAGGAAGGTGTGTGTGTGTATGTGCACACTGTGTGTTATTTGTGTGTGTGTGTGTGTGTGTGTATGTGACTTGTTACTCAGCACACACTGCGCCATTCTTTCTCCAGCAGGTGGGCTGCACAGGAATGTGTCAATGAAAGACTGATGCTGATTACAGTACAGCTAAGGAATGGAGAGAAAGAGAGAGAGAGAGAGAAACAGGGAGAGAGAGGAAGAGAGAGAAGAAAGAGAGAGGGAGGGAGAGAGAGAAGAAACAGAGAGGGAGGGAGGAATGGAGAAAGAGAGAGAGGGTTAAAGATAGAGAGAGAAACAGGGAGAGAGAGGAAGAGAGAGAGAAGAAGAAAGGGAGAAAGAGAGAGGGAGGGAGAGAGAGGGAGGGAGAAAAAGAGAGAGAGGAGGAGAGAGATTGAGAGAGAAGGAGAAAGGGAGGGAGGAGGAGAGAGGGAGACAGACGGGGAGAGAGAGAGGGAGGGAGAGACAGAGGGGCAGAGCGTGAGCAGGGTAAGACCAGGAAGTGGAGGGCTAGACAGAAAGATAGACAGAGATAGACATATGGACAGCCTTAGGGACGGGCTACAGAGACACATATGGAAGTGAAAAGATCGGGGCACTGGTCGGAAACAGAGCCCTCTGCTCCCTGTGTGTGTGTGTGTGTGTGTGTGTGTGTGTGTGTGTGTGTGTGCGTGCGCACGCTCGTTCACCCCCCCCTACCGACCCCTCCCAGTCCAATCTCAGGGGCTCATACCTCCATCTGGATGCCCAGCTGCTGTCTTCCCCCTCACGCCCCCCCCCCCCCCCGCCCCTATAACCTCCCCACCCCCCCACCACCTGACCAGAGAGACCGTCACACCTTCATCACCTGACCAGAGAGACCGTCACACCTTCATCACCTGACCAGAGAGACCGTCACACCTTCATCACCTGACCAGAGAGACTGTCACCTTCATCACCTGACCAGAGAGACCGTCACACCTTCATCACCTGACCAGAGAGACCGTCACACCTTCATCACCTGACCAGAGAGACTGTCACCTTCATCACCTGACCAGAGAGACTGTCACACCTTCATCACCTGACCAGAGAGACCGTCACACCTTCATCACCTGGATGTCCTGTTTTTTCCCCCGTCTTCTTCGCTCTGTCAACAAAGAGCGTGCAGTGGGCGGAGCTCCCGACTGGTTCATCCTTCAATACTTTATGAGGGATTATTTTACTGCTTTTTTTCCACAGCATGTTGCAATTTGGAAACCTGGCAACATATTTTATCACTCTGGTGCAGGTCTCCATCTGCAGTAGCTCATTTGGAGCGACAGGAGCCCAAACGGGCTGTGATATACACGACACTAGGAACGGAGGGACTACAGAGAGGAAAGGACTGCGGTGGCCATTTTGTTTAATGCCAGGTTCAGAGGAGTTTCCTTTTTGTCATGTCTGACTCTCTGCTGTTGTGCGCGTTTCCCACAACGCTCCGTAAAGACAACTAGATTACAAGGCTGCCGCTCCTCGTGCTTCCGTCGGTTTTGAAACACTCTCTTTTGGTTTTCATACCCTGCCTAGCCTACAGCCGCACCGGGTGTGAACAGCCATTCCATCCTCTACTTGGGCGACTCGTTGAGTTACTCGTTGAGCCAATGGCGAACGGGTAGAGGTAGTTCAGGGGGGTGAGGCGCGCTGGCTGTCCACTGTCCAACAGCCGCCATCGTTCACTCTGTCAGGGGATCGATGGAGGTGAGGCTGGTCAAATTAGCCATCGCCCCCGAGGAGTGCCGCTTCCGGACGTATGGGTAGCGTAACCGGGTGTCGTCGTCACCCCCCCCCCCCCTCCTCGGTGGAGCGTTACCGCCCTCGTCTGGTGGGCGGGGGAACGTCGTGCAGGACCCCTGAACTCGTAGGTGAATTCTACATAAAAACCGGCCCCGTTTGTCACAGCATAAAGGAGCACTGAAAAAAAAGAGTTTCAAACTCAGGAACTTTCAATGGCAGAGTTGAAGCGTTAGGAGACAGATTTATTACTGCAGTATATAAGAACTCGCTTCACACTTACAGTGAAATGTCAAAATGAATATCTGGACCAAGATTGAGGGGCTTTACTAGGCATACATGTAGGCCTGTTTGTCCTTAGCATTTTATAATATTATTTATAATATCCATGTTTGCGTTTTTTAAAAGGACACTGGTTATTGTATAGTCTACCGATCATGTGTTGCACTGCACATTTGAGTGTGGGATCCACGTAGGCAGAACGTTTTCTTTCTATTTTTCCCTCATCACAGAGAGTTAATGCCTATGTAACACAACCAACTATAGCTACATTCAAAACCATGTGTCTCCAGGCGTGGGCCAAGCTTGTCATTAGGGCTGTGTGGATTTCCCCTAAAGGGCGCTGAACCTGTCTGGCCTTTAATTCTCCCCGTCCTCGGCTCTGCGTGTGGAGCCGAGACCGCGGTCGACGCAGACTGATGACCTCAGAACGCGATGGCGTCCAGTCCTATTGGGAAGCGCCAAACCCCCGAAGCCCTGTTTTTTCCCATGACCGCCACACAAGGGCTAGTGTCCGCGGAGAGAACAATGGCTTCTACAGACGCCCGTAGCCAGGCTGCTCTTCGGCGCGCTGGGCGAAGCTGGACTGTGGTCAGTCCCGGCCCATGGCGTCCGCGCGGGGCTGCGTTCGGCAGGCTGACCTCAGAACAGCTGCCCGGACACAATAGGGGGTCTTTGACTCGCCTGGTCGCAGAATGTCCTGGTTTACCTCCAGTCTGTGGTCATGATGGGAAGCTGGCAGGCCTTCTGTGTCTGTGTGCTGAATGAACCACATCCATTGTAGTATACAGTATATAGGGCTATTTCAGTCAGATTATAGTGTGCCACAGTGTTCTAGTTATATTTTGGGTGGACTCGTCCTTTATTGTCTGCTGGTCAGAGAAAATTTGACTCAGTTCCAGAACGTTCAGATGATAATTTGGACCTCCAGGGAGTCTTTATTCAGCCACACAGCACACACAAGTGTATATATGTGAATGGCGACACAGCACACAACACACACACACACACACACACACAAAAGCGCAACTTCAGGCCACCGGTGGAATTTGTACTCTGCATTTTTACCCATACAAGCTGTCCTCCAGGGGCAGCCAGGAGCAGTGGGCAGCCCTCGTCAGTGGTCAGTCCAAGTGTTCAGTCCGGGTTCTGGTCAGGGACAGGACTGAAGAGCCTCTGTTCTTCTGCGTGTTTTTCGTCTCGGGTTCTTTGGGAGGAAACCCTTGCGAACACTTGGAGAACATGCACTGTTAGGCCAGGACAGGAGAACATGCACTCTTAGGCCAGGACAGGAGAACATGCACTCTTAGGCCAGGACAGGAGAACATGCACTGTTAGGCCAGGACAGGAGAACATGCACTGTTAGGCCAGGACAGGAGAACATGCACTCTTAGGCCAGGACAGGAGAACATGCACTGTTAGGCCAGGACAGGAGAACATGCACTCTTAGGCCAGGACAGGAGAACATGCACTGTTAGGCCAGGACAGGAGAACATGCACTGTTAGGCCAGGACAGGAGAACATGCACTGTTAGGCCAGGACAGGAGAACATGCACTGTTAGGCCAGGACAGGAGAACATGCACTGTTAGGCCAGGACAGGAGAACATGCACTGTTAGGCCAGGACAGGAGAAGAACAAACTCCTGCACACAACCAGCTCCTCAGACCCGGGAGCTACGGACTATATGGGCTAGAGACCCCCAGCCCAGCCTAGACGTCCCAGTTGGGTTAGTCTCTCCTCAGCCCAGCCTAGACGTCCCAGTTGGGTTAGAGACCCTCAGCCCAGCCTAGACGTCCCAGTTGGGTTAGAGACCCTCAGCCCAGCCTAGACGTCCCAGTTGGGTTAGTCTCTCCTCAGCCCAGCCTAGACGGCCCAGTTGGGTTAGTCTCTCCTCAGCCCAGCCTAGACGTCCCAGTTGGGTTAGTCTCTCCTCAGCCCAGCCTAGACGGCCCAGTTGGGTTAGTCTCTCCTCAGCCCAGCCTAGACGGCCCAGTTGGGTTAGTCTCTCCTCAGCCCAGCCTAGACGTCCCAGTTGGGTTAGTCTCTCCTCAGCCCAGCCTAGACGTCCCAGTTGGGTTAGTCTCTCCTCAGCCCAGCCTAGACGGCCCAGTTGGGTTAGTCTCTCATACTGTAGCCAGACCTCTCTCCTCCCTTAGTTTACGCTGGGCCCGCGCTGGAGGAAGGTCTAGCTGCGTTCATTACCATTGAGCAGGTCAGTAAAAACGCTGTATTTCTCTTTAAACCAACCAAACGGGACTTTGAAAACGTCAACATGCAGATAGCAGAAGGGGAGGAGTCTGGATTGAATCTGATTGGAGCCGGGAGATTCTCCCGCCTTCTAATGATGATGCTTATCTCCAAAAGCTACATCCGCTGAGTCACACTACAGTTTAGTATATCAGTGGTTAGGTGTAGGATGATGGTCTCTCATAGAGTAAAGTAAAGTTTATTAACAGATTACCCTTTGAGATGAAACCATCTCGTTTTCAAGGGGGTCCAACGCAAAACATACAAAAACAACACAACAGGCACAATCACATACAACATAAAGGCTCTTGTTTACCGACCCGCCCACACATCATTCCCATAAGCCCACATCACCCACACAATTATAGTAATAACAATAAAAATAAAGAGAACCAACAAGCAAAATCATACAGTGGTAAAGGGACAGGAAGACATTACCATTAATAGCAGCAGCATGAAGAGTAACACGGTCATCTGAGTTTTAGACTAGTTATCGTCTTGCTCACAGCCTGGTCTGTAAGGGCGGTTATTCACTGTAAATGCCCAGTTAACTTGGAACACGAAAGGTGAAACAAACGTTCACATGACTTAAGTTTTGGTGCTCTGTTGACATTACCCTAGTTCTACTTTTAAGGTGAAATTGTGCTTAACACATTTCACATTAGGTTAACTGAACTTAGTTATCTGTGTTCCTGCGAAAATTCTTCTCACAAATAAGTTCCTTTATACTTTATATAAAGTATACTATTATACTTTATACAACGGTTAGTTCTGGTTCTTGATTCTGATTGGTTGGAAGCCGTGTTAAAAAACTTTGTAACACACACCTGGGACCGCATATCATTCCATTTTCAGTATTAATGCGCCTCCCATTTGATACAATGCATTGTAGTTGTTGTTATTGCTTGGCAACCCTTTTGTTAGGGGAACTATTTTGCTCGGCGGAGTTGAGGGAATGATGCTTCGTTTTGAATAAATGTTAATATTTTACATTGCTGTGTGTTTATTTTACACTAATAGTTGTAGTAACCGTTGTATAAAAGCAATAAACCACTCGAGGCCGTGTGTTATAGTGATTTTATAACAACGCCCCCTAGCTGTTATAAAACCACTATAACACACGGCCTCGAGTGGTTTATTGCTTAAATAAATAATATTTTCCTAAGGCAACAGAACAGGCTTCCTCACCTTAAGTAATGTCAATACATCACAGTTTAATTTTCATGTAAATAAAAAAATCTGAAAATGTAAGGAGCAATTAACATATAGTTTCACCACCATTCCACGTTTGGAGGCAGCAGCTTTTTTCTATGTGTTGTCAGTGTTGTCAGACTGATGAACTCTCCTGGATGGTGTACTGTAGTACTGTACTACTGTATACTTTTGTGTGTGTGTGAGTGTGTGTGTGTTTTAAGCAGCAGAGTTGTGCACTGTGAATGTCTGTGTGATTGAAAGGTTCGGTTGCAGCCCAGGTCACAAATGTGACCGTAGATAAATGGTAGATACTCGTCAGGTGGTTGTCATGGTGACCTGGCGTACTGACCGTCCATGTGGAAGAACAGAAGAAAGTATGACGCCTGGAAACATGAAGCTGTATTTTTAGCTCTGAACAATTTTCACAGCCGACTAAAACTGGGTCAATTAGGAGTTCTCTCCTGCCGTTGAGAGTTTATTGTGTGTGTGTGTGTGGGTATGTGTGTGTGGGTATGTGTGTGCGTGTGTGTTGTGTTTTCTCCTTTTTGTGTTCTTTTATGCTTCTTTATGGTCCTCCGATTCGTAATCTGATGCTACGTTCAAAGATTCAGTGATCTAATAATGTACAGTTGTCCATAGCTTCAATGCATCGGGATGTTGAGAAGAGAGCAACAGAGTATATTTACAAGATAGTACTGCCCACTAGTGGTTTTACATTGTAAATGATGATACATGGCTACTGTGTGTGTGTGTGTGAGCGTGTGTGTGTGTGTGTGTGTGTGTGTGTGAGCATGTGCGTGTGTGAGCGTGTGTGTGTGTTTGTGTGTGTGTGTGTGTGTGTGTGTGTGTGCGTGTGTGTGTGTGTGTGCATGTGTGTGTGTGTGAGGTGTACACGGTAGGTCTGTCTCACGTGTCTCATTGTTGAGTGAGAGGAGAGAGGGGTGAGGAGAGAGGGGTGAGGAGAGAGGGGCGAGGAGAGAGGGGTGAGGAGAGAGGGGTGAGGAGAGAGGGGTGAGGAGAGAGGGGCGAGGAGAGAGGGGTGAGGAGAGAGGGGTGAGGAGAGAGGGGTGAGGAGAGAGGGGTGAGGAGAGAGGGGTGAGGAGAGAGGGGTGAGGAGAGAGGGGTGAGGAGATAGGGGTGAGGAGAGAGGGGCGAGGAGAGAGGGGTGAGGAGAGAGGGGTGAGGAGATAGGGGTGAGGAGAGAGGAGTGAGGAGTGAGGAGAGAGGGGTGAGGAGATAGGGGCGAGGAGAGAGGAGAGAGGGGTGAGGACAGAGGGGTGAGGAGAGAGGGAGGAGAGAAGGGTGAGGAGAGAGGAGAGGGGTGAGGAGAGAGGAGAGAAGGGCAAGGAGAGAGGGGTGAGGAGATAGGGGTGAGGAGAGAGGAGTGAGGAGAGAGGGGTGTGGAGAGAGGGGTGAGGAGAGAGGAGAGAGGAGAGAGGTCGTAGCCCAGTGAAGCGCAGACAGAGGAAGGCGCAGGCGTAGCAACGAACAGAGTAGAAGCTTCTTCTAGACTTCGGCGCTGGAAAAGACCACTTCCTCTTATCTGGGAAAATAATTGCTATTTGGGTATAAAAATAAAAATAAAAGCATGATAATGTGTGTTAGTTCTTGTTACTTGTACTTTAGCTTGACATGCCTTGTTTTTAAACTCTTTATTCATATCTAAATTCAGTGCATTGAAATGGCTCTGACCCTTAGACACTGTTCTAGTCTGATGTAGCAGATTGCTCCATTGCTGAAGGAGGGGGGCTGGTATTACAGAGCTGTTATCAGTGAGGCCACACCCCTTTTACTAAGCTGAGATGGACCCTTCCCCTTGGGTCAGATAGGGGGAACTCTGATTGGCTGGCCTGGGACATTGTTAAGGATTAGCTTAGACATCTCCAGCTCATTATTTTTCAATAATAGTTGTGCATGTGTTTTTTCTGTCTGTCTGAGGGGGAGGGGGGGGTAACAAGTGTTTTTTTTCCCACTGAGTCACAGTTTTCCAGCGGAGGTTGTGGAGAGTCCAGGGGAGGTGGGCAGGGAGGGAGGGGGGAGGGAAGGGGGGGGGTGGGAGGGAGGGAGGGAGGTGGGCGGGGAGGGAGGGGGTAGGGAAGGGGGGGGGGGGTGAGGTGGGAGGGAGGGAGGGGGTGAGGTGGCGGTGTGTCTCCGTGTCTCTCTCACCCATCACGTCCCTGTCGGCCGCGGACGCTCTCACGCGTGTCAGAGAGGAGACGGTCCTGAGACACCGTCCACGACCTTGCCGGTCCAGTCGGAGCGGATGGGGCGGGGCGAGAGGGGAGGGGAGGAGGGGGAGGGAGGAGAGGGAGGGGAGGAGTGGGAGGGAGGGGAGGAGGGGGAGGGAGGGGGAGGGAGGGGAGGGAGGGGGAGGGAGGGGAGGGGGAGGGGAGGAGGGGGAGGGGAGGGGGAGGGGAGGAGGGGGAGGGGAGCTCTGGGCTCCAGAGCCGTTATTCAACACACAGAGGCTCACTCGCCCAGACTCGCCCTTTGTGAACTCGCTGACAAAAGGGCAAACAAGTTACACACACGCGCACGCACACTCTCTTTCTCTCACACACACATACACACACATACACACACACACCCTGACACACAAACACCTACACACATCAGTGTGTATCCAACTGTCAGAGAGCCAACAGCGGTGGCGAGGTTCTGAGCCTAAAAAGAGGAGACAGAGAGAGAGACAGAGAGAGAGACAGAGAGAGAGACAGAGAGAGAGAGAGAGAGAGAGAGAGAGAGAGTTTGTGAGAGAGAGAGAGAGAGAAAACACAGAGAGGAGGGCTGCTCATAGCCAGACCAGCACAGGGGAATGAACAGTAGAGAGACGGGAGGAATGTGAAAGGGAGGCAGAGAGAGAGAGAGAGGGTTGCGTGGGGTTGACAGGTGGACCAGTGGTGTGTAGAGAGAGAGAGAGAGAGAGAGAGAGAGAGAGAGAGAGAGGGGCAGGGCGTCCGGGGCAGAGAGAACACTGTAGTTAGACAGGACAGTAAAGGCAGCCATCCACAGCCTACTCATCATGGAGGAGGAGGGCGCGCTGTAGCCTCAGCCCACACAGCTGAGCACCAGAGAGAGAGCAGCGAGATACTACCAGCGCTTCAGACAACACGGGGCTGACTCTACTCTACCAGCCCTACAAAGAGGACCTACTCCCTACAGAGCGCTAGGAGATACTTTTGTCTCTTTAGAACACACCAGACAGTTAGTAGAGAGGACTAAATCTTGCGGATATGCAAGGAAGAGGACGAAAGGACCAGGACTGATCCTCACGACGAAGAAGAGCAGGTGGAGTGGGACTCTTAAGAGAGAGGCAGCCCCGGGTTCGTCCCAGTATGAGCAGCTCTCACGGGAGGTGTCACACGCCGTCACTCGCTCTCGTCCCGCCGGACGCCGTGTCCGTCCGCGTCGTCTCCGCCGCCGACCCCGGCCACCGGCGGCCATTGTGCCGGGCCGCGCGCGACGAGATGGATCCTCAACGCGGACCGTTCCCGAGGGACAGAGATATGTTCTCCTCCATCTAGACTGATATCGGTCGCTATGCAGATTTTGGTCGATTTTATAGATTGATCGGTTTGACTTTTCGGTTCCTGGGATCCGCCGCCGACGAGCGTGGCCGTCATGTGTGTGTGTAGTAGCGCGTGTGGTTGACCGTGTCCGCGCGCCCGTGTGTGTGTGTGTGATGTTAAGGGCGGGCGCCCCCGCCCCCTCGGGCTGTGTGTGGTGTTTCCAGCGCTCCGTGGGCGTGGACTGTAGCGACCCGGAGCCGCGCTGCATCTGGTTGGCGGTGTTGCGAAGCGTGGCCTCGCCGCACGCCGCCCCGCGCCCCTACCCCCTCCTCAGGTCGCCTGCCCCTGCCTCCCCTCGCCGAAGAGCGCACGGGAGGGTCCTACCACGCAAACACCTGCCCTGGGTAAGAGAGGGGCACCCGGAGTCTCACTAGCGTCTGTGGGGGGGGGGGGGGAGGGGGGGGGTGGTAGCTCTTTATCAGCAGCGGAGACCCCTCCTAAGATTGTTTTTACCTAGACCTTCAAACGTCTCTTATCGCCTTTGTGCTCTCAAGTGCTCCTACTGTATCTGACGCTGCTATCTGAACAGACAGTGGTGGAAAATGCACTTGAGTTTATTTGGAGGACAGGCCCCGCCCCCTACCCCCGCCGCCTCGCCACCATGGTCTGGAGTCGCCAGAGTTCCAAGAGACCCTCCCACCTCTCTGGGGATCTGGGTCAACCCTCGCTTTCACCTGTCCTGTCTGCTTGGGTTAGGTCAATGCAGCTGAATGAACGGTCGTGTACAAGGAACGAGTCTGCTGAAGACTGCTGACCGACTGACCGACTGACTGACCGACCAACTGACCGACTGACTGACTGACTGACTGACTGACTGACTGACTGACTGACCGACTGACTGACCAACCGACTGACTGACTGACTGTCTGACTAGCACACACTTGAACCTCTCTCTCTCTCTCTCTCTCTCTCTCTCTCTCTCTCTCTCTCTCTCTCTTTATCTGTGTTGACCACTGGGAATCATGACCTCTTCCAGCTCTGTCTGTCTGTCTGGCTAGTTTTTATTTGTATATTGCCAGTTTGAGAGCGAAAGTGTTGTGGCTGTGAGTGGCAAAGTGTGGCGTCTTGATGCATGTGTGTGTGTGTGTGTGTGTGTGTGTGTGTGTGTGTGTGTGTGTGTGTCACTGCCTACTGTAGGACTTATGTAATGTAATGATGTGGGGGCATGATGCCCAATGGAGGGGAAGGAGATTGGAGCGCAGCATACATTCAAATATTTTAGTGTGTGTTTGTGTGTGTGTTTTCATGTATGTGTGTGTGTGTGTGTGTGCGTGTGTGCATATGAGAGAGTCTATGAGGATGTGTTTGGACTGGAGTGTCCTCAGCTCAAGTGATTGTGTGTGTGTGTATGTGTGTGTGCGTGTGTGTGTGTGTGTGTGTGCGTGTGTGTGCGTGTGCGTGCGTGCGCGCGAGAGCGCTCGCTTGCGTGGGTGTGTGTGTGTGTGTGTGTAGGAGTCTCATCTGCCGAGGTGTGCATCGTGGATCATGTGCATTTGGTTTCTGTTGAGGGTTCTGATGAGGATTTGTGATTGAATCACTTGAAAATCGCAAACAAAGCGTGAATGAATGAATGAATGAATGGATGAATGAATGAATGAATGAATGAATGTGTGTTTGTTTGCGTTTCTACCGAATGTTCATTCCTGTGTGAACTCCTGTTCATTCCTGTGTGTTACTAGCGACCTCCGCTGCAGCCTGCCAATGGGAGGAGGGGAAGTGACATCACTGGTTTAACCCCTGACCCCTGTCTCTTTTACAGACAGCTAATATTATGACTCTGTCATCGGGAGCAGGGCCATAGAACAGGACGCTGGTTAAAGGAGACACCAGCGATGTTGACATTTCACACCTGTGTGTGTGTGTGTGTGTGTGTGTGTGTGGTGGTGGTGTGTGTGTGTGTGTGTGTGTGTGTGTGTGTGTGTGTGTGTGGTGGTGGTGTGTGTGTGTGTGTGTGTGTGTGTGTGTGTGTGTGTGTGTGTGTGTGTGTGTGTGTGTGCGTGTGTGTGTGTGGTGGTGGTGTGTGTGTGTTGGCATCTCACACCCTAGTGTGTGTTTACATGCACTTGCATGTGAAATGTCAGGTGGGTGGTGGTCAGGAATTCTCACATAGTCACATGCATGCATGATTCTTCCACTCTGTCTCTCTCTCTCTTTCTCTCTCTCTCTCTCTCTCTCTCTGTCTCTCTCTCCTCTCGTTCTCTTTCTGAATGTGTGTGTGTGTGTGTATTCACCCTTGTTAGTCCTGTTCAGTAACCACATCTTAGAATGTAGCTGGGTACAAACTATATTTAGGTGATTCCCTCTTTTGATGTCAACATCCATAAAAAGCAACTTAAATGTATTTCTTCATCATGAGGCTCCACCAGGGTGACAGTGAGGTGATGCAGCACCATAACTGACCGGCCCGGTTCTGCACTGTTTTTATAGCACCACCAAGTGCTAGAGTGTCCGCCCTGAGATTAGGAGGTCGGGGGTTCGATCCCCGGCCGAGTCATACCAAAGAATCGAAAATGTTACCCAATGCCTTCCTGCTTGCCACTCAGCATCCCTGAGACATACTAGCATCATGTCTAGGGGGTGTACCTGAACATCAAGCTGCCTCCTGTCCAGGGGGTGTACCTGAACATCAAGCTGCCTCCTGTCCAGGGGGTGTACCTGAACATCAAGCTGCCTCATGTCCAGGGGGTGTACCTGAACATCAAGCTGCCTCATGTCCAGGGGGTGTACCTGAACATCAAGCTGCCTCATGTCCAGGGGGTGTACCTGAACATCAAGCTGCCTCATGTCCAGGGGGTGTACCTGAACATCAAGCTGCCTCATGTCCAGGGGGTGTACCTGAACATCAAGCTGCCTCATGTCCAGGGGGTGTACCTGAACATCAAGCTGCCTCATGTCCAGGGGGTGTACCTGAACATCAAGCTGCCTCACGCTAAGGACTCCGGAGACAGTTCCTGCCCTATGGGCCGCTAGGCTCGAGAGCATGGTTGTCAAGGCTACGTACTTTACTTACATTTCAGCGCAGTACACAGATGTGGCGCTGGGTCTAATCCCGGTCGTGGACGGGAGAGTCCGACCCCCGACCCCTGCCGCAGATCTGACACGGCCCAACTCAAGGGTTAACCGTCGAAATGTGAAACCCTCTCCAGAACAGCACAACATCCAGCCTTTGTCTCAGATGCCCCTGGGAGACGCCGGTCGCGCGGTCACACTTCCAGCAGCGCATACCGTCAGCCCCCGGGAGACGCAGGCCGCTCGGTCACACTTCCAGCAGCGCATACCGTCGGATAAGACGACCGCGGAAAGGAAGTCCCAAAAAATTCAACTATTCACCGCTGTTAATAATGGAATGCAGATGGGGTGTTGCATTCGGAGCTGAATTCCTTCACGGAAAGTGAGCCCCCACTCTGTTTTCTATTCTTGGAGGCAGAGGGTTCCCTGAATTGCTGCCTACACAACGAGGCACCGAGTTTCACTTCCTGTCTCAAGACTCTTACTTCCTGTTGTTGTGGCTTAGGCTCGGGCTAGCGAGGTCACGGATTACCTTGACTTGACTGCTTGCGTGCGTGTGTGTGTGTGTATGTGTGTTTGAGTGAGTGTGTGTGTTGGATTAGGGAGTCAAGGCCAGAGCCCATGGTGTAGGGAGGGGTCCCAGGCTTATCAAATGGTTAATAGTGCCCCCCCCCTCCTCCCACACACACACACACAATTATTTTTCTCAGTCAGGCAGGGGTCTCTGAAGCTAAAACCATACTAGTCGCTCCTCCAAAACGTTCAGTTGAGTTCAGCAGCAGTGTTCTTGTGGCATAGTGGTCTGCGCTGACCTGCACATTCCTTGCGTGTGCTGGCTAATTATTATCTTCCAGGTGTGTGTGTGTGTGTGTGTGTGTGTGTGTGTTTCAAAGTGGCATGATCGGTTCCTGTTGTTCCATAACTGATATTAATACATGTCTGTTTGTATTTTTAACCCTCCATTGTGTGGCCCGTGATTAGGGAAGAGGTTGGATGTTTAAAATAGATATTCCTGAGAAAAAGGAAGTGGGGTTCAAATTCCAGGCCTTGGTGGAGTTCTGTTTGCTTTTCTTGAATGAGCCTCGGCCCCCTCACTTTAATGAGGGTATTCTCATTGAAACAGAAGTACAGAGAGTAAACAGAGGTGACGCAGAGGAACAAATGGTACATAACCTGCATTGGCAGCAATCCATTCTATGACGAAATTACATGTATTTCAAATAACATTTTATCCCACTGTATGCACTCACTCTGTATTCAAATATTCAATTATGTTTATTGGTCATATGTAAGATATATGTACCATGTACAATGGAATGTAAAAAAAAAAAAAGGCTTCCTCCTTCGAGCCCCCTAATACATGTTAAAGAAAGATGCAACACAGGATTTGCAAACTAATTCAGTATTTTCTCACATGAAAATATGAAAGTACAAAGTACTTTATTCACAATCAACAATCCAAATACTTTTCTTATTGCTGTGTTGCTCTCTGACTATTCAATACGGACGTGTCTTTTTCTTCCGCAGGCCAAAGGGCGGAGAGATGGCCCGGCGTCGTCCAACGAGAACGCCCGGCGCCCGCTGTCGTCGGGCGGGGTGGAGGGCGTGGCCTGGCGTGGCCCTCGCACGCTGCTCCTCCAGAAGAACTCGCAGGGCTTCGGCTTCACGCTGCGCCACTTCATCGTCTACCCGCCGGAGTCCTCCCTCCAGCCCGGCCTCAAGGTAGCTCCGCCTCCTCCGGGCCGCGCCGGGCCGGGTGCGGGCTGTACCGCACGTCGGATCGCTTCCGGCCCGCGTGTAAAAGTATCTGGGTCAGAAGCTGGAGTCAAAGCTTCCTCAGGGACCAGGGAACCCAGCCTATCAGGGTTATCAGCCCAACATCCACATCTGACCTTCCCCTGAAGTCACTCTAACCTTTAACCCTCCTCACAATATCACATATATACTGCTCCATATGTTACACCCTCCCTAGCAAACTCAAGATGACATTGACTTTTCAAATCCTCAACAGTCAAACTCTAACACCTCTCGTGTTC
>NC_140255.1:8524589-8537089 GCF_949987555.1 Borostomias antarcticus | reverse complement strand
CCTCCTCCTCCTCCTCCGCGGACGACGACAAGGCGCCGGGGCCGGTCTCGGAGGCGGCCTCGCCCACGCCGGGCCTGGAGGAGGCGGCGGTGGTTGTCCTGAGGCAGAAGCCCCCCTCGGGCCGCCGGACCCCCGTCCACGCCATCCGACACCCCGGTTACGGCGCCGGCGCCGCGGACTCGCCCGAGCCCCCCGCGCTGCCGCCCTACTCCCCCCGCGCCGGGACGCCCTCTCCTCCGGTGTCCGGGGGTCCCGGGTCAGGGGAGGGGCTACGGAAGGCCAACGGCAGCCTGGCTCCTCCCCCTCACACACACGACTCCCTGTCGTCCATCCCCTTCATAGGTCAGTGTCCCTTCTCTCCGCTCCTCCCTGGGTTCCTGCTGCTGCCTGCTAAAGTGTGTGTGTGTGTGTGCGTACAGTATGTGTGTGTGTGTGTGTGTTTACATGTGTGGATGTGAATGTGCGTCCTAAAGAATAACCAACACACACACATTTCACTAGCGCACGTGTGTGTGTGTGTGTGTGTGTGTGTGTGCTAGTGTGTGTGTTCACATATGTGAATGCTCGCTGTTTCGTAACGACATTCACGGCCGTTGTGTATAAACTCTCTCTACCATTTCCGCAACCCTTGACCTTTGAACCCCCCCCCCCCCCTCCCCATTAAACAGATGAGCCCACCAGCCCTAGCGCTGACCTGCGTGCCCGCCACGTGCCCGCCTGCTCTGTGGTGTCGTCCGGCGCCCGGCGCCCCTCCGTGCCCGCCCCCGCCCTCCTCGCGTCTAGTAACGCTCCCCCCACCCTCTCCTCCTCCTCCGACTCCCCCCCCCCCGTCAGGCTCCGCACACGGGACTGCAGTGAGTTCTCCCCCCCCCCAACACTCACACCCTCATCCCCTCACCCCCCCCCTTCCTCCCTCTAAACCACGTGACCTTCCACCCCCCGCACCCTGTCCTAACCCAGCTCTGACACCCTGTATGGGATCCACTGATCCAGTCCTGTCATATACAAGTAACACATGTTATTATTATGTTATTATGTTATTTGTTCTTTGTTCATTCCCTCTTATGAACTAGTACTCTCACTTTCATTTCTCCATTTTAATTATGCCATTTCAGTCTGTCAGTCTCTCTCTCTCTCTCTCTCTCTGTGTCTCTCCCTCGTTTTAATTCTATTACTTTATTTTTCTTCAGGCAGCGTGAAGGGCCGCCGTTCTTCGTACTTGCTGGCCATTACCACTGAACGCTCCAAGTCGTGTGACGAGGGCCTCAACACCTTCAGGGACGAGGGCCGCGTCTTCTCGTGAGTTTCGCTGACCATGGCGCTGGGGGAAAATGAGGGTGGTATGGGTTCCCTAGTCTCCGCTGACCATGGCGCTGGGGGAAAATGAGGGTGGTATGTGTTCCCTAGTCTCTGCTGACCGTGGCGTTGGGGGGAATGAGGGTGGTATGGGTTCCCTAGTCTCTGCTGACTGTGGCGTTGGGGGGAATGAGGGTGGTATGGGTTCCCTAGTCTCTGCTGACCGTGGCGTTGGGGGGAATGAGGGTGGTATGTGTTCCCTAGTCTCTGCTGACCGTGGCGTTGGGGGGAATGAGGGTGGTATGTGTTCCCTAGTCTCTGCTGACCGTGGCGTTGGGGGGAACGAGGGTGGTATGGGTTCCCTAGTCTCGCGACACCAGACTTTCGAGATCTCCGCCACTGAAAGTGAGCCACAGTGTTTCGAGACTGAGTTATGAGTCTAGGGTTCCCCTGGTTGGTCTATAGTCTTCAGCTTTGCTAGGAGAACAGATGTGTTCTCCTAAGTTTTTGTGAAGATTAACTTGGTAAATTGACTTTGCGAAGTTATTATGTACCGGGTGAGGACTCTTCATTCTTAGACATGTATGGAATCAACCAGCACACTGAAAATGTGTCGTTTCTTTGCAGGCGTCTACCAAAAAGAGTAAAGAGCTTCTTCACTGATGGGGTGAGTAAACCGGCTTCATTCGTGACTTTTCCTCAGAGACTCAGTGGTTTCCCATCATTGGTTGGTTGGTGTTTCTATTCCCAGAGGTGTTTTCTGATTGGCTGTGTGTGTTCCAGTCTTTGGAGAGCTTGCGAGCAGCGGAGGAGGCACGTTCCAAACGTCACTCCACCTCGGAGCTGGGAACCATCACCTTCAGCGACGTCCGCAAGGAGGGGTGGCTGCACTACAAACAGATCCTCACCGAGAAGGGAAAGGTAACACACACACACACGCACGCGCACCAACCTACGCAGACACACACAAACCGACACACACGCACGCACACCAACCTACGCAGACACACACAAACCGACACACACGCACGCACACCAACCTACGCAGACACACACAAACCGACACACACACCGACACACGCACACCGACCTACGCATACACACACACACATACACACACCGACCTACACACACATACACACACACATACAGACCTACGCAGACACACACACACACACACACAAACACACAGACCTACGCAGACACACACACACACAGACCTACACACACACACACACACAGACACACACACAAACTGACTTAGTCTTAAATGGGTAGACATGAACACATGCTCACAAGCACATACACAGTGTATGGTATATATTTGAGTGTTTGAGCAACGCCCCCCCCCCTCCTCCTATCTCCCCCCCCCCCTGCAGAAAGTGGGCGGCGGCATGCGTCCGTGGAAGCGCGTATTCTCGGTGCTGCGCTGCCATTCGCTCTTCCTCTACAAGGACAAGCGCGAGGCCGTCCTGCACGGGGCGGGGGCGGGGCCCGGCCACGCCACCTCACAGGACGAGCATCCGCCAATCAGCATCCGCGGCTCCTTGATCGACATCGCCTACAGCGAGACCAAGCGCAAGCACACTCTGAGGCTGACCACCCAGGACTTCTGCGAGTACCTGCTCCAGACCGAGGACCGCGACGACATGCTGGCCTGGATCCGCGTGATCCGGGAGAACGGCAAGACCGACAGCGAGGTCAGCGAGTACCCAGAACCCCCCTCGCTACGGCAAGAACTTCTGGGAACAAGCTATGATATCCGTGGACACCAATGAGAATCCGGTCAGAATTTTCAAACGGATTCTGATTGGTCCGCACAGATATTGGGCTGTGCAGAGAGGCTGACTTGGCCTCTAATTGGTCACTGACCACAGATTCACACTTTTCAAGTATCGCTAACGAGTCCTGCCCTCTAGCGAGCTGTCGGTAGCATCTGGCACACAAGGAGCGATTTACTTGGACTTTCTTCCACGTTAACTCTCACTTCACTGAGGTCTGCTTTTTTTCTTTTTCAGGAACTGGGCTTCTCCAGGCAAGCCCTCATTAACAAGAAGCTCAATGACTACAGAAAACAGAGGTGACATTTACATTTCATTTACATTACAGTCATTTAGCAGATGCTTTTATAGAAAGTGGCTTACAATAATTACATTTAACGTAGGTAGGTTTATATTTGATACTGTCACTTCTAGGACCACATCCTATACTCGCATGAACAAGTCTTTGTCTCCTAGCGGTATACAGTGCAAATTGTTCGTACTCTTGCCATTAATACTGTATATTTTCTGTTCACAGTCCAACAGGCAACAAGCCAGACACCTCTCCCAGGACCCACCGTATGATGCCATTCCTCCTGGCCAAGACGGACAACGCCTCCATGAACCGCTCTTCCAAAACTGGTGAGTAACTTTAACGTACTGAGTTTCCTTTACAGAACAGTACAGAAAACATGGGAAGAGTCGTGGTCTGTGGAGTAACAGTCTGTCTGTCTGTCGGTCTGTGCTCAGATGAGAGCAAGGCACCCTGGGGGATTAACATCATGAAGAAGGCTAAGAAGGCTGGGAGCCCCAAGGCCTTTGGAGCGCGACTGGAAGACTGTCAGCCCGCTCTCAACAACAAGGTGGGTGTCCAACAAGGTAGACCCCCCCCCCCCCCCCAGGGATTATTAAAGTTCATCTTATCTTAGATTATCTTAACAACAAGTGTCCAACTAGGTGGATTGGGCGTGGACAGGGGCAGCATGTAGTTTGGGAGGTAGAGCGTTCGATGTGTCCTTGAGTGAGACACTGAACCCCAAAATCACCCACGTGCAGCACGGTGGCGCAGGATCTAGTACTGTCGCCTCAGCAAGAAGGTCTCCGGGCCTTTCTGTTCAGAGTTTGCATGTTCTCCCCTTGTTCGCAAGGGTTCCCTCCCAAAGAACCAAAAACATGCAGAAGAACAGATGTTCTTTGGTCCGGTCCCTGACCAAGACCTGGACTGAGCACTTGGACTTGGTCTCCGGGCGCCATGAACAATAGCTGCCCACTGCTCCTGGCTGCCCCTGGAGGAGGACGGCTTGGATGGGAGAAATTTCAGGGAACAGTTTCCACCAGCGACCCCTGAAGACGTGTATTTGTGTGTTGTGTTTCCTGTGTCTCTCCCTGTGTGGCCAATAAAGACCCTCAAGGTCCACAAAAGTGTTCGCTCTCACTTTGGCTGCAGGAATATGGGATTATCATGCCAGAGTACATGTTAGGGGGATTATCAATCCAAGGTGTGCATTGTTGGAAAAGGAAGTGACCGGCTGTGACATTTACTTCCACACATTCACTAGTAACGTCTGTCCGTCTCCCTGTGTCCAGTTCGTGCCTCTGATCGTGGAGATGTGCTGTGGTCTGGTGGAGAGCATGGGTCTGGACTACACGGGCATCTACAGGGTGCCGGGCAACAACGCCCTGGTGTCCAACCTCCAGGAGCAGCTCAATAAGGGCATGGAGATCAACGTTACCGAGGAGGTGTGTGTGAGTGTGTGTAAGAAGCAGAGAGAGGAGAAACTGCCTTATGTTCTATGAAACATATTTTATGAATCTCAACCACCCTCTCGCTCCCCTTGCTCGCCCGAACAGAGATGGCAGGACTTGAACGTGATCAGTAGCCTGCTCAAGTCCTTCTTCAGGAAGCTTCCGGAACCTCTGTTCACTGATGGTGAGCCACCACCAAACGCGTGTGTGTGTGTGTGTGTACAGTATGCGTTGATGTTTGTGTCGGTGTGTATGAGCTAATCTCTGAGCTTTTCATCACCAGATAAGTACAATGACTTCATTGATGCCAATCGGCTGGAAGACGCAGAGGATAGACTGAAGACCATGAAGAAACTGGTATGTACAGTATGTAGCAAGAATCTGCTAGTTTGAAATATGAACCTGGGCTTGTATAGCACCATCCCTCCATCTCTGCCCCGATTCCAACACCCTTTCTACTTCTCTATCAGATTCATGATCTGCCCGACCACTACCACCACACCCTCAAGTTCCTGGTGGGCCATCTGAAGACGGTAGCAGATAACTCGGACAAAAATAAAGTACGTAGGCCTCTTCTACTACTACACACGTTTTATAGTACAACTTCCTTCCGCCCATCATGAACAATATTATAATTTTATTTCTCCCCTCTCTCAATATCTCTCTCTCCTTCTCTCAATACCTCTTTCTCTCTCCCACTCTCTCTCTCTCTCAATATCTCTTACTCTCTCCCACTCTCTCTCTCTCAATATCTCTTACTCTCTCCCACTCTCTCTCCCTCTCTATACCTCTTTCTCTCTCCCACTCTCTCCCTCTCTCGATCTCTTACTCTCTCCATCTCTCGATATCTCTCTCCCTCTCTCTACATCTCTTCCTCCCTCCCTCTCTCTCTCCCTCTCGATATCTCTTTCTCTCTCCACTCTCTCGATGTCTCTTTCCCTCTCATGATATCTCTCTCTCCATCTTGATATCTCTCTCTCCGCTCTCTCTCCCTCTTTCTCTCCCCCTCTCTCTGTCTCTCTCTCTGTCTCTCTTCCTCCCTTTAGATGGAGCCTAGAAACCTGGCTCTGGTGTTTGGTCCCACTCTGGTGCGAACGTCAGATGACAACATGACCGACATGGTCACCCACATGCCCGACCGATACAAGATCATCGAGACACTAATCCTGCATGTAAGAACAGCGAGGCCCTAGCCCTCAAGACAACACACACTCTCTCAATGTGGTCAATAATAGCAGTCTTCACTCTGAACATACTGTAATGACGAGAACTTGTCGAACATGCAACGATCACATCTCTTTATTGCCGTTCTCCGTTTTTCCCAGTACGACTGGTTCTTCAGCGATGGAGATCTGGATAAGGACGGAAAGGTGCGGTATCACACGGCAACAAAACAAACCCTTTACCATTTTACCATTACTAACAGTCAAGCATTACTGAGATTGTTCATCAAACATTTTTTGTTCCACTGATATATTTGGGTAACACCTTTTTTCTTTTTTTTTTCTTTCTTTCTTTCGTTCGTTCGTTCGTTCTCTTTCTTTCTTTCTTTCTTTCTTTCTTTCTTTCTTTCTTTCTTTCTTTCTGCCTGCCTGCGTGTGTGTGTGTGTGTGTGTGTGTAGACCCCAGTGGACAACAAGGACATGCAGCCGGTTCCCAATATCGACCACCTGCTGTCCAACATCGGGAGGGCCGGAATGCCCGGGGATATTTCAGGTGAGGGGTCACTGGACCCGGGGAACCCCTGCATATGCTCTCAGATAAGACTGAGTAGGCAGATGACTTGGATCATTTTTGCTGCCATTTTGTGCAAGGACACACATCCCCATCCGGACACACACACACACACACACATCCAAAAAGGAACTATGTGATGTCATACAATATTGTGTTCTCTCACTCCGTATCAGGGATGTCATATGATGTGATATAATATGATATATCAGGGATGTCATTTGATGTGATATGATATCAGGGATGTCCTATGTCCTTCTCAATACTTCAGAGGATCAATCTCAGCTCTTCCTCTCTCTATATATTATAGTTTTTTAATGCAGTTTTCCATAGGAGAATTAGATGACCTTGTTCTACCACATGCTTTCAGTGATGCCATTCAGAAGAGTTTTCTGTCTGGTGACTTGGCTGTTTTCTGGACGTCTAGTCTATGCTTTTGCTCTCTCTCTCCTTGTGTAAACATACTTTCACGCTTTCTCTCTGTCCTATCCTACTGTAGCTCAGCCTGTGGATCAACCGCTTCGGTAGGAGCAGGACTACCTTCTTGTGTGTGTGTGTGTGTGTGTGTGTGTGTGTGTGTGTTCTGTGTGTGCTTTTGTTAGAGTCTACTCTGCCTCTAACTTCCAACCTTGATCTTGAGGACTCGCCTCTATCCGTTTCTCTCTCTGTGGTGTTACCAGTTTTTTTTAAACCTTTATTTTACCGGGCAAGTTAGTTAACATATTCTTATGTAGTTAGTTGTCTGTGTGTTTGGACATCATTTGTGTGTGCCATAACTTACCCCCAATGCTACCCCAATCTGTTTTTGCCTACAAATCCCATGATCACCTTCACTTTTTTAATCAAATCTTTCCTGTCTCCTACCATGTAGATTCCACCACCAGCGATTCAATTAAGTCAAAGGTAAGCACTACTACTACCTAGAACCTACAAGCAATGTTCAGTATATTATTTTGAATTTTCAAATTTACAATAAGTCTATCTTCTGTGTTGCTGGGGGGGGGGAATCTCAAAAGATGTGAAACAGGTCTGGATCTCATGATTGTGAGGTCTGAGTGATCTACAGACTAGTCAGTCACTGCCCCCATCTGACCTGAGAACTGTGTTTTAGGCCTCGTGGGACGCCAAGAGGGACCTGAACGCCAGAGACTTCCTTCCACTGTCCATCATCAACGCCGTCACCCGGAAACGCAAGAAATGCCCCAGCGTCCGCCTGGTGGGCAGCAGCACTGACGAGGACTCTGAGCACGAGCCAATCAAATCAAGCAACTACGGCGTCGGAGGAGGAGAGAAGGGACAGGGCGAGGAGGAGGAGGCGATCGGGGGAGGAGGGGGCACGGACCCTCCTCGACCAGAGAAAAGGGAGGGAACAGAGGGAGGGAAAGAGAACAGGAAGAAGGAGGTGAAGCAGTCCTTCGTCAGAGGAGCCGGGCTGGAGGAGGAGGAGGGACGAGGGAAGGGAGGGAGGGCCTCCTGGGAGAACAGGGGACGGATGGAGAGCGGGTTGTCCACCAAACCCGCCCCCCAGCCTCGCCCCAACAGTTTCCTCTACTCCCACTATCACCCCCCCGCCGCCGGCGCCGCCACCACCCAGCCGAGCCCCCCCGAGGCCCCCCCCGCCGTCTCCCCCCTCCCGAAGCTCCCGAGCCTGGCCAAAGCGCGCTCCATCTTCCCCTCCTGGCTCTCCCCGTCCTCCAGGCCGCCCAGCCCCAGCCGCGCCCCGGGGCTCCAGCAGACCTGCCAACAGGCCCAGCAGCTGCCTCTGCGCTGCCGGAAGACCAGGGCGGGGCGGGCGCGGGCCGTGTCCATGAACCTGGAGCTGGAAGCGGGCGGGGGGGCGGTCGAGGACGGGGCGAGAGGCAGGAGGGAAGGAGAGAGGCTGGAGGCGCGGAGGTCGGCAGCGGCGGCGGTCTGTGTCGGGGTCCCCCAGGGCTTGGTCGTCGGCCCCGCCCCGGTTCGGGAGAGCTCGCGGCTGGCTCTGGACCCCACCCCACCTCGCCTGGTCCTAGAGCCCGCCCTGCTCGCTTCCTCCTCTTCGGGGTGGACGGATCAAGGCTCCTCCTCCTCCGCTGCGGCCCTACGGCGAACAACCCTGGGGGCGCGAGACAAGAGGAAAGCCTGGCGCCGTCACACTGTGGTGGTTTAGGACGGCCGGTCAGAAGAGCACGAGCCCTTTGCTCACAAGGACGCTTCCCATTGCAAATATTAACCCGTTTCCAAGCACGGTGCAAAACAAATTCGCTTATCCTTGGGTCGTTTTCTAAGACGGTGTTGTGTCTTAGATAGTATAAAGATATCAGACATCTCCCGAACTTCTTCGGTATTTATGTTGAGCGATGGATCGATGCGGGTGTTGCTGGCGTTCTCTTTGGTCATATCAGTGTCAGTGATGGTAGACCTAAAAACAAATCTTTTCGTAAAAAGGGACCATACTACACTATTTTTGTACATGCCAGGATCTGGCAATGCTTTTAAAGACTTCTGAGATAACACCCAGGGCCTAGCCTCTTCTGTCACCCTCCACCCTCAGCAGAGGGCCACGAGGTCGCTTGTTAGCTGACGTTAGCATCTCTGTAAACTAGCACTGCCCTCTCGTCCTTTCACCAACCTCTTCCCAGGCTCTGCTGCGGACCAGCGTTCAGTATAGTGACCCCTCAGGGTTGAACACATGCATTTGCATAGTTTCACTCCTCCACGAGTCTTTCTGGACATCTTCACTCTGGTGGGGCGTTATGCCAAAGCTTCCTCGAACAACGCAAATTAAAACCGCATGCTACCGTACCTTTGGGGTTAGTAATATATCAAAAGCGTTATGCAAAGCCTCCAAGTGTAGCACACAAGTCTACTGCAGCTGCTATGACAGCTGCATTTTAAGTCATGCCAAAACTAATCTCGACAATTGGGGCCATTGTACCATATCAGTATGGAGATACTGTACGCGGGCAGCCAAGGAAGGCTGGATAAAAGGAACCGGGCACTTAGTGTCCTCGCGTGGCGCCGCACAAATGCACTTCGCTTGATATCAGCATTACAAGGATCAGTATTGTTGTGGGAGCAGTTGAAGTGGTTTGGAGATACCTCGGTCCACCCCTCCCAAATAACTTCCTCAAATCCCCAAACCCTCAAGTCTTACCTGAGTGTTTTTTTTTTCTTATTTGCATTTTGATATTATCCCCCCCGTACTGGTGCATATGAAACACGGTTATATGTTGGGAGAAAAGCAACATAGTGGTGAATCGAACTGTACTACAACCAACATTTGTCCTCTGACCCAATCCCATGATCTGTCATATTTAGAGTTTCCTGTGTCTGTCTGTGCCCTTGTGCATGTATTATATGTACGTGGGTGATTGTGCGTGGACCAATTTTGTAACAGTTGTACAAAGCCTTGTTAAGTTAACCTGTGTATATATTATACATAATATATTAAATTATTTGTTTTGAAATTGACTTGTTCTTCATTCTTTGTTCATAAACCAGCAACAATGCCCTGTCAGTATTGTACTGTAGCTTTAATGTGAATGTGCTGACTCACTTCACAATCTTGCTTTCCGGACCACCATGGTAGTTTTAATTTTATTTTATTTGAGATTATGCTTCTATACAGATGGTTGTTCATATGCCAGTAGCTTTGAAAATAGTATTCTTTCAAGATACAGAATTGGCCATCCATCAACATGAAATTGCAATATTCACATACAGCTCATTCAGAGAAACTTCCACAATTAATCTCTCTAAACTAAAGCCCCATAGTTCAGTCTAGTGAGATTAGTGCTTTCGACAGTTGATACACCAACGGTGCATTTGGCCATATCCACTCTCCATACAAAGTCAATGGCTCTCTCACGCTCAAACAACGAATAACAGTAAGTGCATCATTACATCCTGTGCCCCAAATGAAACCAATCAGTGTGAAAAGTGCTCACTCTCACGTGATTTTGTGAAATCGTGAATCTTACCCTATCATTTCAATCATGGTTAATTAAGTGTTAGTGAGGGGACCTTATAAGGACTTCCTTCATACGATTAGTGTTAGTGAGGGGACCTTATAAGGACTTATTTCATACAGGTCCTGAGGCTAACAGGGCACATCTCATTCCATTTCTCCAGTCGTGATGAAAAGACGACTGTCCTCCCTCGCCAGAGAACGACGGCCATGCTTCTCCTGAGCAAACGCCCTGCAGATTGGGATGTGGATTCTCTTCAGTCTGCTCAGATAGACGTGAATGAGCCTCTTGTCCTCCAGAGTTTAACACAGGGGCACGGTTCTTCCTCTGGGAGGGGTGGGTGGGTGTGAGGCTGGCCTCACACGGGGGCATGGTTCTTCCTCTGTGTTCTCCTCAGCAGAACCACTAATCCCTGAGCTACAAACGGCCACAGGAGCAACAGCAGCACCGTCCGACCCGACACGTCGAACGGCCACCACTTCTCCTCCTGAGGGGAGAATGTTGAGTGAGTAAGACAGTGAGCTGGGAAGTCTACACACTGCTCAACAAAGACGACACTTAATCATCACATCCAGCCCTCAATGGGTTAATGATTTTGGTTTCCACTGACCTCATGTCATTTTGTTCTCAAATCACACAATGTAAGCAATACAGATTGATGATGATTGATGATTTAAGTGCTTGCGTGTGTGTGTGTAGTCCCTTAATTTCTTTGGGCAGTGGGTATGCCAGTAGTTTGGCGATAAGAGTGTAAGCCGTGAGAAGCGCCCCCCCCCCCCCACCACATCTGAACCATGTACAGGTGTACAGTCAAAAGGCAAAAGAGCTGTGTGCACATCCAACCTTAGTAGGCCAGGTGCTGGATCTGAGAGTACATACGTGAGGAGAGAGGAGAGATCCGCACACTGATATCTCCCGCTTCACTTTATTTGAAAAAAGCAACGTTTCGACCCTTAGGTCTTCAGTGTGCTGATCTTTCCTCGGGTATGTACAGTACCATGTACAGTATGTATCGATCACCACAGATCATTATACACCACAGATCATTAGGCTCTACAGTCTTACCTCGGAGTCGGAGTCTGAGTTTGAGGCAGCGCAGTGTCTGCAGGGCCTCCAGTCTGGACTCTGGGCCTGGAGAAGAAACACCAGCGGGTTACATTCGCTCCATTCAAGGGCGTCGCGGGAATCGAGAGTGACACAAAGAACCGCGAGAAAATACGCCTAAAAAAACCTCACAGGAGTATATTGTAGACATACTGTAAAATCCTTCCAAAATCCTTCCAACCACAGTCCAGTCAGTGTTTTAACCCTGGGGATGAGGGACCAGTCAGTGTTTTAACCATGGGGATGAGGGGTCCAGTCAGTGTTTTAAATCTGGGGATGATGGGTCCAGTCAGTGTTTTAACCCTGGGGATGAGGGGTCCAGTCAGTGTTTTAACCCTGGGGATGAGGGGTCCAGTCAGTGTTTTAACCCTGGGGATGAGGGGTCCAGTCAGTGTTTTAACCCTGGGGATGAGGGGTCCAGTCAGTGTTTTAACCCTGGGGATGAGGGACCAGTCAGTGTTTTAACCCTGGGGATGAGGGGTCCAGTCAGTGTTTTAACCCTGGGGATGAGGGGTCCAGTCAGTGTTTTAACCCTGGGGATGAGGGGTCCAGTCAGTGTTTTAACCCTGGGGATGAGGGGTCTTACGTGTGCTGCGCTCAGCCGCTCCACCACCTCCAGCCTGTCCATCACGCTCCGCATGTCCTCTCTGAGCCTCCGTAGAGCCAGCACGATCTGCTGCTGCACCTGGGTGTCCTGCGGCCTGTCCGGCCCGCCGTCCCCTCCCCCTCCTCCTCCTCCGGCTCCTCCCCCTCCTCCTCCGGACCCTGGCCCCCGCCCCGCACCCCGGCCTGCTGGTCTGGGGCTGTCCGGGGGAACGCCCCCTAGGGAGACAGGACAGGGGTGTGTTTTTAGTTTAGTTTATTTGACAATAGAAAAATTAAAAGCACAGTGGTCTATATGAATAGCTTAAAA
>NC_140255.1:8509589-8522089 GCF_949987555.1 Borostomias antarcticus | reverse complement strand
GACTTCACCATAGACCAAGAGCGTTCTAGTACTATTCTGCGACGACCCTACCTTTACATCGTTAGGCAGCTCCACAGAGTCCAGCGAGTCACAGAAGACCTCACTCTCCGAGTCGCTGGTCAACACCACCCCCTCAGACAGCACTGTGTTGACGGGGACGAGAGAAGACGAGAGAAAGAAATAACTAGAACTTATGATTCATATTGACTCCGTCTCGATCTTTCGATCGGCGTTTCACTCTCTGTACTCCTTTGCTGGTTCAGTTGATTCGTGTGCGGCTGAGATTGGCTTCAAGAAGACTTTGCTGCGTCAGAGGGGACAGATTGAGACAGGTACAGTATGACTCCTACCCTGGGGCTCACTAGTGGACGGGACCTCGACCTCATGCGCCTCACCAGTCTCCTGTTCTGCGCCCGGTGTCTCTGGGGTGGGTTCTGCGCCCGGTGTCTCTGGGGTGGGTTCTGCGCCCGGTGTCTCTGGGGTAAGTTCTGGGCCCGATGTCTCTGGGGTGGGTTCTGGGCCCGGTGTCTCTGGGGTGGGTTCTGCGCCCGGTGTCTCTGGGGTAGGTTCTTCCAAAGCGTCCCTGTCGTCCTCGTCCTGTCGTTGATGTCCGTCACTGTCCTTGATGTCTAAAAACATCACACACAATCCCATTCATGCGCATAATAAGACACCCAGACGGGCGTGCACGCACAGTGCCGCCACACCTACTGTAGGGTTCCTCCCACGGCTTGGAGAACATCTCAGTTCCTCCCACGGCTTGGAGAACATCTCACGGTTCCTCCGACGTCTTGGAGAACATCTCACGGTTCTCTCCCTCTCTCTGACACCAGGTTGGCTGGTTGTGATTTTTAGCTGCGACCAGCAGATCTATAGCTGGTCATGTCAGTTGGTCGGTCCATGTGCACACCAGTACCTTGCCGCCCACACCACAGTTGTTACTCATCCACTAATTAGAGAGATTCAGCCATATTGAAAATGCTTCTTCTCTAAAGCTCGCTGTCGGTCGGTCGGTCGAGAAGATACATAATATGTTATGGTTGTGTTGTGATTGTGACCCAGCCTCCGTTCTCACCCCCCACTGACCTTCTCGTAGCCTCAGCAGTGATGTCGGTGGGCGGGGCATGTCATGGATGACCACGTAAAGAGGCTCAAAGTGATGAAACACAGACGCCGTCTTCTCATTCATAGGCACGGTATCAATTATCTATGAAGGGGACAAATATGTGATAGTGTACCTGCAGTCAACAATGGCTTTATAAGTATGTATGTATATGTGTGTGCGTGTGTATGAGTGTGTGAGTGTGTATGTACATTTCTACAACGGAGTTTGGATACTTGATTCTGATTGGCTAGAAGCCGTGGTAAAATACTGTGTAACCCACGGCTGCGACCGCATAACAATTAGTATTAATGCGCCGTCAATTTCATTGACGAGGACATCGATATGATCAACCTCGCCTTTTTCGTATCCTATTACAAAAACGCACTCATCAGACTCCAACACTTCCACACCCCTACCAGCAAAAACGAGTGCTCTGGAGAACTGTTTTAATAACTGCACCATAGCTGGAAATATTCAAATAAACGTGAAGCACCCGAATCATGCCTTATGGCTCATGTGAACGAGGCCAACCCAAATAGGCGAGATAGCCTATGTTGCCTGGCAACCATTTAATTGAGAACTATAGCCTATCGCGGAAGTTTTGTAAATACTAAAATTATAAGAATGATCGGTAAATAAATGATTGAATGTTACTACTGTGTGTTTTTTGTGAATATATATATATATGTACATAGTAACCATTGTAGAAAAGCAATTGATTACTCGAGGCAGTGGGTTACACTGGATTTTACCACAGCTACGGGGTTTTTAGGGCCCCATGTATGTATGTTGGTATGTGTGTGTGTGTGTGTGTGTGTGTGTGTGTGTGTGTGTGCGTGCGTGTGTATGTATGTACTGTATGTATGTATGTATGTATGTATGTATGTATGTATGTATGTATGTATGTATGTATGTATGTATGTACGTATGTACGTATGTACGTATGTATGTACAGTATGTAGAACTATTTCCAGAGATTGCATTTACAGCTGGGCCAGTTAGGGAGACAGGGACTGCGTTCTAACTGCTGTTCTGTCTCCCTGATTGGTTTGATTGGAAAAGAAATGATGCATTTTTTTTCCATTAAAATATGAATAGAGCAGGCACTAAAATCAAATAAAAGGAGCTGTGTCCTATTTGTCCAATGTACTGTAGTACTGTATCTCATATTGATTTGGAGTTACCGGGTCACATGACATGGGAGCTATTGACAAAAATATATCAATTTTCCATGTGTAATTTGCTGACAGTCCCAAACCATTTGCATTGACTTAAGTGGCAGCTGATTTACCAGTATTTTTTGCTCTGCTACTGTCATAGTGCGCTATAAAGTACATGATCAACTCCCTGTGGGTTAGTTGCCCTTGTTAATAGCACACCCCTGCCCTCTAAAAGACTGCTCTGTTTCGTCTCACTTTAACATTGTAGTTTGCTCTCTGCAACCGCTCTCCCTCATCAATCTCATTGACGAGCATATGGGTGAGGGACAAAGCTATCCCGCTGATGTGATCACAACTCTCTTGTCATGCCTATACTCCCTACAGTCATAGAGCAGACCCCAGTGTTAAAATCAGGCTAGCTGTTCCCTTACCTTACTCAGCTTTCAATCTTATTGGTGATGTGGCATTGTGATCATGGTTATCTGTGGAGTTGGTCATCCAGCAGGCTTGACCCTCACCTTTCTGCATATCTGTGGAATGGCTGTGATAACTAATAATCCACAAAATGTTCTTCTTTTGCCTCGTTTAGCACCAGCTGCAACACTCTCCTCCAAATCCATTCTCTCTGTTAGCAGAGGTGCTAACGTTAGAACAAGCTAACTGTTGCTTGCTAACGCTAGTAGCTAGCTGGCTGCTTGATAAAAGAAAGAGAAACGTTAATCTGAATCGGAAAAAAAAGGAAATTTGGACAACTTCCTCTGCCTCCATGGACCAGTATCCAAATAAAATGTGCTCTTAAGTGATATGTAGTAGTAGTAACATTAGTTATAGTTCACAATGTGCACTGTGCACTTTGTACAGTATGAATCTTTCTATCTCAATCATGCATGTCCCATGACCCTCCCTCTACTTCTAATTGGATGTATAGTGTGTTACCTGATAACCTGCTCTCTACCTCCAAATGTGAGGAATTTGCAGCTTACTTCAGAGATAAGATTATGAATATTAGGAGGAATATCACTCAGGAAAGGCCATGCATCCCGTTCACAGATCCTCTCCCTCCATGTAATGGACATATGAGCCTGTTCACACTGATGGACACAGAAATGTTGAGAAAAGTAGTATCCAAACTCAAAACCTCCACATGCCTGCTGGATCCCATCCTCACCGATTTTTTCAAAACTATTTTTGACTCTGTATCCTATGACATTTTATCCATTGTTAATTACTCCCTATCTACAGGTGTCTTCCCACCAATACTTAAAACTGCTCTGGTGAGACCCGTACTGAAGAAAAACAACTTAGACACTTCAGTTTTTAGCAATTTTAGACCAATCTCCAACCTTCCCTTTTTGAGTAAAATTCTGGAAAAAATTGTTTTCAAACAGATTAATGATTTCCTAGCTACAAGTTGTACCCTTGACCTTTTCCAGTCCGGCTTCCGTGCCCACCATAGCACAGAGACGGCATTAGTCAAAGTTGTAAATGACCTCAGAATTAATGCTGACTCCAAAGAGCTTTCTGTTCTCGTCCTCCTGGACCTGAGTGCAGCCTTTGATACTATAGATCATGCAATCCTCATCGAAAGACTGGAAAAGTGGGTTGGCCTCTCTGGTCCAGTCCTAAATTGGCTTAAGACCTATCTAACCGGTCGTGATTTCTTCGTTGCCCTCGGTGAATATAGCTCAGGAAAGATCCCTATGACCTGTGGGGTGCCCCAAGGATCGATCCTAGGACCTCTACTCTTCAGCCTGTACATGCTGCCCCTTGGCAGTGTCATCAGGAGGCACAATATTAGCTACCATTAACTCAAATTATGGAAAACAACGAAATATGTTACCATAGCTATGCAGATGACACACAAATTTATATCACTATATCACCAAGAGACTATAATCCCATACAAGCGCTGAGTAAGTGCATTCAACAAATCAATGATTGGATGTGCCAGAACTTTCTCCAACTAAACAAAAATAAAACTGAAGTAATTGTCTTTGGAGCCAAAGAAGAACGATTAAAAGTCAGTGCTCAACTTCAATCAGTAATGCTAAAAACCACAAACGAAGCCAGAAAAGGGCCAAAATATATTTCTGATCTACTCATATGCTATGAACCATCCAGACCCCTCAGGTCGTCTGGCACAGGTCTGCTTTCTGTCCCCAGAGTTAAAACAAAACATGGAGAAGCAGCATTCAGTTTTTATGCCCCACATATCTGGAACAAACTTCCAGAAAACTGCAGGTCTGCTGCAACTCTTGGTTCTTTTAAAACAAGCCTGAAGACTTTTCTTTTTGCCACTGCTTTCTAAGAGGAGTTATGTTTATCAGTATACTGCACTGTAACTTTTATTCCTGTATTCTATTTGTCCTGCTTTTTGTTTAAATGTCTATAATGACTTGCTTTTTGTTTTAATGCTTTTAATTTGTCCTGCCTTTTGTTTTAAATGTCTATAATGTCTTGATTTTTGTTTTAATGCTTTTAATGTCTCATGTAAAGCACCTTGAATTGCCCTGTGGCTGAAATGTGCTATATAAATAAACTTGCCTTGCCTTGCCTTGCCTACCATAGCTACGCAGATGATACTCAACTCTATATTTCCGTAACACCCAGTAACTACAGCTTGGTTGACTGCCTTGTCAAGTGTATTACAGATATAAATGTATGGATGTCACATAATTTCCTCCAACTAAACCAGGACAAAACAGAAGTACTGATCATTGGAGAAAAAGCTGAAAGAGACAAACTAGCTGCACACTTAAAAACTCTGGAAATTGACACCAATTGCCAGGCTAAAAACCTAGGTGTCATACTTGACTCAGATCTTAATTTCGAAAACCACATCAAGAATATTACAAAGACATCCTTTAACCACCTAAGGAACATTGCCAAGGTGCAACCCTTTCTCTCTCAGGCTGACACCGAAAGATTAATGCATGCTTTCATCACAAGCAGGCTGGACTACTGCAATGCTCTACTATCAGGCCTACCAAAGAAAGCAATCTCTAAGCTACAAATAATACAGAATGCTGCAGCACGAGTCCTCACTAAGACTAGACGAAGGGCACACCTCACACCAGCGTTAAAATCACTACACTGGTTACCAGTCAACTCTAGAATAGACTTTAAAATACTATTACTAGTCTATAAATCTCTCCACAGTCACTCACCAGAATATATTTCAGACATGCTTGTTAAGTACATGCCAAACAGACCACTTAGATCCTCAGGCACTGAACTTTTAACAGTTCCAAAAGCCAGGACCAAGAAACATGGAGAGGCAGCTTTTAGTTTCTATGCCCCCAACCTCTGGAACACCCTACCGGAGTGCCTAAGAAGGGCCGAAACAACGGAGGTCTTCAAGCGAGACCTCAAGACGTACCTTTTCGACCTAGCCTACAATCACTAGCTAGGACCTTGAGACACAGAAAGGCAGCCTCAAACCTACCTGTGAATCCTCTGCATACATTGGTATTTATCCTGCTATGCAATGTATGTATATCAAGTAGTGTACAGAAGCTGGTTATCCTGAAACAGGCTTGTTCTGACTGTTGTGTTGCTTCAATGACTCAGTGTGCTACTAACCGTTTTCTGTCTCCCCTAGTGCCTCTCTCTCTCCCTCCTATCCTCTAACCAGGTCCAGTGTCAGCTGCGGAGCTGTGGATATCGTAGTATTTAGTACACACACACATACACACGTACACACAGACACATCAGTCCACATCCGGCTTAGGCCTGGACCCGATACTCTTAGCCTTTCTTGCTCCGAAAATTTAATTTAATGTTATTTATTGTTCTTTAAATGTTCTTAGCCATTAGACAAATATATTCCAGGAGCTTGCCCCAGGTTGCCTGTTTCAATATCTGTGTGGTCTGTATGGCTCTATGTGCTACTAACCCTGTTCTGCCTTCCCTCTCCCTAGTGCCTCTCTCTCTCCCTCCTATCTTCTAACCAGGTCCAGTGGATGCCCCACTGTCACCAGCAGACCTCCCGAAGTCCGATAGATACCCCTGTGTCTGCTGTGGATGATGTAGCATGTCCGTAGAATATTCTCTCTCCTATGATGCTTTTAGCCTCTCTCACTCTGAAATGTAATTTAATGCAATGTATTGCTTATAAATGTTCTTAGCCGGTAGACAAACATACTCCTGGAGCTTGCTCGATCGCCTTGTTGAGAGGGGTCAGGGAAGAATTTTTACAGCTCACTTATCTGGCCCCCGGGTGATTACTGTTTTTTTGCTTCCCTCTGGAATATGTAGAGAGTGGGTCGTATGCCCTCCTCCCTTGTTCTCTGTAAAGCGCATTGTGTTGCCTCTGGGTATGAAATGCGCTATACAAATAAAGCTTTGATTGATTGATTGATTGATTATTATTTTATTCTGACCAGTGATTGGCCTATTGGGCTTACGGAGGATGTCCTCCCTAGCAGACCATTTTAACATGGAAAAGATAGGATGTGCATTTGTGGATAGTTGGGGTGCTTTTGAATGGAGGTCTATGGAACTGTACGGAGGACAGGAGCTACTCATCCTCAGCATGCTCCCCCATTAATTTTTCCAGGGAGCTGTTAATAGGGTTCTGTGCATCCTAGATGTGTAGGAATTGATTTGAAGGTGATTTTTTAAAAGAAAAACATTATTTTTATCGAATCTTTTTCTTTCTTCAAATTATTGGTGAGGACCATCCTCCCTGTCCTCTATGGATGAGCCTCCTCTGTCTGTATGTCTGTGTGTGTGTGTGTTTGTTTGTGTGTGTGTGTGTGCGTGCATGCATGCGCGTGTGTGTATATATGTATGTATACATGTTTGGTACAGAGAACCAAGGCTATGCTTTACCTCTTGTGCTACTTTCTTCATCTCCTCCACATATTGGGCCATGGCGTGTTTCCTGCTCATCGCTCCTAACCCGCTCCACGCATCCCTGTGGGTGGAGCGTTGGCCAACATTTAACACCCTAACAAGAGAGCATCCGTCGACCAATACTGTTCACAGCAGCTAGTTTATACCATGTAGGCCTAACTGAACACACTCTCTGTCGTTCCCTGATCCACTGTCCCGCCGCCCAGACGAACACAAGAACATGGGAGTGCACACCGATATACATACACTACTATACACACACACACACACACACACACACCATTTGTAGCGTCCCACTGGGTCCCAGAAACCTGGTCGGGAGGCTTCGCAGGGTCCGCACACCGCCTGCTTGTAGAGGCCGTAGAAGCGTAGCATGACCCCGTAGGAAGGACGATAGACACCTACACGAGTGAAGGACCGACATTCACTTACTATTCAACCATAATTCATGTGACTAGTTCTGTTTAGAACACCATCGTTACTGTCAACTCGTTAAGACGTTGCATTTTGAATAAAACCACGGAATTAATTCCAGAACTGTCATGTCTTTGTCCTGTGTCATCTACAACAGTGTCTAATTCCTAGTATGTGTGAGCCACATACATGGAAATACACAAATCTTGAGTCTTGAAAGTTGTGTTGGAACTATACAATCATCAGTTACCTAGGTAACACCAAGCAACTATTGAAATAGGAGTAGCTGATTAATGTTTAGCTGAGTAATGAATGCACCTCTTGTGTGCAACAGAAGCCTTAAAAACTAGCTAAATCAATCCTTCACCACATGATCTTTGAGCCATGACTACTTGCCATCTTTGGGGAGGTTGTGAATGACGTCAACAGCTGCCTGAAAGCGTGTTTGGTGGTCTATACCTCCATGGTCTGTACCTCCATGGTCTGTACCTCCATGGTCTATACCTCCATGGTCTACAGGCTGGGCCCTAGCAGGTACCGGCATGGTCTGATGACACCGTGCCATCAGCCCAGAGGTGTCGTGGCTGTGAGGGGCGGTTCTGTCACCGTAGCTCCTCAAACCGCCGTGGACTGGAGAAAAAACAACAACACACCACTCTGTTATTCAACAACATGGCATCGAACGTTAATGTGTTATAAACGTGGTGTTTATAAACCAGGGGTTTGAAAGTTAACTAGCCAAACAAAAAAATATCTTACCTCACTCGTTATTTTGCCATGGCAGCTCGTTAGCAAGCACGCTTCAGCTGGCCTAGCTAACATTAAATATGAAGAAAATACACGTTGTTGTGGGTAGAATAGATGGCAAGCTTCACAAGAACCTTGAAATAACAGTAGTTAAAACGGTATATATTATATCTGCACGATTTCAATGATATTTCGAGTTCAACTTATTCGTAAAGTTTGATAAAAACCTTCAATCTCTCTCTGGCAAGGGTACAGTGAACTTCCGTGTTAGATCACATGACAAACGATAGCCACGCCCCCTGCTGCTGTCTTCCAAATAGCTTTTTATAGATTTAGTAAATCTCTATCTGCCATGAGGTTGATCCCATATCAGCCAATTAAAATGCCTCGAACGATCGGGTCAAGACCAAACATGTCATGCGCTATCACAATGGCATTATATTACAATAGGTATACCAATAAAACAATAATAGACTAGTAGGCTAATACCAATACATGAATAAAACAACAATCGTAGGCTAATAGGCCTACCAATAGACCCCCTGTCTTTGTACTGTCCTGTCTTGTCCCAACAGGGGCCCGAGCGTCCCTGTGCCCTGTCTCAATGTTATGCACCACGCCCGAAAGCAAATCCCTAGTAGCTACGTTGAAAAATGGCATTACACGGATTGATTGATCTGATTAATGTTTATTGGTCAGTGGGTTTCCAATCTCTTCAGGCTGTAGCCTATAGGTTACATCACGTCATGTGAAATTAATGTTAATTTTCTAGGCTATTTATCCAATATTCGCTTGTTACTGGAGAGCGTGCATCAATTATATTTTGTATTTACTTTTTTTCAAAACCCTATTCCTCCAAAAATAGCCTACTAGTTCAAGGCGGGTTAAGGCAAAGTGTTTAATCTTTTGTCTAGCGAGGCTGGTGGACGATGCTTTGGTAGCCTATAGTTACAGACAGAGCTGTAGCCTATAATCGGTTTAAACCCGTGACATCATCATGTCGCGGGTCTCGCCTCCTCTTCTAAGATGGAATATAAAATCGTGGAGATATGCCGCACACGCATCTTCTAGCAAAACTGTAGCCTGTACATCCCACAATCTGGGTTGCCTTTAAACCTAAATCTACACTTTGGTATAATCACGCAGCCTCGTTAAAGATTATCGGAGAGACAAATAGCCTACAGAAAGAGAGCTTCCAAGCATGTTGGGTCGCGGTAATAAAGCTGCCTTGAAGAACAGAGCTGGGACGTCCGAATCAAAGCCCCACAACCCTTTGAGAAATTTAGGTGAGTGTTTTGCACACAGATTTTAGAATGACATAATTGCGGCTACAGGATTTCGATGTGTGACGCGTAGGCTAGTAGCCTAAACCCAGTTCAAGTAGGACAGCTGCCATCAAGGGCCGCTATAGCGGTATTTCATACTTAGCCTATGATCGAAGATGATGTTACCTCCTGTCCTGCACAGACCTATGTGCAATTTCCCATTCATTTTAGTGAAAAATCACTTTTCATTGTGAGACATTCATTGTGAAAGTAGGCTACTGGTATGCTGATAGCTAGTCGTGCTGCAAGGTGCATTCCAAGTATCAATAGCCAAGGTCTACTAACCTACAACAGCCTTTGTCTAATGAAAGATGAACAGTGAATCTCTTTTACAACTTACAGTACAGTAGCAATTATCCAGCGAGACTAATTATCATTCTTTAAGTCATTGGATTCTGCAATGAATCCTGTAATGAATGATTTCGTATGCCTGATAAATGATTCCTGTAGTTATTGTAGGCAAGAATAGCTTTCCAAAAATGATTAAAAAAAACAAACTCCATTAAGACACATAGCCTAGTTTAGGACACTGACAAATAGTCGCACAACACATGTTATGGTAGTGTGTCTTATTGTTATGTGCGATTTACAAACATTACAAAATATGGCGCTGTTTCCTGGCTAGCAGGGTGGGTGGTCTACCATGCTCTACCACACCCTCGGTGATGGAGCCCTGGTTTAGATGGGATAGATGGAGCTCGTCTCCAAGGCCAAGCTCGTTTCCCTTCTCTTCTCCAAGCAAGTCAGCCTATCGATGGTCAAACATTTTGTGCAGGGAGTTAAACTGGCATCCCATGCTGTCCTATAATAAACAGAGTGGCATTTGCCATGGTGACAGACAGAAACCTATTCAGACCCTATTTGGGGACAAGACTCCTTGGAATGTGGGTGCTTTGAGGGTCCTTGGCTGGTTAGCTTTATAATAACATTATGCGACTGTAGTAATAATAATGCCAGTACATTTAATTTATTTACCTCTGCTCACGACACTCAAGAGGAAGAGGAAGAGGAAGAACAACTATATGGATCCCCCATTTATATCTCCGCTCACTTGTGAAGTATCTATCCATGGCCACCGTCTTCTTCATACAGTATGTGTGTACCTAGACCTTTTGAAGTTTTAGGCTGTAGCCTGAGACCTTCCTGGTTTTCTCTGGGCTCACGTCCTTCAAGATGTATTCATTTAAATAGCTTATTAATGAACTTTTACAATCAAATGTACACGCAATATGTTGTCCCATGTCAGGTTGATGGCAACAACAAATAAAATCATCATAATTCATAGCACAAAAACAACACACCAACTAAAACTCACTCCACACGACAGCAGCACTAAACACAACAACATACACATGAACCATCACACAACAGCACACATGAACCACCTATGACATCCCACATCACACAGTACCCATCCACCCACAAAATCCCACAAACATCCCATAAACATCATCACAAACACCCATCCACAGTACAGTAGCCTACCTGATACTCTACACAATAACAAACCTGTTATACTCACTCTCCCCAATAACAAACATGTTATACTCACTCTACACAATAACAAACATGTTATACTCACTCTACACAATAACAAACATGTTATACTCACTCTACACAATAACAAACCTGTTATACTCACTCTCCACAATAACAAACCTGTTATACTCACTCTACACAATAACAAACTTGTTATACTCACTCTACACAATAACAAACATGTTATACTCACTCTACACAATAACAACCCTGTTATACTCACTCTACACAATAACAAACATGTTATACTCACTCTACACAATGACAAACATGTTATACTCACTCTACACAATAACAAACCTGTTATACTCACTCTCCATTATAGCAAACCTGCTATACTTACAGTACTCTACACAATAACATGCCTGTACACATAAAATACATTCAGAGAATTAAGATCAGTAAGAACAGTTTAGATTTTACAGTAGCCACATTTTTTTATGTTTGGCAAAAGAGGTAAAGGTTGGCACTTCCTGTCTGGTGGTTGGTATCATGTTCCAGGTCTGCGAAGCTCAATAGGAAATCCGTGACTGTGACTGACCAAAGGCACTTCTTCTAAATGGGACTAAACAGTCGTCTCTGGAGCCTGCTCTAGTTCACCTGTTTGAGTTTCTCTTAATAACTCATTTAAAGGAGGAGAAGCTAGACAATGAAGACCCAAGGTAGAAACAGCATATTTTATTACACTTTCCGAGCTCGGAATATCATATTTCTTCATACATGTAATATTCCAATGGTCGTACATAGTCGGCTTGTTAGTTTCAACAGGTTTTAGGACAGTGCTCAACTTGTAATACAATAAGTCATATGTGGCATACTCTTTGCATTAAAATAGTTTTTCTGAGTCAATAGTTTAATTATTTCTGATGTACTGTAGCTAAAATTTGACAAATGAAATTTCTATTGTTTCTAATTTCTATAATATGTCTATTAGCAGTTCTTTTCACTTGTGTAAAGCAGAGCTGTGAATCGATAATGATTCCTATATATTTGAATTCATGTACCACTTACAGTTTTATTCTGTGACTTACAGTACTGGCACATCAGAGTCAGTATCAATCCTTACCTTCTTAGAAAAAAAACAACATACAGACGCTCTTTGACACATTGAGATGTACAGTAAATGAGAACCTCACCTGGTTAGAAACATTAATCATAGCAGCTGATAGTTCTTGTGCAGCTTAACGTCTGTTTTTAGCATTCACAACTGTATCGTCAGCATAACTGGTCCTTTTTAGATACCAGATAGCTCTGGGCAGCACATTATGCCTAATGCCTCATAATCATAGCAGTTCACCTACTTATCTACATCACAATGTTCTCAGTACACAAAAAACAACATTTCACTGCTCA
>NC_140255.1:8454589-8504589 GCF_949987555.1 Borostomias antarcticus | reverse complement strand
TCTTCATTCTCCTCCCTCTGTCTCTCCTCTGCTACGTCACTTTCTATTTGTATCACTTTCCCCTCTCCTGGCTGTCCCTCTCTCTCCCCTCTCTCCATCTCTCTCTCCTTCTCCCTCACTCCTCTCTCCATCTCCCTCTCTCTCTCCTCTCTCCATACGTATCTATCTCTCCCTCTCCCATCCCTCTCTCCTCTTTCTCTCTCTCTCACTCCTCTCTCCATCCCCCCCCTCTCTCTCTCTCTCTCCTCTCTCCATATCTCTCTCTCCCTCTCCCACCACTCTCTCCATCTCTATCTTTCTCTCACTCCTCTCTCCATATCTCTCTCTCCTTTTTTCACGACTCTTTCCATATTTCTCCCTTTCACCTCTCTCTCTCCCTGCCTCTGACCCCTCGCTCTCACCCCCTCTCTTTCCCTCTCCCTCTCTCACCCCTCTTTCCATCTCTCTCTCTCTATCTCTAACCCCTCTCTCCATATCTCTCTCTCTCCCCTCTCTCCCTCTCTCTCTCCCTCTCTCTCTCCCTCTCTCACCCCTCTCTCTCTCCCTCCCTCTCTCCCTCCCTCCTCCTCCCTGGCCTTCTGTCGTCCAGTCTCAGTATCGGAGGTGGAGTGCGTGCGCGAGGGCATCCAGACGGAGACCCTGCGGCACCTGGCGGGCTCCGCCCCCGAGGGCCAGTTCCTGACCGTGGTCTTCAGGGGCGACAGGAAGAGCCTGGACCTGCGTTGCCAGAGCGACGAGGAGGCCCGGCGATGGGCCCGTGGGATCCGGACCCTCCAGGACCGCCTGGAGAACCTGACCCAGGAAGACCAGCTCGACCAATATCCCTCTGATGAAACGGCCGGGGGGAAGACAGTCCCATTAAATGCGATTTCATCTTAAAGGGATGGTCAGATTTAGCAGAATTAAAGGAGTAGTAAAGGGAAAATGCATGTTTAGCCCTGTTTTAAGGTTACCTATGATCATATACAATGGTTCAGATCAAAACGTTGACAAAGCTAGCATTTTCGAGAAAGTTGATAATTGCTCTACCACCGTTTTGGTCATACAATGGATGTGGATGGCATCTTGAAAGATCATTCAAAAACATGTTAAACTCTTGATTTCTCTGTGAAAAGAAGAGAAAAGTTGTACAATAAAACAAAACAAATAGCTCAATAAAATATTAGAATGAGAATGTATACTGTACATGGTGATGCTAGGGAACGTCAGGTTCTACAGTGTATTACGGTGTTCTGTTGTCGTCCTTGACGGTTCCGTCACCTGGATCCACGGGTACCTGCGGCGTGCCGACGTGAACAACGACGGGAAGATGAGCTACGAGGAGGTCCAGACCCTCCTGCAGATGATCAACATCAACCTGAGTGACCAGTACGCCCGCAGCCTCTTCCAGGTGCGGAGCCATGAGCGTCCTTCACCTGGTCCCTGGGCTTCTCAGAGCCATGAGTGTCCTTCACCTGGTCCCTGTGCTTCTCAGAGCCATGAGTGTCCTTCACCTGGTCCCTGTGCTTCTCAGAGCCATGAGTGTCCTTCACCTGGTCCCTGTGCTTCTCAGAGCCATGAGCGTCCTTCACCTGGTCTCTGTGCTTCTCAGAGCCATGAGCGTCCTTCACCTGGTCCCTGGGCTTCTCAGAGCCATGAGCGTCCTTCACCTGGTCCCTGTGCTTCTCAGAGCCATGAGCGTCCTTCACCTGGTCTCTGTGCTTCTCAGAGCCATGAGCGTCCTTCACCTGGTCCCTGTGCTTCTCAGAGCCATGAGCGTCCTTCACCTGGTCTCTGTGCTTCTCAGACGGAGTCCAGCTTTATGTCTCGTCTCTGTGTCTCGGAATAACAAGCTGGCAGTCGATGCTCTTGAACATGAAATACAGCGTACAGTTGAAATACAGTTTCGCTTTCATTCCTTTCCGCCCTCTCTCTCTCTCTGTCTCCCTTTCTCTCTCTCTGTCTCTTTCTCTATATCTCTCTCTTCCTCTCCCCCTCTCTCTCCCTCCCATTATCCCTCTCTCTTCCTCCTTCTCTCTCTCTCCTCCTCTCTCAGGAGTGTGACCGGTCGGCGACCGGCCGTCTGGACCACGGGGAGATCGAGGTGTTCTGCCGGAAGCTGCTGCGGCGCCCCGAGCTGGACGCCGTGTTCCAGCGCTACTCGGCCAACGGCTGCGTCCTCTCCGCCGCAGACCTGCAGGGCTTCCTGAGGGACCAGGGGGAGGACGCCTCGCTGGTGCACGCGCACAGCCTCATCCTCACCTACGAGCTCAACCACCTGGGTATGCCATGGCAGCACCTAGCAAGCACGCGCTAACTGCTAATACAATACCGGAAGCGCTAACTGCTAATTCAATACCGGAAGCGCTAACTGCTAATACAATACCGGAAGCTCTAACTGCTAATACAATACCGGAAGCGCTAACTGCTAATACAACGGCTAATAATATTATTGCACTCACTACTGTACAGTGAGCTTTTATTCACTTCATATACAGTTCACTTCAGTTTACTTTATTAGTCGTAGGAAGACCGATAACACAATAGATTGGTGTGCTATTGATCACAATAAGGGTTGCACATTTCAAGGAATTTCATGAATCGATTACTGTTAACCCAAACGATAGTGGATTAATTGATAAGAACGTCCTGCGCCGGACTGCGCTTTGCTCGCTTCATTTTTGTGTCCGCTGTGTCGTTGAAATTTCCCGGTATCCCAATTAGCTTTCACTACATGGCGGGGCGCCCTCATGTGCAGTCAGACCTTAAATCATTTCATGCAACTCCCGTTGAAAACGTTCGTTCCCTCCAAAAAAGTTCTGTCCATTAACAAGCAATTAATCGAGTAACCAAATCTTACTCGAGTAATTTCTTATCGGCAATTAATCGATAGTCGATGAACTATTAACATCCCTAATCACAATCATTTTTGTGTGTTTTCTTTGCAACACAAGGGGAGCACTCGGAATTCAGAATCATCCAGTCTCAATATCACAACACTTCAGTCTTATACTGTACACTCATGTTCATACAAGCGTAGCCTGTGCTCTCCATCTGAGTTGTGTATCGTTTCCAGGCTGATATATATTATCTTGGTGCTCCACACGGCATCTCTAAGCAGAGAATGTTCTCCCAGACTGTGTGCCAACGTGTGTGTGTGTCCTGCCCAGTACAGCCCAGAGGAACCAGTACATGACGCCCAATGGGTTCACGGTGTACATGCTGTCCAGAGAGAACTCGGTGTTTGACTCGGACCACGTCAGGGTATACCAGGATATGACCCGGCCACTGGCCCACTACTTCATCTCCTCCTCACACAACACCTACCTCACCAAGGACCAGCTCACTGGAGACAGCAGCACCGAGCCCTACATCAGGTTCACACACACACACACACACACACACACACACGCACACACACACACACACGACTGGACAGTACACACAAACAACAACTTTCTTTCTTTCTCTTTTTTTCTTTTTCTCACTCTCTCTCTGTCTCTCACACACATGTGACTAGACAGTACACACAAACACCAACGATCTTTCTTTCTTTTTCTCACTCTCTCTCTGTCTCACACACACACACAAACACACACACACAGACACACACACACACGCACGTACACATACCTGTACTCATCTCATTCTTTCTTTCTCTTTCATTCTCTCTGTCTCACACAGATTCTATGCATGTACTGTTCATGTGGTTAAAGCTGATGTATGTGTGTGTGTGTGTGTGTGTGTGTGTATGTGTTTGTGTGTGTGTGTGTGTGTATGGGTGTGTGTGTGTCCTCACTCTCAGGGCTCTGAACCACGGCTGTCGCTGTGTGGAGTTAGACTGTTGGGACGGAGACAAAGGGGAACCGGTGATCTACCACGGTCACACACTCACCTCCAAAGTGCCCTTCGCCGAGGTCATCGAGACGATAGCCGAGTACGCTTTCAAGGTGAGCTCCTCACGGGGCCCCCCGGTGGCTCGTCGGAGCATAACACACGGCTAGTCCTTAACGCGGTGGTCCGTGGAAAAGCCGGTGTACCACTACTCGCCAGAACCTTTCTAAAACAAGTGACTAAGCGCATAATCTAGTGCTGAAGGCAAAGTGCAAGAAAAGCAATCTAGGGTTCGAATCCGGGCCTAGCCCTCTCCCCTCTCCCTCTCTCCCACCTTCCCTGTATAATAATAAGCAGAAATGCCCTACAGATATACAGTGCATGAATAAAAGGTGAGCTATCATGCAGTAGCACTTAGAACCACATGGACCATCTATATTCAGCGCTGGTGTGTTTTAAAAGCAGTGGAGGTGAAACATTTAGCTGCCTGTAAGACTTAGTTTGTAAATAAAACCTGCCACTCGGATAGAGAACATGGTCCTGGACTTTTACACTGCAGTACTCTTCTTCTAGACTTTTTTCTCTTGTACTCCGACTGTGTGTGTGTGTGTGTATGTTTGTGTGTGTGTGTTTGTGGCGGGGGGGGGTTAAGAGTGATGTGTATTTATCTTAGACATCGAATGCTATAACATAAATACGTGACCCAATAATAACGATGCATGAGGCAGTTGGCATGAAGCCAGAGGCATGCAGTAGATTGCACACACATGACCGGTGTGACCCTGTCCCCCCCCCTCCGCTAACCCCCCCCCCACAGACCTCCGCCTATCCCCTGATCCTGTCCCTGGAGAACCACTGCTCCGTGGAGCAGCAGGCCATCATGGCCCAACAGCTGCGCTCCATCCTGGGGGACAAGCTGCTCACCAAGCCCCTGGACGGATGGCCCCTCCACACCCTGCCATCGCCTGAGGTGGGGACTCTGCTCCTGGGAGGGGCGCTGGGAAGTCGGTGCCCGTTGTGATCGTTTGATCGTTTGTTGGGGGTTTGCTTGGTCGGTTGTGTCTTTATTTATTTCTCTCATTCTCTATATCCCCTCTCTCTATATCTATCTCTCTTGCTCTCTTTTTTATTTCTCCGACTCCATTTATTAGTGATCTTCCTCCTACCAGCCATGACCAAGCAAACACGCGTCTCTCTCTCTCTCTCTCCCTCCCTCTCTCTCTCTCTCCCTCCTTCCCTCCCTCCCTCTCTCTCTCTCTCTCTCTCAGCTCTGGTCTCTCTCAGCTCTGGTCTCTCCCAGCTCTGGTCTCTCCCAGCTCTGGTCTCTCTCAGCTCTGTATTCTGTAGGGAGTGTGTGGAATGATAATGAGGACAGTCTTAAAATAGCCGCTGAGTCATCGTCTCTCTCTCTCCCTCGCCTCCCTGAGGATATTGACGAAGGCTCACAGTCCAAACTCTGTCACCACTGTCTGTCTAATGCTTTTGGTGGCGCTTATGTAATGTGTTTATGAATTAATGAATAACTGGTAAACTACAAATGATACTTAAAACGTTTCTTTTTTAGCAGCAATATACAGTACTGTGGGTCTGTGTACTGGGGAGGACAAATACTTATTACATTATTACCAACCTGAATTTGATTTCTCATAACACAGAGTGTGTGTGTGTGCGTGTGTGTGTGTGCGTGCGTGTGTTAGCGTTTGTCTGTGTGTGTGTGTGTGTGTGTGTGTGTGCGCGCGTGTGTCTGTGCGCGTGTGTGTGTGCATGTGTGTGTGTGCGCGCGTGTGTCTGTATGCGTGTGTGTGTGTGTGTGTGTATGTGTGTGTGCAGGCTCTGAAGGGGAAGATCCTGGTGAAGGGAAAGAAGGAGAGTCCCTCAGAGGAGAGCAGTCAAGCAGAGGAGGTGAGGAGGTTGGGTGTGTGTGTATGTGTGTGTGTATGTCCATCCATCCATCCATCTTCATCCGCTTATCCGGGGTCGGGTCACGGAGGCAGCAGTTCCGGCAGGGGGCCTCAGACATCCCTTTCCCTAGCAGCATCAACCAGCTCTGCCTGGGGAATCTTTAGCCGCTCCCAGGCCAGTGCGGAGATGTAGTCCCGCCACCTAGTCCTGGGTCTACCCCGCCGCCTCCCCCCATCCAGACACGCCTGGAACACCTCCCTAGGGAGGCGCCCAGGAGGCATCCTGACTAGATGCCCAAACCACCTTTCGACGCAAAGGGGCAGCGGCTCTACTCCGAGTCTCTCCCGGATGACAGAACTTCTCACCCAACCCCAGCCACCCTCCGGAGAAAACTCATTTCGGCCGTTTGTATCCGTGATCTTGTTCTTTCGGTCATGACCCATCCTTCATGACCATAGGTGAGGGTGGGCACGAAGATAGACCGGTAGATCGAGAGCTTTGCCTTTTTGATCAGCTCTCTTTTCGTCACAACAGTGCGGTAGAGCGACTGCAGAACCGCACCAGCTGCTACGATTCTCCGGCCAAACTCCCTCTCCATGTTTCCCTCACTCGTGAACAAGACTCCCAGATACTTGACCTCCTTCACTTGGGGTAAGGACTCATTTCCTACTCGGAGCGGACAGACCACCGGTTTCCTGCTGAGAACCATGGCCTCAGACTTAGAAGTGCTGATTCTCATCCCAGCCGCTTCACACTCAGTTGCGACCCTATCCAGAGAGTGCTGGAGGTCGCAGGCAGATGATGCCATCAGGACCACATCATCTGCAAATAGCAGCGACATGATCCTCAGCTCACCGAACTGCAACCCCACCTCCGCGCGGCTACGCCTCGATATCCTGTCCATGAAAATCACAAACAGGATTGGTAACAAAGCGCAGCCCTGACAGAGGCCAACCCCCACCGGAAAGGAAGACGACTTACTGCCGAGGACACGGACACAGCTCTCGCTCTGGGCGTACAGGGATTGGATGGCCCTAAGTAGGGATCCCCTCACCCCATACTCCCGTATAACCCTCCACAAGACCTCTCGTGGGACCCGGTCGTAAGCCTTCTCCAAGTCCACAAAACACATGCAGACAGGTTGGGCAAACTCCCAAGCCCCCTCCAAGATCCTTGCGAAAGTGAAGAGCTGGTCGGTGGTTCCACGACCAGGACGAAATCCACATTGTTCCTTTTCGATCTGAGGTTCGACTATCGGCCGGACCGATAGTCCGGCCGATGGATAGTCTGGACTGGACTGGATAGTCCTTTCCAGCACCTTGGAGTACACTTTCCTTGGGACGCTAAGTAATGTGATGCCTCTATAATTGGCACGCACCCTCTGGTCCCCTTTTTTAAATAAAGAGGTGTGTCAACCAAGACAACCCCTCAACACCCAGCACCTTCAGCATTTCTGGACGGATCTCATCAGTCCCTGGGGCTTTGCCACTGTGGAGTTGTTTGACTACCTCAGTGACCTCCTCCAGGGAAATTGACAATGACCCCCCATCATCTTCCGGCTCTGCCTCGATCGTAGAGGGTGGATTAGTCGGGTTCAGGAGTTCCTCAAAGTGCTCCTTCCAACGCTCAACAACCTCCTCAGTTGAGGTCAGCAGTGTCCCTTCCTTGCTGTATACAGCTTGGATGGTTCCCCACTTTCCCTTCCTGAGGTGTCTGATGGTCTTCCAGAAACACTTTGGTGCCGACCGAAAGTCCTTCTCCATGGTTTCTCCAAACTCCTCCCACACCCGTTGCTTTGCCTTGGTCACGGTCGAAGCCGCAGCCCTCCGGGCCAGCCGATAGCCTGCAACTGCTTCTGGAGTCCCCCGGGCTAACATATCCCGGTAGGCCTCCTTCTTCAGTCGGACGGCTTCCCTGACCACCGCTGTCCACCACGGTGTCCTAGGGTTTCCGCCCCTTGAGGTACCTATGGCCCTCAGGCCGCAGCTCCCAGCAGCAGCTTCAGCAATGGAGGCTTTGAACACCGACCACTCATGCTCGATGTCCCCAACCTCCACAGGGATGCCAGTGAAGCTCCGCCGGAGCAGGCAACTGAAATCTCTCCGGACAGGCTCTTCCTCCAGACGTTCCCAGTTCACCCTCACTACACGCTTGGGTTTTCCAGGTTTGTCCAGAGGTTTCCCCCGCCATCGAAACCAGCTCACCACCAGATGGTGATCAGTGGACAGCTCTGCCCCTCTCTTTACCCGAGTGTCCAAAACACATGGCCTCAGATCGGCTGATACGATAACAAAATCTATCATTGATCTTCGGCCTAAGGTGTTCTGATGCCAGGTGTACTTGTGGGCATCCTTGTGTTCGAACATGGTGTTTGTTATGGACAAACTGTGACTAGCACAGAAGTCCAACAACAAAACACCACTCGGGTTCAGATCGTGGTGGCCATGCCTCCCAATCACGCCCCTCCAAGTTTCTCCATCATTGCCCATGTGTGCATTGAAGTCCCCCAATTGGACAGTGGAGTCCCCTGCAGGAGCCCCAAATAGGACTCCACTCAGGGTCTGCAGGAAGGCTGAGTACTCTGAAATGCTGTTTGGTGCATAAGCACAAACCACAGTCAGAGTCCCCCCCCCACACAGTCCTAAGGCGCAGGGAGGCGACCCTCTTGTCCACCGGGGTGAACTCCAGCACAGAGGCGCTCAGCTGTGGGCTAGCTAGTATAGTCACACCTGCCTTATGCCTCATACCATGAGCAACTCCGGAGAAGAATAGGGTCCAACCCCTATCCAGGAGTTTGGTTCTGGTGCCGGTGCTGTGCGTGGAGGTTAGCCCCACCAGGTGTAATTGGTATTGCTCCACCTCCCTCACAAGCTCCGGCTCCTTCCCCCCCAGCGAGGTCACGTTCCATGTCCCCAGAGCCAGCCTCTGCTGCTCAGGTCCGGTCCGTCGGTGCCCACCGCTTTCACTGCCACCTAGTTGGCAGCGCACCCGACCCCGACAGTTCCTCCCACGGGTGGTGGGTCCACGGGACGGAGGAGATGGTGTTTCCACGTAGCTCTTTCGGGCTGGGCCCGGCCGGGCTCCATGGTAAGCCCGGCCACCAGGCGCTCGCAGGCGGGCTTCCTCCGGGATAGGTCTCTCTTCCTCTTAGGTCTTGGTCCATCGGGGTTTTTACCTGTAACCCCAGGTAGGGGGGCTAGGGGGTACTACCACTTGCCCAAGGTGGACCCCCAGACTAGTGGAGGGAAGGAGGCGTCCTACTTCTCCATTCTAGTTCGCACTAGCCACTGCCACTCCGCCACTGTGTATGTGTGCCATTTATATTGGCTTGTATCTAAATATGGATGTACTGTTTGTGTGTGTGTGCGTGTGCATGTGTGTATGTGTGTGTGTGTGCATTTGTGTGTGTGTGTGTGTGCGTGTGCGTGTGCATGTGCGTGTGTCTGGCCAGCCGGTGGTCTCTAAGCTGAGTCCAGAGCTGTCAGACCTGGTGGTCTACACTCGCAGTGTTCCCTTCGATGGCTTCGACCAGAGCGCCAAGAAACCGTCCACCGAGATGTCGTCCTTCTCCGAGAGCGAGACCCTCAAACTCATCAAAGACTCAGGTACAGCATGTGTGTGTGTGAAATAATATAATAAAAGACTGGCACTTCTTTCAGATGCTGACGATTGCGACAATACCCACATAGACTGTTGTTTGTGCAACAAGATCTGACTGTTAGTGTGTGTGTGCGTGTGTGCATGTGTGTGTGTGTGTGCGTGTGTGTGTGTATGTGTGTGTGTGTGCGTGTGTCTCTGTGTGTGTGTGTGTGTGTCATGGGCGTGCATGCGTGTGTATGGATGAAGAGGTTGTTTTTGTGTGCCTGGCGTTGATGTAACATCTTCACTAAGGCTGCTATGGTTTCATGCCAGTCTTCAGGCTGCCTATGGGAATGCCAGCTGCTCAGAACATGCACAGTGTGTGTGTGTGTTTGTGTGTGTACGTGTGTGTGTGTATTCGAGTGACGAATAGGCACTGATGCCTCCCAGCAAAAAGGTCATGGGTTCGATCCCCGCTTGGGACGATGTCGGCACTGGGAATGTTGTCAAGTACTCAGGTGTGTCACTCAGGTGTGATTAAAGACCCCTGATCCTGTAATTATACTACGCCTGTGTGTGTGTGTATGTGTATGTGTGTGTGTGTGTGTGTGTGTGTGTGTGTGTGTGTGTGTGTGTGTGTGTGAGTCCCTCACCCTCTCTCTCTTTCCTCTCTGCTGCAGGAAGGTACTTCGTCCGTCATAACAGCCACCAGCTGAGCAGGATCTACCCCTCCGGCCAGCGCCTGCAGTCCTCCAACTACAACCCCCAGGACATGTGGAACGGAGGTTGCCAGATTGGTCAGTATATGGCGACCTCGCGTTGAGTTTGCCAGATTAGTGCACATTGATCCCTAATCTGAATATTTTCATGATTTAATCATGTGTGGACTGATTTCATAATTGTTTAGGCTTGTATGTGCAGCTGTTACAACTCGTTTCACAACTCTGTTTTGTACTGTGGTAAGCCACTACCATGGCCTAGTATAGTAAAATCAATCAGAAACAACAGTCATGATTATGCAACCCTGGCTGACTCCATTCAGTGCAAGTATCAGAGTGCATTGTACTGTGTGATTGAGTCATTTAAGTAGGCTAAAGACACTCTGTTCTGACAACAAATCATTAAAGTATCTACTTAATGTACCTATCTAGCTACCCACCTAGCTACCTACATACCCACCCACACACATCTAGTGAAATTAATGTTGAATAATATGCAATTTTCCAGTGTTCCTTTGTCCATGGCAGCTCAATCTTCACTATAATGGATTTAGTGGTATACAGTATATGGATTTAGTGTATATACTGTATGGATACAGTGGTGTATATGGTATCTAAGACATACAGATAGGAATAGTTTATGAAACACAAAACTGATGCTTATGTCTGTGTTTTTATGTATAGCCTTTTTATGCCTCCACCAGGCAATAGCCTGGCCGGAGGCATTATGGTTTCGGGTTGTCCGTACCGCCGTCTGTATGTCCATAAGATGTTTGTTAATGCAATATATTGGGAACACATTGACGGAATTTCTTCCCTTTTTGTAAAAATGTTCACTGGCACTCAAGGATGAACTGCTTAGATCGTGGAGGTCAAAGGTCAAAGTTCAAGGTCACTGTGACCTCACAAAATGTGTTTTTGGCCTGATGGAACACAATGTCTCAAAGGCTTAACGAAATTTGTTCATATTTGGGTAAAATGTCCAGTTGGACTCAAGGATTAACTGAGTACATTGTGGGGGTCAAAGGTCAAGGGTCACTGACCTCACAAAAGGTGTTTTTGGCCTGCTGAACACGATATCTCAAGAACGGCTTGACAGAATTTGTACATATTTGGCCAAATGTCCAGTTGGACCTAATTATATTAATTGGATTCGATTTTGGTATTCAGATGTAAAAGGTCAAGGTCACCGTGACATCACAAAAGTCACTTTTGAACGCTAACGCTAGCTAGCTAACGCTAATGATAATGCTAATGCTAGCTAGCTAACACTAATTCTAACACTAATGCTAGCTTTAGCTAGCTAGCGTTAGCGTTAGCGTTAGCGTTAGCGTTAGCGTTAGCGTTAGCATTAGCGTTAGTTAGCTAGCATTAGCATTAGCATTAGCATTAGCATTAGCATTAGCATTAGCATTAGCGTTAGGGTTAGGGTTAGGTTAGGTTAACAGTTAGTCAGGGTTAGGGTTAGGGTTAGGGTAAGGTTAACTGCAACTGGCATTGTTGGGCGGAGGCATTTAGCCGCTATGCGGTTTTTCTAGTTTATCATGATTCTTATTGTATTTTTACTGCTTGCTTTGTCTTGTACAGTAGCTACAGCACATTGGTCAATGTGAGTTGTTTTTAAATGTGATTTGGAAATACATTAGCTTTGCTTTGATTTGATTGATTTTTTGTTTCCAGTGGCGTTAAACTTCCAGACGCCGGGTGAGCAGATGGATCTGAACCTGGGGCGGTTCTTACCCAACGGACGCTGTGGCTACATCCTCAAACCATCCTTCATGTGCCAGCCAGACTGCAACTTCAACCCAGAGAACACCGGAGGGGGACCTGGACACAGCCCCACCCGGCTCACCATACGGGTATATGGGCATCGCTGTAGACACACATACACACACACACATACGCACACACATACGCACACATACACACACACATGCACGCACGCACGCACGCACGCACACACACACACATACACTGACAGTCAGATTGTTTGTTGCACAAACAACAGTCTATGTGGGTATTGTCGCAATCGTCAGCATCTGAAAGAACTGCCAGTCTTTTATGATATTATTTCACTAAAATATGCGCAGTACTGTACACTGATTACACTACTTCCTGATTACACAGCGACCGGTGTCAGCAGTACTAAATTGACTATAGATTTATAGATTTTTTAAAGATTGGGCGTTTCCTAATCCCCTCGTTCTCAGGTGATCTCAGCCCAGCAGCTCCCTAAGCCCGAGTGGGACAAGCCCAGCTCCATCGTGGACCCCCAGGTGTGGGTGGAGACGCACGGCGTCCCCATCGACAACAACCAGGAGAAGACGCCGCGCGTCGACAACAACGGTGAGGGCCCGCTCATTGACCCGACGCCGTCACGGCCGCTGCTGCCATCGGTTTCATTCACGGATGCGTTTCGCATTAACTGCTCGCTGGTTGTCACGGGTGAAAGAACGTCGAACGTCGCTCTGTCTCTGCTCTCTCCTGTGTGCTGAAACGAACGCCGCTCTGTCTCTGACCTCTCGCCGCTCTTTGTCTGACCTCTCGCCGCTCTGTCTGACCTCTCGCTGCTCTGTCTCTGACCTCTCGTCGCTCTGTGTCTGACCTCTCGTCGCTCTGTCTCTGACCTCTCGCCGCTCTGTGTCTGACCTCTCGCCGCTCTGTGTCTGACCTCTCGTCGCTCTCTCTCTGCTCTCTCCTGTGTGGCGCAGGCTTCAACCCTCGCTGGGATACTACCTTCAACTACATCATCCACGTGCCCGAGCTGGCCCTGGTGCGCTTCATGGTAGAGGACCACGACTACACCTCCAGGAACGACTTCCTGGGACAGTTCACTCTGCCCTTCACCAGCATGCGCACAGGTGCGTGGCTAGATCTGCTGGACTCCTACATTTGTGTGTTGCGGTGGAAATTCTTGGACCGAGGTGTTGTTGTGTTGTTCACAATATATCGAATGCCAGCATTCTAAGTTTCAACAAAGTTGATTAAACACAAGGCCAATATGCAAACCAGAGAGAGAGAGAGAGCGAGAGAGAGAGAGAGAGAGAGGACCATCACTCGACTCGCTTCGTGCACGCAGCAGTCTGCAAGATCAGAAATGGTGGCCACATCTGAGATTCACAGGAGGTTTTATACATTCAGAATCAGACAGATATTGTATGAGTATGTCTTTTAGTCAATGTGATAGGAAAACAGATGTACAATACAACAACTTTAGGCTGACTTTAGGATGACTGCAAAATTAGGATTAGTTGCTTGGTCAACATTAGTACACGACACCCAGTTTGTTCTTTCCACATGGACAAAAGAAGAACTAGTTTTCATCAGTTCATTTTCAGGACTTAAGTACAACAAGCAAGTAAGCTTGTTCTATAATCATACAGCGCTAAACGAAACTTCGGTTGATGCATATCGAAACAATTTCCATTACAGTGCGTGTGCGCGCGCGTGAATGCGTGTGTGTGTGTGTGGATCTGTTTGTACTGGTACGTGCGTGTGTGCGCGTCTGTGTGTGTGTGTGTGTGCGCATATGGTCATTTAAGTGTTAAACGCAATCCTCGTCTTGCATAGTACTGTACGTCAAAAGTAGGTTTGAATTGGACACACAGTATAGTACATATCCATAATACATTTACAGGCCTATCGTGCACAGACAGTGTGGTCAGGTATCTGCTTTTGCAGCTTTCACTCACACGGCTCGTGAAGGCCTAGTGAACGTTTAGACTTTCAGAAAGACATACGACTTGTTGGGGAAAGTGTGAAGTCAACATTTCCTGATTTGAATGGAATATAAAATGATCCCGGTTTGACCTCTGACCCCCCCCCAGGGTACCGTCATGTCCGCCTGAGGAAGGCTGACGGCTCCAGCCTGTCCCCCAGCTCTCTCTTCATCCACGTCAAAATCACCCCCAGCCTCAACAGCCCTACCAAGACCCCCGGCCTCCACAGCCCTACCAAGACCCCCAACCTCCACAGCCCTACCAAGACCCCCAACCTCCACAGCCCTACCAAGACCCCCAACCTCCACAGCCCTACCAAGACCCCCGGCCTCCACAGCCCTACCAAGACCCCCAACCTCCACAGCCCTACCAAGACCCCCGGCCTCCACAGCCCTACCAAGACCCCCAACCTCCACAGCCCTACCAAGACCCCCAACCTCCACAGCCCTACCAAGACCCCCAACCTCCACAGCCCTACCAAGACCCCCAACCTCCACAGCCCTACCAAGACCCCCAACCTCCACAGCCCTACCAAGACCCCCAACCTCCACAGCCCTACCAAGACCCCCAACCTCCACAGCCCTACCAAGTCTCAGTCCAAGTCTCCGTCCAAGAAGCTTTGATTCATTTAACTGTGCACCACTGATAGGATTGAGACTAAATAAGACCCTTAATCCACAGGTCAAACTCTCCTTACAATCATATAGATATATACATGATTGTAAGGAGATATATATATATATATATATATATATATATACAGGGGTGAAAATTTACTTTTTGGCTCATGGTGAGTCACCTGCCAAAGGGACTGTAGATGAAAAAATCTACCGGCCAAGTATATATATTTTCAGATAGACTTCCGAAATCTAGTCGCCAATTGGAAATTTTACCTGCGTTTGGCCGGTGGCAGGTGTTAATTTTCAGCCCTGTATATATATATATATATATATATATATATATATACACTGTATATGATAATATATAATAGGTGCCTTTGTGGTCGTTTTCAAAAAGCCAATGCAATAAACCTAGCATGAACAGGTCAATGAATTTGAATGTCGCTGTCATGTTATGGAACGTTAGTTTCTGATTATGTAAAGCTTGGTTGATTGAAAACCCAACCATAGGCTCCCAGCAACTGGGAGAGATGTTGAGGCCAGCGACCCCTGCTGGTGACTTGGCAGCATAACAAAGATGAGCCCCGTGCCAAAAGGCATCCTTGCCGTTGTGATCCAAAACATAGGGTCAGATAGGGACTGCTTTTGTTGGCACTTTTGGGCTCAACAGTTTAGTTGCTCAAAGAGTTTAAAGGTGACCATCTCAATTGGCTCTTTAAACTACTGTACCAGTATTATAATTTTTAAATATAGATTTAGAAATCCAGGTGGAGGTGAAATCAGACTTTCAGGACAATGTGAACCGTCTATACCGTCAATCTACAGTATTAGCCTTATTTATCCCAAAATATGAAGTATTGACACTTTGCCTGTCTCTGCTGGCCTGTCTCTGCTGGCCTGTCTCTGCTGGTCTGTCTCTGCTGGCCTGTCTCAGCTGGTCTGTCTCTGCTGGCCTGTCTCTGCTGGTCTGTCTCTGCTGGCCTGTCTCAGCTGGTCTGTCTCTGCTGGCCTGTCTCTGCTGGTCTGTCTCTGCTGGCCTGTCTCTGCTGGTCTGTCTCTGCTGGCCTGTCTCAGCTGGTCTGTCTCTGCTGGCCTGTCTCTGCTGGTGTGTCTCTGCTGGTGTGTCTCTGCTGGTCTGTCTCTGCTGGTCTGTCTCTGTTGCCTGTTTGATTTGAGGGATGATCTAGGCCGGTCCGAGCCAATCGCCTGACAGTGTCCTGGTTGAATGGGCTACCTCTCCACAGCTATTGGCTGCGCAGCTAATCTGTCCAATCCAGGTGTGCATGTGTGACATGGGACATGCATTCCATGTTGACCATGTCTGCGCCATGTCATGAAGAACTGTTTGAAGCCTGTCAATATAGCATGCTGTTTGCTCGTATTAGGGAACTACTTTTTAAAGAAATCAGCTGATATCGTATATTATAGGCCATAGAGAGCAGATTGCAATCAATCTTTTAACCATTTTAGAGATATAGTTTATAGATTTGATCAGACAATTTACTGGTTTGAGTCAACAAAGACCAATAATATCAGGTTCCTGAGAGTTTTACCAATTGTTGCCATTGGCAGTGTTTGATACTCGTCGTTTCCATGTTCATTTTGAATTGCATAGTTGTTACCATTATCAATACTAGTTACCAGTATCTTTAGCAGTACTAGGATATGCATTTTGAAGCATGTTTGTAATATATCAAATTGATAACACATATTTATCAAGCAACTTCTTTTTTTTTTCAAATATTTACTTCAGATAAACCCACTACATAGAAACAGGGTCCATGTTTGCTTCTATCATGTGATGTAGCTGTGTTCCCCAGGTCCTGTAGTGAACTGTACTGTGCTGAAGTTAGCAAGAGTGAGGGGGACAATCATTGTGAGAGTCTGAATCTAGGCTGTTTTAATTTATATTTATACAAGTTTTAATTGGTAAGTTCTGTATTGGAAAATTACATATTTAATTTTGAATATAACATATTTTAAGTGTTATTTTAATAGTATAAACATCTTATATATTACATATTACCCATGTCATCCAATGTTTTTACTGTACATTTTTTTACTCAAAATGTTTTCTTGAATATTTATTTTTGTGACCACAGGCTGGCTTGGCATTTCTGTTTTGATGAAGGACATTTTTAACAACACTGTTCATCCAGATTTAGTTTTAGCTTGACTTATAGTACTGTAGTGATTATTAAATGTAGGCTGCTGTGTATCTATAATAGATTTTATGATAGATTTTTTTTGTACTGGTTGCTCTCCAACAATCTATTGACAGAGTGATACAATTATTACATAATACACATTCAAAGTCCCTTTAAAGTGGTCCAAAATGACAGAGTATGGTTTGCAGTTGTTTATTAGTCGTCACTACAGTTGTTTATTCATCAACAAATCTCTCACGTACATTATACTGTAATAAGGATTATGGTGAAAAGGCAGGATCCAGAAATTATTTTAAACTACAGTACATTGCAGTATAGTTTATTAAAAGAGTAATCATGTCTAATTCAATCTTTCTTTGTCGTTGTTTTTGTCTTATTTCTCTGCAAACTGTCATTTTAACCTTTATATTTAAAGTAAAATGTATCTGCACTTCCTTTAGTGTATGGTTATTGAGCAGAATGTTAAATTGGTCCATGTCGTCATTTGCTGGTTCTATGCAAAAAATCAAGTGATTGATATTACACTATAGTTACAGTTAGAGTAAATTAATCGAAAAATGAAATGGAAATTATACTGAATAATCGTACTTTATTGCAGTAGTTGTGTGATACATTTATGAATTGTAAATTGTGCTTTGTTCAGCCACAAAACTGTACTGCACACTGAACCACTGTGACCTCGTGTGGTGGAGAATGGTATTACAGCAGTCCCACATGGATGGACAGCTAATTTCTTTATCTAAAGCTTTGTTCAACTGTAATCCCTATTCTGACCATAGAAACCTCAGGATACATCGTAGAAGAGACCATTATTACTCATTTGAGCATTTTTGGTTCAACCAGCAGGGAGTTTACAAGGAGATCTACACAGCCTGTGTGGTAGTGCCTAAACCTCTAGGCACCTGCAGGTGGGGTTTGAAGAGACATGCGCAGAAACAGATACACACGCACGCACACGCACGCACATACTATATATGCTGCACATATGGTGCTCACACACGCATGCGTGCGCACATACACAGAATACATGGTTTGGGCATGCTTTTGTGTTTCTGTATACATCATGTTTTGCATGTATCATGGATCGGCTACTGGTATGTAGATACTCTCTGAAAACACATGAGCTGATGGATGTTAATTTATCCACCCTGGGCCAACTTTACATCATAATTAGCCCCCCAGCTATTTCTGGACTTCACCCATGATTTGACTTGCTGTGTTGAACACCAGTGGTAACAAGGAGGAGAAAGGTGGATACACCTTATTCTGGAATGGAAAAGCAGCCGATGAACCCAGAAACCATGGAGAGGGATTTGCCATCAACTCACTCACATCACTGCTGTGAGCGCCTATGCACCAACCCTGGACTCACAGGATGAAGATAAGGAGACATTCTATGCTATGCCAGGGCCGGCAAGGATCACAAGCTCTGGGAAGGCGCTTTGGGAAAAGAGGATGTTGGGAATGTCAACTTCAAAGGAGTCCTCCTACTATCAAAGTGTGCTGAACATGAACTTGTGATCACCCTGTTCCGCCGGAGAAACAGATTCAAAACCTCCTGGATGCATCCCAGGTCAAAGCGTTGGCAGCTCATTTGCTTGAACATCCAGCGAAGGCAGAAAAGGAGGATACAAAGGAAATTGATCCACCCAAAACACCGACAGTCTGGAAGACATAAAGGTACGACATCTTCAAAATACCCTGTTAAAGAGACTCCCTGAAGAAAATGGCTACCACTACCAGGACAAGCCTTCACACATGCCCCCACTGCAACAGAACATGTGGATCAAGGATTGGCCTCTACAGCCACATGACCCACAAATAACCAAACACGCCGACAGCAAGACAATCACTCATCTCGAGAAACATCTAAATATAAGACCAAATTTTCTTAAACTATTGGAGACTTGGAAATAACAACTAGGCCTACATGAAGACTTTCACAGTTTCAGACTGCTGTAACCATTAAAGTTTGGAGTAGGCTGCATAAGCCTACACTTAACAATGCACACACACAAAACGCTCAAAAAGGGCTTAATACATACAACAAACTGATCAGGCTAATCATTTTTTAATGAAAATGACCACAAGACAACCTCCTGTGCATAGTTGAAATGGTAGTGGGATACGGTGATAAACTGGAGTGATCATTTGACAGCAATTATTAGCCTTTTCCAGGAATGGACAGAAATGGGATATTTTTAGAATAACAGGAATTTATTCACATACAATGTAAAGGAGTTGATGTGTAGCATGAAGATGAAACGATACACTGAGTTTGGGTGTTTTCAGTCAACGTTGGCGTTCACCGCTTCCAGCTATCGAATGGCCGACTGGTGTGATGGATAGCCTAACGTTAGAGAGATAAATGTAGGCTATGGTTATGTTAATAAAGCTAACAATGATGTTGTAACATGCATGCAGCACTGCCGATCTGATCTGAACGATTGATTCATTGTTACCATGGATCGGTATTGGGATTGATCAAGGGCGAGTGTGAAATAGCAGCCACGAACTCAGCGGGTTTTCCGAGATGCGGTAGCCGCGGCCAGAGCTCCTGCTGGCGGGGAGTGAAGCTCTTCAACTCCCCTGTCACTGACTCCCTGGAGGAATTTAGCCTGGCTGCAATAACGTTATCGCGAACGGAATGAATACCATCTACTAGCAAACAAAACATGTTCAATTATATTTAACTTGTTAAAACTAAGATGCCAGGATCAAAAAATAATTTCTCCAATTGATATATTTGACAAAAACAGGTTAATATGCAAGCCGGTTTTCATTGCTAAATCAAAGCGGGGAGAGCCGGGAACGCGCGTCTACATTTCAGAGAAATGTGAACTTTTTCGTGGACGCGCGTCGGCCAGAGAAGCTCAACTGCGCAAGTCAAAAGTAACCGGAAATAGCCAAGTGACTACAAATCTAGCCAAGATGGCGCGGTTCAATAGGCCTTCACTTTAGATTTCGATTCCTGGGGGCTTGCTTCAAACCAATAATTATCTGTTAATAAACAAAGCACACATGTTGCACAGCCTTTGCTTTCACCATTTTCATTTCAAACAATTTTATATGAAAATTTAAAGTAGAAAAAGCTTATAATTCCAATTGCTCTTTGGTTATGTCACAAAAAAATCCTCAAAACTGTGATATTCTATCTGATATTTCCATTGAAGTGAATGAGAGGATGCTCACAGTGTCAGTTGGGATTTGAATTTGGGGACACGTGCAGGCTCTCTGTACAGGCACCCTTTCATGACTATTGTGGTAGCATTTATTCCTTCCTTCCTTCCTTCCTTCCTTCCTTCCTTCCTTTTCCACCCCTTCTTTCTTTCTTTCATCCATCCATCCATACTTCTTTCTTTCTTCCATCCATCCATCCTTCTTTCTTTCTTTCTTTCATCCATCCATCCATCCTTCTTTCTTTCTTTCTTTCTTTCTTTCTTTCTTTCTTTCTTTCTTTCTTTCTTTCATCCATCCATCCATCCATCCATCCATCCATCCATCCATCCATCCATCTTTCTTTCATCCATCCATCCATCCATCCATCCATCCATCTATCCATTTTTCTTTCTTTCTTTCATCCATCCATCCATCCTTCTTTCTTTCTTTCTTTCATCCATCTTTCTTTCTTTCTTTCTTTCAGCCATCCATCCATCCATCCATCCTTCTTATTTCATTCTTTCATCCATCCATCTTTCTTTCTTTCATCCATCCATCCTTCCTTTCTTTCTTTCTTTCTTTCTTTCTTTCTTTCTTTCTTTCTTTCTTTCTTTCTTTCTTTCTTTCTTTCTTTCTTTCATCCATCCATCCATCCATCCATCCATCTTTCATCCATCCATCCTTCTTTCTTTCATCCATCCATCCATCCATCTTTCTTTCTTTCATCCATCCTTCTTTCTTTCTTTCTTACTTTCATCCATCCATCCATCCTTCTTTCTTTCTTTCTTTTATCCATCTTTCTTTCATCCATCCATCCATCCATCCATCCTTTCTTTCTTTCTTTCTTTCTTTCTTTCTTTCTTTCTTTCTTTCTTTCTTTCTTTCTTTCTTTCTTTCTTTCTTTCTTTCTTTCTTTCTTTCATCCATCCATCCATCCATCCATCCATCCATCCATCCATCCTTCTTTCTTTCTTTCTTTCTTTCATCCATCCATCCATCTTTCTTTCATCCATCCATCCTTCCTCTTTCGTTCTTTCTTTCTTTCATCCATCCATCCATCCATCCATCCATCTTTCATCCATCCATCCTTCTTTCTCTTTCTTTCTTTCTTTCTTTCTTTCTTTCTTTCTTTCTTTCTTTCTTTCTTTCTTTCTTTCTTTCTTTCTTTCTTTCTTTCCTTATATTCAAAGAAATATTCAGAATGACACTCTTTTTCAGGCTGCAAACTCATATACACGCCACAATATATTTTCTCCTCTTTCAGCTATTGAACTCAATAAAACTATGAGTTATGATGAGTGGTCTAATCTATTTTTGAGTGTAGTACTAGCAGTACTTAAACACCTACTGCTTTTCACTGCTACTGCTTCTAACCTCAACTTCCATACATGGAGATTGCCCGGATGTCAGTGCACTGCCCCCGACCTGCTCTGAACGGAGGGGGCGGAGTCTCGCCATCACACCACTTTCCACGCCACGGACCTCACAACACAGCCTCTGAGGTGGCTAGAGACACACAGTCTTCACTGGTGAAGGCAGGTGGGTAGCCCGGCATGGCCGACACTATCCACGACCGGCTCTGACCCAAGGGGGCGGAGTCTCGCCACCACGCCACTGAACATGCTACGGACACCACAACTCAGCCCTTGAGTGGGCTGGAGACACACGGTCTTCACTGGTGAAGGCAGGTGGATAGCCCGGTGTGGCCTACACTGTTCACGCCTGGCTCTTAACCAAGCGGGCGGAGTCTCGCCACCACGCCACAGACCCCACAACTCAGCCCCTGATTGAGCTAGAGACACAGTCTTCACCAGTGGGTGCAAGGAGACTGCCCAGAGGTCTTCATGGTGGAGTCAGGTAGGTGGCCCGGAGAGGGGTACACTGTCCCCGACTGGCTCTGACCTGAGGGGGTGGAGTCTCACCACCACGCCACTATCCACGCCACAGACCCCACAACTCAGCCCGTGAGTGGGCTAGAGACGCACGGTCTTCGCCGGTGGGTGCATGGAGATTGCCTGGTCCGTAGTAGTTCTAGCAGTAGCTGTTACATACAGCTGCAGCAGCTAGCCCACCTCACATTTTCTCCAGGAAATGTACTTTCTAGTTACCTTTTAAAACTCACGCCCCCGGAACGCAGCATTCAGTTGAAGTGCGCATGTGCAACGTTGTGCTTAAACAACAGTAGCTAACTATTCTGGCGTCTATGGATATCATTCGTTTTTTTTAGCTCATATCTGATATCATGGTGAAGGTGAAAAAACCGAAGCAAAACATCACGGAGGAAGCCAGAAAAAGACAATTTGATAACGTTACGACCAGGGGCGTCATGCAACCCAAAAAAACGAGGGGGCACGAGATAACCGTCCTTGTCATCAGAGCAGCCCTTTACAGCCTGCGCTCTAGCCCAAAATGTTCAACTTCTTTCAAGTACAAAAAAGCCTAGAGCTCACGGAGCTGGCTGAACTCCCAGAGTACGGGGACGGAAGAGGAGCAGAGGAGAGGAGGTGAGGGTAGTGGAGGAGAGAGGGGAGGAAGGGGGAGGAGAGGAGAGGAGGGAGAGAGAGGAGAGGATGGCATAGCCGCGGGAACGTATTTTGAACACGGGGGCAGGTGTGCATGGTTGATTTTATAGGGAGGGGCAGGGGGGGCACTTGGCCAGCCCAACTCTGCTCAAATTCAAAAAAAAAAAAAAAAAAAATATATATATAATTGTGGTTTGTACCAGTTTGTGTTAGGTCATCATTCATTTTAAAAGTGTATTTATTACTTAATCTAGGCTACCTTTAAAAAAAAATATATTCATAATCCACCAATGGCACAACTCGTCCGTCGACCTCAACCTTAATTTATCCGTCAATATTTCAAAATGAAAGACAATACGAACTTTAAATAAACAATAGCTATATACCATAAGTAGTTCCGCTTCCTGAATCCCCTCTGCAGATTGATCTACACATCTACAACGGTCGCGTCAATACAAGTCAAACATGCATTTTCCCTTTACTACTCCTTTAACACACACACACACACACACACACACACACACACATGGGCTAAGAGATGAAAATAAGACAGAAATGAATCAAATATCCAGGTGCAAAATGTACTGTTCTTAATAGAAGTCAGACAGTATAGGGCAGAGTTAGCCATTTTTACCGACCCAGGACCTAGACCAGGTTCAGCACCTGAGGAAAAAACAGATGTTTCACCGTCAGAACTTGGGATCAAATATTTCTTGTACACTTTTATCAAGAATTAATAATGATAGGCTGAGCTTAACTCTTTTAAAACATTTGAGGTATTTATTGTTTATGAGGAAGATTTGCGACTGACCTTGTGCTGCTTGGTGGGTCTGGGCGGCTCTGGATACTTCAGCAGTCGGTCCACATAACCTCTGGTGACCTAAAACAGCATAAAATTACAGCTGTGTTACCTGTTCATCATAAAACCAACCATGGAATTACAGCTGTGTTACCTGTTCATCCTAAAACCAACCATAGAATTATACTTGTGGCTGTGTTACCTGTTCAATCACATCCTATTTTCTTAATCTTCCAATTCAATTCAATTGGATTCATTTGAATTCAACAAACTCTGTTTCTTTATCTCACACACACATACACACAGACACACACAAACACACTAACACACGCCGACACACACAATGCTGAAAAAGACGGCGGGGGTGACTTTTACCTTGAAGTCCTGCAGCCATCTCCTGTGGTCGTAGACAGACTTGGTCATGCTGATCTTCTTCAGGATGGCCTGGTTCTCCAGAGAGATCTTCACCAGCTCACGGTTCCTCAGGTCTGCGTTCACGCTGAGCACACAATTGGAAGCGTATCGGGGAAAGAAACATAGACTGATAATCGCTGCTACAGTTATACCCTCAAAAGAACGTTATACTGTAGAAGCAAGTTCAGTCTTTCCTACAGTACGTTCATTTGACTTTCTCTCCTACAGTAGCTAAACAGCTGAAGCGCCACTCCCCGTCCCACACACACACGCACACACACACACACACACGCGTACACACACACATGCACGCACACACACGCACACGCACACACACACATGCGCACACACACATGCACGCACACACACGCATGCGCACACACACACACATGCGCACACACATATGCATGCACACATGCATGCACACACACGCACGTGCACGCACACACACACACGCACACACACACATGCGCACACACACACATGCACGCACACACATGCGCACACACATATGCACGCACACATGCATGCACACACACACACGCACGCACACACACACAGACACACACCTGGGTTTGGGCTGGTAGTCGTTCCAGTTGTCCAGGCCTCCCTTGGTTCCCAGGGTCCGGGCGATCCTGGACACCAGCAGACGGTTGTCCCTCTCCAGCTCCATCAGACGCTCCTGCTCTGTCTACAGCACAAGGAGGGAAATAGAAAGGCTGTGTGTGTATGTGTGTGTGTGTGCGCTTGTGTGCGCTTGTGTTTGTATGTGTGTGTTTGTGTGTGTGTGTGCATGCATATGTGTGTGCATTTGTGTGTGTGTGTGTGAGTGTGTGTGTGTGTTTCTGGGTGTTTCTTGGAGGGCCTGGGTCAGTTGAGTTAATTGGGTCAAACCCTACCTGAATTTTCTTCATTTTTAGGTGACAGTGCAGGTATGTCCTGGGAGCTCTGTTGTCCACCATTGGTTTAGCTATTTAACATTGAATAGTGGTCATCTGGTCATTATAATAAACACCAATATAGAATGCACTAGCCTACTGAAAAACAATATTGTTTTTTATACAGTAGACCTTTATCTAAAATATGTATGAAATACAAAATGGCATTGTGTGCATATCTTAGTGGCCACCAACTGCTACCAATTAAAGCCTAATAGACTAACTTTTTTCCATCCTGTCCATATGGTATTTGTAGTGCTGGTCGTCCCACATTTTTCTCATGTTATTGTATTGTCCTGTGGTTCCAACTATCGCTGGGAAGGCCAAATAGTCAGCTTTGTTCATGGCTTCAGATTTGACTAACCCACCGGTTAAATAAACCTCCTTGGAATGTGTCAGGTCTTAAATCAGTTTCAACTCAAAACAGTATTCTTTTGAATTTTCATCTGGAACATTCGGTAATTATTCCATTATTGCGCGGTTGTGATGTCGCCAATTGTCATTACTTTTTGTGATTGTTAAACGCTAGCCCGTATGGCCGCCAGAGGGCGTATTTCAGATGTTATTATCTGTCCAGTAATAAATGTGTAGGCTACACTTGAGTAGGCCTATGGCCTGAATTATTAATTCATATATATATCCAAGTCTAAATAGCATAATGAACCGATCAGCCTAATATGAAAAGGTGATTAATTTGAAAACAACATCAACAACAGTGTTTCAAATGAAAAGACATGAATGGAATCATGCAATCCAATTTGGCCTATACTGCCAAATCAGTCTGGCTCTTGTCCTCGGTAACCCTGAACCAAATGATAAAGAATGTTACTGATTGTCAACTTGACCAAACATGCTGCAAGTTATGGGAATTATTCGTCCATTGTTGATGTTATTCCATGTGTCTTATCTATTGGACTCAATGTGAGACACAGCATGTTGCCTAATTTGCACAAAGCCTAGTCAAATGTTTTTACAAGCTCATTAAGTAATTTCGTAATTTCTCTCTCACCCCCATATGCCTATGAGGTATTTCACTATAACATTGTGCACTGCCACGATAGGCTACAATAGGAGGTGCTATTGTAACAGTTTGGTGAAGGATAAGCGGTTCACATGGAGATCTTCTCCTCTCGACATGTATGAATAGTAGACAGACTAGTGCTCGGATGCCAGGTTGGCTTAAACTCTGTTTCCTCACAATTGGAGAAAGCGTTTTAACAGTAGGCCCCTGATTGAAATTAATAGACATAATCTTATTTGATTGCACTTTACTGCTGATTACATTTTGCATTTTGCGTAACTTCGGTTCTGCGCGCTGAGCCAAGAAGGGGCGGGGTCTCAAGTTTTCAAACGACTCCTCTCTCTCGCTCTCTCTCTCTCTCTCTCTCGCTCTCTCTCTCTCTCTCTCTCTCTCTCTCTCTCTCTGCACTTCAAATCGTAGAGGGGTGGACTGGAAACAAGTCACTGAAGCGAAGTCTTGTCCAGTCCCACACGGAGTTTGTGCAGAGAGCCGCGGTAACAGCTCCGTGGCATCTGGACAGACCCGACCTGTTTTATCCGTCTGAACATCGTCTGTCACTGTGAGCACAGAACAAAGACGTTTTCGTTTGCATAGTTTGTCACTAAACTGCGGGGAAGTTCCTTGAGATTCTGCAAGTTTCCAACACTTGCTTTAGCGAGATGAATCGGAAGGCAAGCCCTGTGACTGGTAACAGGTTCATCAGACTGTAGAAGGGAATGTAACTCGTTGACAGTCTACAGCAACTTGGCATCTCTCCAAATGAAAGCAGGTAGGATTCGTTGTTGTACTTTAGCCATGTTTGTTGATGCACTGTGATGACAGGAAACTTCAACGAGCTTGTGTTGTAGGTGTGGTGGGTCGATTTAAAAAATGTATGTATGAATGTATATTTCCTTAAAAGGCTCCTGCGTGACATTTTTTTCCATTGCCAAACGCAATTTGTTCGACAGTTAGGCGTATAGCCTTAAAGTATATGGCAAGCCGCTGTTGTGGGAAGTGTACAGTTTACGTTTATGACAGGGCAAGGCAATTATGCTTAGTGCTAGGAAGACATTACTCGCTGCTGCTTCCTCCTCTATAGTCAGTATACACAGAATAGAGCATGCAGATTAACGGATGTCAGCTATACATTTCGAGGTCAACTGCATTACATGTTTCACTACGATGGTTAAACACACTCAGCCCTTCGTCATTGTGATTTCAACAACAGTAGGCCTACCACTGCCTATTCTCCTTCCATGTGGATTTAGTAGGCTACGTCTCAACCCTATCAAGTGACAACCCATCCCAAACAGCTGGGATACCAGCCCCTTGAATAGAGCTGTCATTCATGCACAGAGCTGCTGCTGAATGGAGGGCCTTTACAGTGAATGGGGTCGACGTCATTAATGGCCGACTTTTCTTCTTTTAACCCACTGTCTGGGACCTGGCGGACTGCCCAGAGCTATAAGTGTTCTGGGTGACAGACCGCCACTGGCCAAAGCTCCCTTTCTCTCAAGGGAGAGAAACCCAGAAAGCCTGCAGAGGAGAGTGCGCAATTGGCGGGTGGGGGGGTGAGGGGGGGTTCTCGAAAGCACCTGTGAAAACAGAGGGTGACAGAAAGCGAGCGAAAGCCTCGGAGAACAAGAACATGCCATAATGGCTTGAGGACTCGACGTACAAGTCGTACGTCTACAAGTCAGCTGTATTGCCACCGAAGTGAACGACATTTCGGGAATGTTCTATAGAGGGTAATGCGTCAGTGATCTGGTGTTTTGGAATCAAAACATTATCAGCCTCAATGCAAATGCTGTACATGCAAAGTGCTTACAGGTAGGGGTGGAGGGCATTTGCATGTGTATATAGGCCTTAGTCCAGTGCTTTGCTTCCATGCAGTGTGACAGGGCGCTGCTAGCGTGTCCTCAGGACAGCTGGCTCTTCAGCTGGCTCCAGGTGCTCGTTTAAGCCCAACTGGTTGTGTAGGTGTGCCTGTCGCTTCACCTTTGAACGTGTAATGGTATTTGAGGCAGACTGTCATTTTCCCTCCATTGCTGAATGCCGAGTGTCTCTTGACAGGGTTACACAAAACGCCGCCCGTATGTCAAAACAGCCCCACACATCCTCACCGTCAGCTGGGGTTGAGCAAGAAGGCTGAAGAATGTTGATGAATGCCTGATATGTCACACTGACTCTGTCTCTCTCGCACACACACACACACACACACACACACACACACACACACACACACACACACACACACACACACACACACACACATACCTCCCCACAAACACACACACACACAGACACTCTCCTTCATAAAGACCAGCTGCCCCGGGGCAAACACCCAGACAGGAAAGCGTGTCCTAGCAGGAAGAGGCTCTGGTCTGTTTGTCTCTCTGTCTCTCCTGCCGTCCCTCTCCATCCTGTCCTCTTCATGTTGACCGCAGCGAAGGCGTGAAGTTCCCCCGACAAGATGACAGAGGCTCCATTGTTGCCGGGCAGTTTAGGGAAAGCGACTCTGTGCTGTAGATGTTAAGTGTTACCATTCAGCCGATGGCTTAAGTCCAGCCATGGGTGGGGTTGGGTTGCCTGCGCAGGTGTCCTGTTACGCGGTGAAGGTGGGGTGGGGTAGATATTGCCGGAGAGCCCTCTGTTCTGTGTGAGCGGCCTGGTTATAGACCTGGCTTGAAACACCGGAGAGTGTGCAGCCACTTGGGCTTGTCAGGTTATTTACAGTATCCGGCTTCTTGGCCCGACTCGTACTCTGAGAAGCACTTGAAAGCCTGGTTAAGTTGTAAACGCAGCCAGAAGAGTCTCAGAGCCGTGCTACGTTTACCGTCCCAATGTTTACTTTATGAGTCACAGGTTCACAGTCTTAAGTTGCCGCAGAAAGATGAGGAGCTTCAGTCATTCCCCAGGGGCCGGCCAGGCCAGCAGTCCGCCGTACGGTGTCTGAACAGTCGTTGGGTTTGGAGTAGAGGCCGTAGACACGGATTAACCCTCAATATCTGACTGGGAAGATACAGGCTCAGTTGATTTTTCAAAGCTTAATGACATGAACCCGACTCCAGACTCCCACTCCTCGGCTCAATCGGTGTCCTATCTTCCGTGCCCAGCAGAGGCAGTAATGGCGGGATCAGTCAGTGTTCAGTCAGTGTTCAGCGTCAGGCGATAAATATTTACACGGAGTGGAGGGGATGTGACCCCCGAGAGGTACAGGAACTCCCACGGGGTTCGGGTGCTTAGGGTCAGCGGGAGGCTAATCTACACTAAGGCGCATATTTATAAATCTGGAAGGCAGTTAAGAGTGGCTGATATCCCTGGGAGACAACGTGTGTTCGGTCATCGCAATAGCGCAGGCCGTGAAGCACATAGGACGAGTGCGAGTGCATGTGTTTCTGCTTAATCTTAGGTACAACACTCATCTGAAGTATGTATACATGCACATGTTCTCTGTGTGGGACTGAGGATGAATGTGCGAGGGGTCAGACTGTGACAGGGTTACATGTGGAGGCGCTGTGAAAGCACACACAAGACCCCGATGGCCTGCTTCCGCTGCGTGTTATGGTCCTAACTATTTCTCATTTCACTCTGTTATTCATTCCTATCAGTGTGTTAATAAGCAGCTTATATACAAGTTTATGCGTTAATAACCATCTTGTATACAAGTTCATAGCACAACCCGAGTCTTTTCCAACCGTTCATCATCATCATCACTATTGCAATTATTATTATTATTATTATTATTACCAGTATGTTTTCCAAACTGTAAACAGCCTCACCAGCAGTATTGTATGTATAAGATGGATACACAATCTAGCTTTAATATTTCCATTCAGGAAATGATCATGAGAGGAAAGTCCTGTACTCTATATTCATTTTCCCCCCGTTTATCCCGGCCCATAGTGGGCTATTAAAATAAGACTTTAATACAGCTTGCTTTATTATCTTCTATGCTTTCTTTGTTGCTTTTCGATGACTGTTAATGCCAGGACTGTTAATACTGTACATCTCCCCAACCATGACCCATCCCCCCTTTACAGAAAACCCCCTTATCCTGCCCCACCCCCCCGAACCCCCCCTAGCCCCCCCCCGATAGAATTCCAGCCGCCTGTCCAGATGGTGTCTGGTGGGAGCGGGGAGGCAGAGACCCCATGACTCTGATATGCTGGATGAATCATTCCACCCCGTTGCTTCTCTCTATGTCTTTTGTTCTCTCTCCCCCTATCTCTCTCTCTCTCTATCTCACATCTCTCTCTCTATCTCACATCTCTCTCTATCTCACATCTCTCTCTCTCTCTCTCTCTCTCTCTCTATCTCACATCTCTCTCTCTATCTCACATCTCTCTCTCTCTCACCATCTCTCTCTCTCTCACCATCTCTCTCTCTCTCACCATCTCTCTCTCTCTCACATCTCTCTCTCTCTCTCACCATCTCTCTCTATCTCACATCTCTCTCTCTCACCATCTCTCTCTCTATCTCACATCTCTCTCTCACCATCTCTCTCTCTCTCTCTCTCTCACCATCTCTCTCTCTATCTCACATCTCTCTCTCTCACCATCTCTCTCTCTTCTCTCTCCCTCTCTCTCTGTCCAGTATTTATCTGGGTGAACTGTGTTTTTTTGCTTCCCTCTTGAAAATGAGTGTCAGCATCAGTATATATGTATTTGCACCCCCACCTTTCTTTCTGTGAAGTGCATTGTATGAAATGCCCTACATAAATAAAGTTGGATCTGATTTGATTAATCTCTCATCTCCCTGCGATGTCCATCGCTGTCTCATCTATCTGTCGTCCGTCTCTCAGTTTGAATGCCTCCCTGTCACGCTCACTTCTCGTCTTTTCTGTCCTCTGGAGTGGATCAGTACTCTCTCACGAGTGTAGAATCTGCCCGGTGTTGAGCAAGTCCTAACACATGGTCGGACACAGTTAGCTACTCGCATGCAATGCGGTAGCAAACAGCTACATTAGCCAATAACACAGGCATAATGGAGCAATAGCAAATTGGACGCAGTTGGAACTTGACGTTCGCAGGCAACCAGTTAAGTCTGTTACCTCTCATCTTCAGAGGGAGTGGTGGTGGAATACACGCAGCAGTGCCTGATGGAAGGAGTTGATTGGGTTAAAGGTCTGGTTGCTACTACGTACATCTGTTCCATAAAAGGCCTCCGTGTCCTGTTTTGGTTCTTTGAGAGGGTTCCAGCTCACCACGCTACACGCGCTCTCTGTGTGCTTGTCTGGACGGGGTATTCCAGATCTCCCAGCCTGATAAAACCTTTTAAACCACACCCATCCTCCTCTGGCCTCGCTGAGCCTACGGCCAACAGAGCCGCGCTCTGTGCGTGTGTGCGTGTGTGTGTGTGTGTGTGCGTGTGTGCGTGCGCGCGCGTGTGTCTGTGTGGCTGAACGACATTCTTTTTGTGTATGTTTTGTGTGTGTGACAGTGTGTTGTGAATCTGTGTGTTTGTATGTTTGTGCATGTTTTGTGTGTGTCAGTGTGTTGTGTATCTGTGTGTGTGTGTATGTTTTGTTTGTGACTGTGTATTTGTTCCCCTCTCCTTCCATGTTTAATGGCTCCTTTTGAATCAGCCGGAAGACAAGCTGTAAAGAAGAGAGAGAGAGGGAGGGAGAGAGAGAGGGATGGAGAGAGAGAGAGAGAGAGGGAGGGAGAGGGAGAGAGAGAGAGAGCTCACCTCCAAAGGAAAACATTTCACACACACGCACTGGTTCTGCTGTCGGGAAACACTGGTCCATGGAGTGTGTTTTCGGGACACAATAGCCATTGTCTCCTCCTGGTAACAACTCCGCCGCAGAGAGGAAACGGCCTTCTCAACATGGGAACCAGCTGGAACTGGTCCAGTGACGGTGTACAACTACCGGGCCTGGTACCACGTCACTGAGGCTGAATGGAGTGTGGACATGAGCAGGCTCTGCTGTTAGTCAACAGCCCTACGGGAGGCTGGTTATAGTCAGGGGAACTTCTGGTAGAGGGGATCTGCAGAGAAGTGTGTGTGTGCGTGTATGTGTGTGTGTCTGTGCACATGCTTGCATTTGAACTAGGGATAGGGATGAGACGGTACAGCGTAAAACTGTGAACCGCGGTATAAAATGTCCACGGTATTAGAACCGTGACATTCCCTGTGTTTACGGTATTACGCTTACGGTATTACGCAATAATGCGCTGCTGAAACTTCACATTTCAAGTTGCTTGCAACAGTTAATTTTGTAATTTAATTAAGCTTGCTATTAATAAACTGAGCTTAATTACAATAGTGTGTATTTTCCATCATGTTTTTTCCAAATATTTTGGAGATAGAAACGGTGTTTCCATGTGTTTTTCAGTATGTATAACATTTGATCATCATAGAAACTTGTTGGTATACAGATCATATCGACATCTGTAAATATCGGTTCTCGGCCATGACAGCAATGTTAATATCGGTATCGGCCCAAATTTTCATATCGGTTCACTCCTAATTTGAACTGTTTTTGCCTCATCATTCACCACCAGACTAGGGCCTATTGTAGACCCCCCCCTCACACACACACACACACACACACACCTCCTCCCTGCTTCTAAGGAAGAGATGAGAGACATCAATAAAGGGCTGCCATTTCCAAACACCCCCTCTTCGTGTGCCAGAGGTCCATTAAACAGCGCTCTAGTCAGCTGAAGGCCTGAGGAGTGAGGAGTTGCTGCTATGATTGTGATCTTCCTTCGGCCTCCGGTGGCACTCCAGGCCCTTATACAGCCATAAGCACAGGCAAATGGCTTTATAATGGGAAACACATTGGCTTCCCACTATAACTGGAGATGGGAGACTGAAATGCTGGCACTGGCTCTGGCCCTATAGCGCTCCCCGGCTGCGCTTGGTTAAATGGTTGTGGTCTAAGCCGCTGCTTAGCACATGGAGATGTCAGATAGCGTTATTGGATTACAAGCTGATGACCCACGCACTGAACCCTGTCTCCTCTTGGTTGGTAGTCACATGACTGGCTGGAATCACACACACTCATACACAGACACACCCAGACACACACACCCAGTCACAGACACACACACATACACATACACACACATGCTTTACATTGATTTGTATGAATGGTGCTATATAAATACAATTATTTGACATTAACATTGACATACACACATACAAGCGATGACAATAATTCCAGTGTGCCTGTACTTGTTACATATGGTGAAATAAACGTTTTATTCTTTTCTATTCTACACATTGTGGGACATGGGACAGGACGCGCACATACTTTCGCTGCCAGCCATCTGGGGATGTGTGCGCCTACGCCACTCTGAAACACTTTCCTCCTTCATTCTTAGAGGTCGAGCTGCTGAGGTCATGTTTTCCACAAGACTCCGTATGGATTCTGCGTCTTTGGTCCAGGATATTCTACCCTCCTCCTGCCTCTTACTTTTATTCCGCGCCCTGTGGGTGCAAATCCCTTCGGACGGTCACGGCCGAGAGACTTTTACGAGAGGACTACGGGCTGTGTTATTGGCTTGCAGCTCCTGCAAAGCTTCACACTGGCACCTGGTTTTCTCGCTGGAAGAAAGTTTCCACCAGCTGAGAGCGTGAAGTTCAGCAGCAGGCACGGTGTTGTGGCCGTTCCCCGGTGGCAAAGACAGATTCACATCTCAATGTCTCTCTGGCTCCTGATTTGATCAGACACTTAATGATACTGTAATGTTATTCGGAGGTTCCTCTTCAGTCTTTGCAATGGCAAAGCGTGTCTCTTCATATCCCCAGGCTTTCCAAGGAGTTGCTGGTACAAGCCTCTGGTACAAGACTCTGGTACAAGACTCTGGTACAAGCCTCTGCAAGTGAGTGCAGGTGTTCATTTGCAAGGAGCGGGGACACTCCTTAATCAGAATCAGATGTATTTTTTGCCAGGTAGGTTTTCACTAATGAGTGCAAATGACAGTGCTGAGACAGGACAGTAGTAGCGCAGGAAGCAAAGGGAAAATACAAAATGATGTGCATTGTGCAATGTGTTTATGTGCTGTATTTGCAATATGTTTATATATGATATGTGTGTGTGTTGTGTTTATGTACTGTAATAATCTAAGCCATATTGTCAACCCCAATTTGCACATTCATGCAGGACTTTGATTAGCTGACTGGACACTTGGTCCTCGGCTGGACTGGACGACAGCACCCCTCCGGTCAGTTCTGCTCCCATCCTCACGCCCCATGCTGGGCTCCATGTTGGGCTCCCGTGACTCGGCAACCACTCGTGTTCGTAAACGAGCAGCCGAGCTACAGGACGCCACCGGAAAGCCAGCGATTTGAGGGCGTGGGTGGGCAGCATTTCTACCCAGGAGGGAGTTGAACTAATTCACCTCGGTTACAATGGCATGTCTTTGCATGCGTGGCAGAGTGAATCAGCAGTTGGGGTTTATTTGTGGGACATACACAACCTTAGGGACATAGTTGCATCTTAGGGACATCTCCTATCACCCCCCCCCTTATTGACTGTCCTGCTTGGGCTGGTTGGACAAAAAAGAATAATGATAAGAATTAGATTGGCAAGCCTTCTGTTTGTAAGATACCACTTGAGGCCATAGTTCAGCTCTGTTTTTCACCCTTTTGAGAAGCCCTGCTTTCGTCCCTACAGCGCATCCTAACCCACTGTCTATAATCATGCAGCCCAACGAGTTCCCCGTCCAAAAACCCAGCGTGCATGATCCGAGGGCGTGGTCTGCGCTCCTGCTCCGCGCTCTTGTGTGGACATGCGGTTTCCTGAAGCGGTCTGGAGACTGATGGGCTGCAGGTCAGCGTTCGGCCCCAGAGGGCGGCTTCACGCCGGCGCCTCGTCTCCGACTCGAGAAGAGCGAACCCCTGAACCCCGGGCGTGACGGCGCGGCCCCTATAGGGGGACGTGCGTTTGACCATGTGTGTTTTTCCACAGGGATCCCCGCGGTTCACTCGTGTAGATAGCCGGTGACACCAAGCCGTGATAAATGGAGCCGGGGTCGACGGGCGGACTTGGTTCTTGAGGAGTGGCCTCCCTTGTTCTCTCGTGAACTTATAGTACGAGTAACGTTATCGCCTTGGAGAATATCTGTGCCGTTGCTCTCACTACATTCTCACTCGGCTATAAAGACACACGAGTGTGTCGTAGTTCTCACATTAAAGGAGTAGTTTGGTATTTATCATCGTAATGGTATTTATAATCGTAAGCCCTGTTATGAGGTTATTTATGATCATATACAACAGTCCATATCAAAATGTTGATGAATTGTGCACTCTTGAGATTAGTGCTCATTGCTCATGTCACAGCTCCCAGAACTCAAGGGATCTCTATGGGCGTATAGAATATCCTTCAAAACACACCATAAACTCTGGCTTTCAGAGACAGGAAACTGGCTTGACTAGACATTCGTCCAAGACTTGATTTCCCTTGAGGGTTCATTTTCCCCACCTCTCTCTCACACATAACCTAACACACACACACACACACATATAACTTAACATACAAACACATATAACTTAACACACACACCAGCGGCCTACGTGCAGCTACAGGTACACAAATGACTCATATTGACTGGCCCTCTATCTCTGGTCTTATTAATGTTCAACAAAGCCTGTCTCTTTGCTAACTTTCCAGACCGCATGGGGAGAGAGGTGTTGATACCACTCCACCTCAACCGTTATAAATCTGTCATTATCTGTGCATAATATTTACCTTTGTTTGAGGCTATGGCCGTCTACTGAACCTCGATATGATCTTTTGTGTTCATTTGAACTTGGCATATACATCTAATAGGATCGGTGAGCTTCAGCATCCTTAAGCAACTACTAGGTGTGGCAGACACATTCAGCGCCGGCCGCACAGGTATACTAGATCCCGCCTCAAATAAATAATATCCACAGGGTTAATCAGGTCCAACGCATGCAAATAAGAGCTAGCCGGTTGTACTGTAGAAATTGGGCGGTTGGACGGTTTGTGAGTGAATGATTAGCTGGCTAATACATCTGTTGAAGCATTACACCAGACTGTTTGACCCACAGTTATCCAGGTCAGACTGCGGATTTTAAAAAGATAAATATTCAAAAGGGACGGCGTGGACAGAGATAAGGGGGGACACCCCACAGAGTTAAAGCTCTTTCAACCTCCCAGGTTGCTGGTAGTCTGAGCTGCATGGCTGGAGAGGAAAGGATGACACAGCCTGGGATTCTCCTTTCACTGTGAGGAGACATTTTAGTTTGGAACTGCTTCATATTATGTAACTACAATCTGTCCCCGTCTTTGCCCAACAACTTATCTCAAGATGGACTCAAGATATGTTTATTGGCATGTATATGGATTACTGTATACTAGGAGCTTGACTAGGTTGAGGCATACGCTGTTGTAGACGACATAGGACAGGGTGCAAAACAGTACAAAAAACAGTGCAACGAAATGCAGTGTAATGTACAAATTAAAATATACTGTACTGTTAATAATAAAAAGTAAAGGGGGAGGCACAATTACAGTATGTGTACTATATACAGAATGGGGTGTGGTGAGTGTATTACAGTGTGTGTGCAGATTGTAGTGTGATGAGTGAGTGGAGTGTCCCAGCATGCGAGTAATTTAACTTTTAGTGTACGGGAGAGGATATGATACACACACAGGAAGTGACACTGCTGTGGTTGAGACAGAGCTTCCTCTCATGGCCGGTAACAATTCCCTTGTGGGGAGGGCAGGTCTGAGTTTACTCCTCCAATTGGAAACACTGGACTTAGTTTGTTGACATAACCTACTTACATATTTACTACTGGCCTACCAATAAACTGGCACACTAGCACAGCTTGAAATCCAAACCAAAATGTAGCCTTTAACGTAGAAAGACTATGTTTGTGAAAAGTATTATGACACATAATGCAACAGTACTGACAGCTATCAAGCCTACAGTACTTCTGTAACTTCTGTTTTACAATTTTTAGGCGGGCTAGCTTGCAGAAGATAGCCCAACTTGTGATATTCCCACTCTTTCTTTCTTTCTTTCTTTCTTTCTTTCTTTCTTTCTTTCTTTCTTTCTTTCTTTCTTTCTTTCTTTCTTTCTCTCTTTCTCTCTTTCTTTCTTTCTTTCTTTCTTTCTTTCTTTCTTTCTTTCTTTCTTTCTTTCTTTCTTTCTTTCTTTCTTTCTTTCTTTCTTTCTTTCTTTCTTTCTTATTCTAGTTCTCCCCAGTTTTTGTCTCCTTAACTACTTCTTCATACTTTGTGCTAGAAACGTCATTCAAACTTTAAAATGTTCACGATGTTTAGCTCTTTAACGGATCCATTCAGATTTTTATTTTTATTTTTTTAATAGTTTTTTTAGTAATTTAACTTTTAATAGTAATTTTTGTGCCATTGAAACTGCTGGCGGAATGTTCAGTATCATTATGTTTTTAGAGTGGTGGCAGCTGTTGCTTTGAAAATATAAAAAAACACACATTTTGTAAACTGCTGGCACTCCTACAGTATTGAAAGCTCACACACATATTACACATCAAAACATTCACACAACTGTGCTGATTCGTACAATGTAAGTATCTAAGCTGTGTGACTTATAGTTTTCACGGTATGACGATTTGTTCGGCAACTGCGCTCCCCATTGAAACATATGGTGCCGCACTAATGTTTGAGCTGCTAATTTTGCATTTTTACCCTTTTTCTAACTTGTCAACATGCCTACAGTGTTTAAGCTATACGGACATATTATACATAGAAATGTTCTGCAAGTTCTCAGGATTCCTATGGTGTCAATATATAAGCTGTAACATTTATAGTTTTCGCGATAGAGCTGTCTGAAGCAGACCATGTCTAGGATCAGAGTGTCAGTTGCGATTAGAGTGGTGGCAGCTGTTGCTTTTTTTGAATTTGTGTGTGTGTGTGCAGCTTCTCTTAAAGGTACAGGCACCCTTTTATAACTAATGTGGTAGCACAGAACTCAGCCAAAGTGGAATAGAGACACATGATCTTCACTGGTAGGGGCCGGTGGGTAGCCCGGAGAGGAGTACACAGTCCCTGACTGGCTATGACCAAAAGGGGCGGAGCCTCGCCACCATGCCACTATTCACGCCACAGAACCCACTTTTCAGCCCCTGAGTGGGCTAGAGACACACAGTCTTCAATGGTGGATGCATGGAAATTGCCCGGAGGTCACTGCATTGTCCCCAACTAGCTGTGACCCAAGGGGCCGGAGCCTAATCAGCACACCACTATCCATGCCACGAGCCCCACAACTCAGCCCCTGAGTGGGCTAGAGACACACGGTCTTCACCGGTGGAGTCAGGTAGGTGGCCCGGAGAGGGGTACACTGTCCCCAACTGGCTCTGACCTGAGGGGGCGGAGTCTCACCACTACGCCACTATCCAGGCCACGGGCCCCACAACTCAGCCCCTGAGTGGGCTAGAGACACACACTCTTCGCTGGTGGGTGCATGGAGATTGGCCAGAGGTCATTGCACTGCCCCCGACCAGCTCTGACCTGAGGGGGCGGAGTCTCACCACCACGCCACTGTCCACGCCACCGACCCCACAATTCAGCCCGAGTGGACTAGAGACACATGGTCTTCGCCGGTGGGTGCATGGAGATTGCCCGGTCCGTAGTAGTACTAGCAGTTGCTGTTACATACAGCTGCAGCAGCTAGCCCACCTCACATTTTCTCCAGGAAATGTACTTTCTAGTTAACATTTACCATACATGGAAAAAGATCAAATCAGTTCTAACTGTAAAGCTTTTCTTATTTTAAACGACCCTAACATCTGTTACTTTACTGGAACATTGCGAGAATATCCCAGGCTTGAGAGAGAGCCCTCGGTGCCTTCAGCCCTGCGTGTTTCTACATGCTGCAGCAGAGCACGCATGTGTCTCTCAGTCCGCGGTGCGCGCGTCTAACGCAATCGCCATAAAAAGGTGAAGAGAAATCCGTCTCGGGTCCGCCGCTGCCTGATAGGGGCGGTGATGTCTCCAGCATGACTCATGACTGTGGTTTAACTCTCCTTTTGTCCTGCTGAAATAGCAGTGCGGTTTCCAAACAAAGCACCGTCTTTGTTTTGGAAGTGCGTGGTCGAGCTCGGCTGTGTTCAGCTTTCCTTTTATAGGTAGCGACAGGGTACGAGCCGGGCGACTCTGGGAGTGTTACGTCAGGGTGTTCACACCAGTCCCATGGTCAACACACCTAGCTCTGGGGAAATGTTGCCTTCATATGGAGAGTTATATGCTTTTCTTGGGATTGACACTAGCTGTTTTTTGTGTGTGTGTTTTTTTTATATACCCGATGACAGCATGGGTATTAATGGCTCAGCGCATGGCTGTTCCCCTGAGGGCGAAGCGGACCACAGCGAACCCACACAGCGGTCCTGCGTCTGGCCAGCTCGCTGCGTCTCGCCTCAAACCTGCACCACGCAGAATCTACGCCCGTGTTTTCTGACACCGGCTCATTGCCAAGTTGAACTTTTTCTCAACAGCCAAAGAATGAAAAATTGTCCGACTATTATATTAAGAGACTGAGCTAGCGGGACTTTGTTGACTTAGTTATCCAGCTATGCTCGTCTCAGGACACAGAGGAGTTCAGGGCAAGGAAGTGTTCCATGCTGACAGGTTCCATGCTGACGATTCAGTGTAGGCTACTTTAATAGGCCACCTGCGGAGAATGTCTTTTAACTCATATATTTTCCATAACTGGAGCCCACCTGACAACAAAACCTAGACAAACAAGGTTATATATATATATGATTCTCCATCCACTAGTATGAAATCATAATGTGTGGTTTTTCTAAATGTCTCCGCGCTGTCGCAGACGTGGTGTTTGTCATTGTTTGCCTGTAGGTGTGCTCGGCAGAATAGGGTGGGTTGAGGTCAAGGAGGAGTTAAACACACACACACTACACACTACACACTGATTTCCGGTGGAATATTTCACAACCATTATTTTTGAAGGGGGAACCAGTGTCCAATTTCTTTTTTCATTTCATAGCCCAGCAGGTGGTTAGCGTTTGTCAGGAGATTTGCGAGAGCCTCTATCACCCTCGGAGGAACGGCTCCCCGAGGACGATGAGGTCATTCTAGTCTACCCTCTAATCCCCCTCCTCCTCCTCTCTCACCACACCCCCCTTTCCCCTGCGCCTCCTCCTCAGGCTTCTCCCCCTGTCCTCCGGTTCTCCCTAGTCTCCTCCTCCCCATCTGAGAGCTATTGAATGTCTGATCCCAGATGTGGTGAATTAACCTCTACTGTCAGGATCCCAGAAGGTGACTACTCTCCCCCACTTATATAAACACCCCCCCACCCCCAACAAACACACATCCCACCCCATCTCCCGAGGGGTCCGGGGGAGGTACTCCCACAGTGTCGTTAACATACTTGCGCCATGAGACTCCGCTCGCCAGAGAAGCGCCCTGGCTCGGCTCGTGGTGAGCAGACAGGGCACATAGCTGGGCTGCGTGGAGGATTTTATTAGCGCCGTCAGCTGGGGCACGTTTTTATGGGGCCGTAATTATGACAGGCTTTCCTCTGGAGCCAAGTGTGGCTTTCTGACGCGCGGACCCCCCGCCGTGCGCGCTCTAGCCAACGCTACAATTATTTGCGGTGCTGGACGATGTTCAAGTCCAGATTGTATACCTCCGATGAAGAGAATACAGTCTTTATACTGGATCTCTAGTGCTCCCATTGTCTCCACTCTCTTCTCTCTCTCTCTCTCTCTCTCTCTCTCTCTTTCTCTCACTCACTAGGCATTCAATGGGCTAGTTTGTTCCCACACTATATGGTTGATGATTGAAGTACAATATTTACACTTGAATTAATTGATCTGCACCACTATGAGTGTCATCAAGGTTCCGTAATGTCACACTGCAGGCAGAGATAAGTATGGGAAGAGGTCTGTCAAGTCAATCGACTTAAAACCATAAACGATCTGCTTTAGTGGCTTACTTGGAAAAGTTCCCTCTACAGAACCGTTCAACCACTTGAGCTCACCTCACTGACGCAAATCTTTCTTTTATTCTTTTGCAGAAGTGAGCTGATTGGAACGAGGTGACCCGAGTGGAGTTCCACTGCAAACCCCCTCATCGAGGTTCGAACAACATTAAGACCTCTAAAGAGAAATTATTTAGGTTTTGTCGGCAGAAGGCGGGCCCTTGAACCCCGGTTCTTGTATTTGAGACTGAAAAGGAGGGATACCAAAATGGACGCCGTTGACACTCTCCAGAGTGCCGCTGAGCGAATCGCCCGCTACAAGGCGGAGAGGAGGAGGGAGCTGGCCGAACGCTACGGCAACACGGAGGAAGTCACCTCCAAGTACGTCCGGCGTGACAGGAGAGCCGCCGACGCTTCGGAGGCCGTCCCCACGGCGAACAAGGACAAGTCGGGCGACAAAGGGTCCGGGGAGGTTTCTTCTAGAAGGGGATTCAAGAGTAGGGTTGCAGAACCAGAGGCGCTAGGTGACCAGGAGTCCTCCCGAGAGACAGGGGGCGACAGAGAGGCACATTCAGATACAACGGCCATCTTGAAATCGGAACCTGCCGTCACCGACAAGCCTCCTTCCCATAAGAGGTGAGTGAACTCGTCCTGTTAGTGGTTGTGCCACCTTGCTCACACCCACACCCCTATATCCATGTACCCATACTGTAAATGTTAGCCTCCAACCTTTTAAGTCAGTCTTCATCAGCAATGAGTATTTCCATAGTTAGCTAACTTCAGGATGTTTGCCAGATGTTCCTGCAAGGACATGTTGTGTTGTTGGGAGATATGACACGCTTGTTTTGGTTCAATTTACAGCCAGATTCATCAGTCGGAGCGTTCTGTGTTTCTTGCCATAGCAAACACAGGGCTGGGGGCAGGGAGAGGTGGAGACGAGGGAGCGACCAACACAGATCGGGTGCCAGGAATGTCCTTTCCTCTGTATGGAGAGAGAGTACAACATGTCTCGGCCTTCCGTTTGAGTTCTTTTTCCCTGTAATCAACCCCCAAAGATTCTGCTGAGAGCACACACACACACACACACACGCAGGCCTGTCGAGTCCTGTCAAGTACAGCACCTTAAAGGGGTGAGTGGGTAGAGATAGATGGGACCAGGGAGAAGGGGAGAGGAGCAGTGACAGTTAAAGGGGAGGGCGTTCGTCTGCGTCACAGCGTGTACAGCGCTGAAGGCCGGTTGATTGAGCCAAGATAAGTCTGCCTGCCTGCCTGCCTGCTAGATCTTATCAGCCTCTTATCTCACATCAGAAGAAGAAGTGCTCTCAGTTCAGTTAATTGTGTGAAAATTAAGGCCCTGTTTTTTGACTGTTCCCGTTTTGCTAGCCAACAACACAATGCATGCTCGATTCCGAGTCCAACACCACACATTGAATTGATCATCATCATAATCATCATCATCATCATTATCAGCCTTTATTTTACTAGGCAAGTTAATTAAGAGCAACTCTTATTTACAATAACGGCCTAGGTCCTTGATATTTCACAACAGTTACTTGTGGTACGCGGCATACTGTAGACCGAACCCCAAACCCGGCACCGGCGCTGGTGCCAGGAGCTGTGTGGAGCGAGTGTCAAGGCCAAGCTGCTCCACACACGCACGCATGATCGCACACACACACACACACACACACACACACACACACACACACACACACACACAGAGCTGAATCCTCTCAGATAGTGCTGGAGTTGGACAGATAGAAGTAAATTAGACAGCCTGACAGACAGACCAGGAAACCCTACAGAATCTGTCCCTTAGGAGATACAGAAAACAATAAGCAGTCAACAGTTCTGTCAAGTGACATGCATCTGGCAGCTTGCCCATTTAAAATAGTTTTTTTTAGGCTGCTGGTGTGTGGATGTTGTTTAGATATTTCATTTTTATCAGAGGGCGTGACGGACGCACATGCACTCCTCTGCTATGCTACTCAGCCAGTGTGTTTGTGTGTGTGTGTGTGTGTGTGTGTATGTGTGTGTGTGTTTGTGTGTGTGTGTGTGTGTATGTGTCTGAATGTGTTTTTGTGTGTGTATGTGCGTGTGTGTGTGTCTGTGTGTGTTTTTGTGTGTGCGTGTGTGTATGTGCCTGTGTGTGTTTTTGTGTGTGTGTGTCTTTGCGTGTGTATGTGTGTGTGTCTGTGTGTGTTTTTGTGTGTATGTTTGTGTGTGTGTGTGTGTGTACTGTATGTGGTCAACCATCACTCAGCAGATGTTATATTCCTCGGTACACGTCTCAGTAAAACACGTCTTGATCAAATAAAACTGTCTACTACATCAAGGAAGGCATCCCAGAGTTCAGCGCTGTCACCACATCCTCACACGCGCTCTGGAAGATGCGAACAGACGTTTTACCGGCAACTCTATCAGCAGTTCTCTGGTTGTGCCGTGGCCAGCGAGTGACTTAATCGACGAGAGACCGCTCGCGCGAGAGAGAGAGACCCAGTCTGTCTTAGTGTTTGATTTATGACTTTTATAACTGGCTCTGTTTTCATTCCCTCCCTCAGCTTCTCCAGTCCTCCGGCCCCCGAGTCGCCTCTCCTTGTCTTTATTCACACGTTACTATTTTCTCTTCCCTTCCTTTCACTTTCTTTCGTTGCCCTTCTTCTTCCGCTCCGTCGTCTGTTCGGACAGCAGCCCGGTCCCGGACGCCGCCGCGCACCTGGCTCCGCCCCCTCTCGCCCGTCGCCGGCCAAAGCGGGGGGGGGGGGGGGGGGGGGGGGGGTTTGAGGGGGGCTGCGCGGCTAGCGAGCGTTTGCGGACCCTCCTGGTGGCGGCGTCCAGAGAGGCCAGAACCAGCGGAGGGACGGTAGGGTGGAAAGAGGGACCGCTTTACAAAATGGTTGCCTGGCTGAGGACAAGAAAGAGTTTTGAAAGAAAGAGTTTTTTTTTTGCATAGTGCTTTTGTGGGGATGAGTTTGCGAGCGCGTGCTTGTATGTGTGTGGTATTATTTTAGTCAACTTTAGTCAACTGATTGTACAATCTTCAGGATGCATTTAAATTGCAGTAGGATGCGCTTATATATATATGTGTGTGTGTGTGTGTGTGTGTGTGTGTGTGTGTGTGTGTGTGTGTGTGTCTGTGTGTGTGTCTGTGTGTGTGTGTGCGGGTGCGTGTGTGTGCGTTCATATGTGTGTGTGTGAGGGAGAGAGAGATCGTGTGCTCGCAGCCAAAGTTTGCATCGCTCGCTAGCAGTCAGGAACACCTTTTTGTTCTTGCGGCCAAGTACAGAACCACATCATCCTCATATCCTTAACCGTCCCTGACTCAGTGTCACCCCTCCCACTTGCCCTTTGACCCCCCCCCCCGAACAACCGTCTCCCTCAGGTCCCTTCGTCTCCCTTCCCTCCTGGTGTTACATCAGCGCCGTAACAGACGCAGCTGCTCTGCCTTTCTCTGGAATATTCTCAGGAATATCACCACTATCACGGGTTTGGGCGGGAGTGTGTGTGTGTGCAGGGTGGGAAGACTACTGTAGTCTTTAAAAACAGGCTCCTGGGGGCTTCCCAGAGGGATTGTGGGTAAGGACAGGAGCATTCCTTGGCTGCTGGCTGTACGGGTCTTATGTAGTCCTCTTGGTAAACTGTAGCGAGCTGTTTGACCACTTTTTTGGGCGCCTGTTTGGATGTGTGGCGGATGTGAGAGTCGTCCGTCTGACCGTGCCCGCACTTGCTCAAACACACACACACACACATACACACACACATGCACATACACACACACACACACTGTCACTGCTTTTGTGTATGTGTTCATGAGTGTGTGTGTGTATATGTGTGTGTGTTTGTGCGTGCGTGCGCGCGCGTGTGTGCTTGAGCAGGTGAATCCCATCTCTCCCATGTGTGTGACCTCATTTGTCTCGTCTCTCGTTGTGTCTTTCAGTCTGCTGGAGGAGGAGGACGCGGAGGAGCCAGAGGAGGAGGACGCGGAGGAGCCAGAGGGTAAGAGCTCTCCTCTTTCACGTTCCTCAAAGACGTCTTTGTACCACAGCACCGTCCTGTCTTCCCCACTGCTTTGTCCTCGTCCTGTGTCCCTGTTCTGAGGGACAGAGCTCCAGCGTCCTACACAGATACTGCCTCTCTACACTAAGAGAGCTTTTGACAGCGGGCGGCCTGGGCGTGAATGGCTGTGAAAGGGGATTCCAGGCCCTTAGCTTGTCCTGTTCAAACGCGTTGAAAGGCACTCGTCTTTACCTCGGGCTGTTCGTCATAAGCATGAGGGATTGTTGGCAGAGATGGGAGCGCGTGCGTGCGTGCGTGTGTGAGAGAGTGCAAGTGTTTGAGGAAGTGCAAGTGTGTAAAGCATAAGTATGTGTGTGTATGAGAGAGAGAGAGAGTCTGTATTTGTATGTTGTATGATAGTGTTTGATAAAGTGTGTGTGTGTGTGTGTATGTGTGTATAGCGCACACATGTGTGTGTGTGTGTGTAAACTGCACGCTTGTGTGTGTGTACAGCGTGTGTGTACAGCGTGTGTGTGTGTACACAGCGTGTGTGTGTGTGTGTGTGTGTACAGCGTGTGTGTGTGTGTGTGTGTGTGTGTGTGTGTGTGTGTATATAGTATACATGCAGGACCCAGAGGGCTGAGCTCATGCGTGTTGCAGCGGCCATCTTGGCTCAGACCTGGAGCTCTGCGACACAGAGAGGAAACAGCAGAGTTGAGGGAGAATACAAGTCATCAAGTAAAGACAATGGGCCTCATTCACCAACGAAGTAAAGACGTTCTTAAGAAGCAGTTCTTCTTAAACTGTACTTAGGCAGTTTCTAAGAAAATTCTGGCATTCACCAATGGTTTCTCATCTGGGATTTGTTCTCAGCTAAGAACAGAATATACGAACCCTGAATAGCAGTCGCAAGTAGGCCATTTGAGTGCGGAAATGTAGACTATGCAAAATTGGTGATTGCAGTCACCTCAATTCTACAGTTGGATGATATATGATTGAAATACAATTATATTTGCATAATTCCCAACAACGTGTCCTAATCATAACCATAATTTCCATTGTAAACGTGTGCGTCAGAATATCTGATATGTTATTGTTTAAATCATTTCGCTCCGAATTGCTTGTTATTCGTGTTGATCAGTCTTGAAGATGTCGATAAAATATTTAGATTGTGTGTTAATAATTTGTGATTTTAGTGTAAATTAAAGCAATACATAGCGTTTTCTCGGAACTGCGCCCTCACAGGCTCTGGGAGTCAGTGCACTGTCGTACTGTCGTAACGTTATCAGATTGTCTTTTTCTTTTTCTGGCTTCCTCCGTGATGTTTCGCTTCCGTTTTCTCACCTCCGCCATGATATCATTGAGCTAAAAAACGCATGATATCCATAGATGCCGGAATAGTTAGCTACTACTGTGTTGTTTAAGCACAACGTTGCGCATGCGCACTTCGACTGAATGCTGCGCCCCGGGGGTGCGAGTTTTAAAAGGTCATAAATGTCAATGTATTATCTTTCTGAGTAGACTGTTTGGACGATTCAGCTTACTTTTAGTAAATCTAATTGGAGAATTAGCACCAGACATGTTTGTAAAGGTCCAAATATCGCAATGTATTGCTTTAATGAGTGTTGTGTTTTGTTTTAATTCAATTCTTTGACCGTGAGATTTCGCTGTATAGGCCTACATATAATAGCCTACCAACAAATCCATGACCATTTCATCATTTGGTGATTGCGGTCACCTCAATTCTACAGTTGGATGTGTGTTAGTGCGCTAGACGGAGAGTCTGCTGCGGAGAGGGTGGTAGTCCATGTCCCTGGTGTCTGTATCCATATCGCCAGCGGCGCGCACGACCAACAGTGCTGTTGTCCCTATTATGGCACCAACGCGCTGGTCGAACTCGGACAACGGTGGGCACGCCGGCCCCCCTCCAGTAGTCTGCATATCTCTCCTCAAGATTAAACATTCACAATTCCTTTATTTGTCACATGCAGCCTAATGTTGCTGCCGGCTCCAGGGTTATGGTCATTACAGATAAACTCTTAATAGGCTACTCAATTTACAAATGACACGATAAGGACCATTTCTATACAGTATGTAGATAAGATCAGATAAGTAGGGTACCTCTTTTGTCAACTGCTAGCATTGACAGCTGTGTAGGCTATATAGCCTACATTTTTGTAGACTGTAGGCTATTGTATATTGTATTCTATCACGTTGACATTTTGCACTGTTCTGCCTCGCTATGTTTATGCACCAAGGCAAATTCCTCGTAGTAGGAGGCCTACTTGGCTGAATTAAAATCAGATTTTCCCAAAGACAATGCCAAAAGACTGCAATTTGTGGAATCATGGATTTACCTGCACTGTCAGGAGTGAGTTTCCATTGGTTGCAACAACACCGCAAAAAGTCCAAAGAACTCAGATAAATGAAACATCCGTGCGTCGGCTGTCATCTTTTGTGTGAGTGTGTGCGATCGCATATTCTTCTTTTTGTTGAACTAACTTTATAGGGTAGACTAGAGCTAGAGGGCTAGCATGGTTAGAGCTAGAGGGCTAGCATGGTTAGAGCTAGAGGGCTAGCATGGTTAGAGCTAGAGGGCTAGCATGGTTAGAGCTAGAGGGCTAGCATGGTTAGAGCTAGAAGGCTAGCATGGTTAGAGCTAGAGGACTAGCATGGTTAGAGCTAGAGGGCTAGCATGGTTAGAGCTAGAGGGCTAGCATGGTTAGAGCTAGAGGGCTAGCATGGTTAGAGCTAGAGGGCTAGCATGGTTAGAGCTAGAGGGCTAGCATGGTTAGAGCTAGAGGGCTAGCATGGTTAGAGCTAGAGGGCTAGCATTGTTAGAGCTAGAAGGCTAGCATGGTTAGAGCTAGAGGACTAGCATGGTTAGAGCTAGAGGGCTAGCATGGTTAGAGCTAGAGGGCTAGCATGGTTAGAGCTAGAGGGCTAGCATTGTGCGCCCTCCTCCAGTCCGTATGTGTCCACAACTGTTGCAGTCCTCGTTATTTTGCTTCTGGGGATTTGTCGACGTGTTTCGACGCGGCAAATCCCCCAAAGTGCAGACTTTGTGAACATGCATTGTTTACATGGAGCAACTACAGTCAAGGAAACCACATTTTTCTTTATTGTTTTGCGGGTGTCTAGTTGTTGAACCTTCTGTTGTTCTAGGGTGGGATTCTCCTTTAAAGCAGGGATGACTGACTCACTCGTAAACTCCCCCGCGAGCCCAGCTCTGTGGATCAGTCCTCATCAGCACTACCACATGAGACTGGGAGTAGTACTATGCTGGGAGTACTTTTATCTGTGATTGAGAAAGGAATGGGGGAGGGGGAGGGGGAGGGGGGGTTAGAGAGCTGGGACAAGAACATTAGTGTTACGGAACATCACTCCTTTGTGAGACACGGCCTGGTAAACAGGATAGACCAGCGAGTCCCCGTTAACAGAGGCAGCGTGTTCTACTGCACGTTCCCCCTGAGGAACCTGGGGATAGTGGGGAAGATGTGCGATCATCCATCTCAGAACGGTCTCTCCCGTAGGTCAGTGTGAGGGTTCCTGTACAGAGGAAGAAAGAGAGGTAAGAAGAGAGACAGGTAAGAAGAGAGACAGAAAGGAGAGACAGGTAAGAAGAGATACAGGTAAGAAGAGAGACAGATAGGAAGAGAGACAGGTAAGAAGAGAGACAGGTAAGAAGAGATACAGGTAAGAAGAGATACAGGTAGGAGAGACAGGTAAGAATAGATAAAGGTAAGAAGAGAGACAGGTAAGAAGAGATACAGGTAAGAAGAGAGACAGGTAAGAAGAGATACAGGTAAGAAGAGAGACAGGTAAGAAGAGATACAGGTAGGAGAGACAGGTAAGAAGAGAGAGGGGGAGAGAGCTCAGGAGGATAATGGGGTAGTGTGACTGTGCGAGTGCTTTGTCCAGGCGTTGGCTCCGCTGTCCCAGCTTGCTTTCTCAGGCTCCAGCGGGTCCACATCTGCGGTGCCAGAACTCCTTCATAGGCACATCACGATTTTCCCAAACTCTCAACTGTTCCGCTGGTGGAGGGCGTTTTGCTCTCCTGGAGAGCGGAGTGGGGGGAGGGGGGGGTGTTGCGGGGGGTGAGGGGGAGGGGGTCGGGGGGAACAGAACGCTGGCTCTGCACATCGATTGCTGCCTTAAAGAGAGTCTAGTGAAAGCGTTCTGATGAGTACCTTTGAACTCCGACCTCAGAACCCCGTTTGTGCGCCCATTCTAGCCTCTGGGTGCCATTCCCATCAGCCACTGCTGCATCGGTCGGGTCCCAGCCAGGATTCTGGGCCTCCGACTGGATCCTAGCATGGGAACGAGCTGCTCGGAGAGACGAATGAATAACTCACACAGAGCGATCGCTAACCATATGAGACAAGAGTTTTCAGGCCTCCTTTATCTCTAGCTTGAAGTGGGGCCCGTTGGCCTGGTATCAGAACAGAAACCCACAAAACCTCTGAGTAAACTTGTGGAGGCTCCAGTCCATTGTGTAATGCGTCTACTGGGGCTGTGTCATGCTATGAGTGTGGGCGTTGGGTTTTACACTGGACTGTCGGACCGTTAACAGGGGCCTCTCTGATAGTGGGCAGGATGAAATTCAAATTGGGTTTTAAAAGGGCGACTGTGTTTGTCTTAGTCTGAGCACAGGTTTTGCACACACACAAAGCCACAAACATAAAGCCACACAAAAGCTCATGAGTGCTTTGAACTATCTTTGTACACACACACACACACTCACACACACACACACACTCACACACACACACAGAATCGTAGAAGAGAATCGCTGTCTTCGTGTCAGGATTCATTTCAAAGTCTGCGTAAAAACTTTTGAGCTGGAGCTTCTCAGTGGACCCGTCTATCCTTGGGTTCCTGGTATAATCCTGGAACACGTCAGTCTGGAACACAGAACACCCTGCGAGGCCTCCCGCGTGGGAACGTTCTTTATCTAGGAGGAACCATTATCCACTGTAGGAGAGCCCTTTATCACGTAACGCTCCAAAGGGCTGACGATCAGCGTGAAGCACCCCCCCCCCCCATCACCACCGAGGAGCCAGGGTGTTCAGACGGCCCAGGGAATGTGTTAATCTGTCTCTGTGTGTGTGTGTGTGTCTGTCTGTCTGTGTGAGTGAGTGTGTGTTTATGTGTGTGTGTCTCTGTGTGAGTGAGTGAGTGTGTGTTTGTGTGTGTGTGTGTGTGTGTGTGTCTGGGTGACACACAACTTGCTCACACTTGACACTGACAGACCTGCCACAGGTACTAATGAAAGAAAAACATTTGGTGATAGTTCACTGACGAGTCAAAATTTGGAACGTGTGTGTGTGTTACTGTATGTGCTCTCACGTTTGTGTGTGTGTGTGTGTGTTCTTGTCAGTTGACAGAAAGACCGAAGGCCCGGCCAAGTTGACTGGAGCTGCCCAGAAGTCTCTGTTTAAGGTACGGTATGATGTTTTGCCTGGAGCAGACGCTTGCGTGAGAGGGAGTGAGCACGCATACCTCCGCTGCCACTGCCACTGCTTGTTTACCTTTGTGTGTTTGTGTGCTTACGTGTGTGTGTTTGTGTGCTTACGTGTGTGTGTTTGTGTGCTTACTGTACGTGTGTGCTGTCACAATCTGCTGCGTGTCAGTGCGCAGATATGTCCTCTGCTGCCTGTACACAAGCATGTGTGCGCATACTCTAAGTGTTCAGTTATCCTGGGTGCTGTTCCAACCAGTCATCAACCCCATCTGTGCTACTCAA
>NC_140255.1:8439589-8449589 GCF_949987555.1 Borostomias antarcticus | reverse complement strand
CATACTACCCTAACGCTAACCCTCAAACCATCCATACTACCCTAACGCTAACCCTCAAACCATCCATACTACCCTAACGCTAACCCTCAAACCATCCTTACTACCCTAACTCTAACCCTCAAACCATTCATACTACCCTAACTCTAACCCTCAAACCATTCATACTACCCTAACTCTAACCCTCAAACCATTCATACTACCCTAACTCTAACCCTCAAACCATCCATACTACCCTAACTCTAACCCTCAAACCATCCATACTACCCTAACTCTAACCATCAAACCATCCATACTACCCTAACTAACCCTCAAACCATCCTTACTACCCTAACTCTAACCCTCAAACCATTCATACTACCCTAACTCTAACCCTCAAACCATCCATACTACCCTAACTCTAACCCTCAAACCATCCATACTACCCTAACTCTAACCCTCAAACCATCCTTACTACCCTAACTCTAACCCTCAAACCATTCATACTACCCTAACTCTAACCCTCAAACCATCCATACTACCCTAACTCTAACCCTCAAACCATCCATACTACCCTAACTCTAACCCTCAAACCATCCTTACTACCCTAACTCTAACCCTCAAACCATCCTTACTACCCTAACTCTAACCCTCAAACCATCCATACTACCCTAACTCTAACCCTCAAACCAGTCCTCTTCCGACACGTACTACATCTTCCCCTTTCAGATGTAGTCCCTCAGATAACAGACAGGCTGAGTATCACAACCTGACGCATTCAGGTTTACTCAGTAGCCAATCAGGGGCTTTGTTTAGGGTGACTAACAAGTCACATGACCCACTTGATTTCAGTATGATGAAGAGAAAAGAGCAGTGTTTCATTTCCTGTTGGACCGATGTGTGTGTGTGTGGTCTCTCTCTCTCTCTCTCTCTCTCTCTCTCTCTCTCTCCCCCTCCCTCCCTCTCTCCTCTAGCCCCTCAGAGACCCCCGGGGAGGGGAAGATGGAGCCCGTGGATCGGAGCGGGCCGAGGGAGCGGAGCGCCCGCCTGCAGCCTGGTACGGTGGACGCAGCGGGGAAGGTGAGTGAAAACGGCGCGAGCCCTGCTGATGACACAGGAGGCGTGCGTGCGTGCGTGCGTGCGTGCGTGCGTGCGTGCGTGCGTGCCTGCCTGCCTGCGTGCGTGCGTGCGTGGTGGATAGGTTTACAGATATCCGACACTGGACTTCAGTGTATTCTTCTTTGCGTGTGGGAGTCTGTGGGAATACCAACGTAGTTCAGTGTTGTGTGGACTTGGGAAGGATTTCACAAGTATTTCCCTTGATTTCTTTTTCACTTTCTTAGGCTGACGATTCTTTGACACACACAGACACACACACACACACACACACGCACACACACATGCACTCTTGTCTATGGTGTGCTGTTTTTCAAGAAAGCAGCCCCCCCCCCAGGACAGCCTAGCTGCAGTGTTACTCAAAGACACACACATACACACACATACACACACACACACACACACACACACACACACACACACACACACACACACACACACACACACACACACACTCACACACACAAACAAGTATTAGCCTCCAAACCCATCTGCCCTTTCACCTCCCTGTGGGGGTACTGTTGCTGCTCTACTGTTCACTCTCTCTCTCTCTCTCTCTCTCTCTGTCTCTCTGCCTCTCTCTCTCCCTCTCTCCTCCTCTCTCTCTTCCTCTCTCTACGGTCTCTTTCTCTCCCCCCTCTCTCTGCCTCTCGTTCACTTTTTCCATCCTCCCTGTCCGTGTGTGTTGGCCTGTGTTGGCGTGTGTTCAGTCACTCAGCCCTGGTCCGTGTGTGTTGGCCTGTGTTGGCGTGTGTTCAGTCACTCAGCCCTGGTCCGTGTGTGTTGGCCTGTGTTGGCCTGTGTTCAGTCACTCAGCAGTAGCGTGTCAGCGGCTCCTCGGGGCCTCAGCCCTGCTGTGTTCAGCCGGACCCCCGGCAGCAGCGCTGCACACACTCCGTCTGAGTATCTGACAGCCGGGGGGCAAGGGAGGGGAGGAGGGGGGGGGGGTTAGAGGGGGCCGGCTCGAAGTGGAGAGGGGGGGTCTGGGAGTTGAGGGGGGGTCTGGGGAGTGTGTGGGGGGGGGGTGAGTGAGTGGAGCGTGGGGGCTGGGTGGGCCATATGGGGCCCTGACTGAGAGAGGTTGTCACACACACATTATTAATGGTTCACTAATGGCTCAGGCTCCTCTGGTTGTGTTTAAAATGTTTGTTTCAGCAGATTTTTCAATATAGCCGACAGGCAAAAACCCACTGAGTATCACCGCTTTGATGCGTTTGTTTGTTTTATTCAGTCTCTAACTGACTGAATTGCGAATCAATTGATGGACATGGACTTTGAACACCCGTGTGACATAGTTTGTGGCAGTTAAAGGTCAGAACAATTTGAGATTCACAGCCGCAGACCTGGAGATCGACAGGAAACAGTTTTTTGGAGCGTGGCGTTTTTGGTGTTTTTTTTTCCACGGAGACGCTATAACGAAACACCGCTCTCTTCCGCAGCTCTGCTCCTCCCCCCCCGGCCCGGAACAGGCCGACTCGGCCCCTCCCCCCCGGGGCGCCCTGCAGCGCCAGGACTCCGCCCCCGCCGGGATCCGGGGCATCCTGAAGAAGAGCCGCTCCACCAGCGTGGAGTCGGACCACGGTGAGGAGGAAGGCCACGCCGCCGCCACCGCGCAGCGCCAGCCCAGCGTCACCCTGAGACACCCCCCGGAGAGCGAGGACGAGGACGAGGAGGAGGAGGAGGAGGACGAGGAGGTGGACGTGGACGTGTCAGCGGAAGACGGCCCGGACGGGGCCACGCGAGAGCCGAGGGAGAGCGGCGCCGGCGGGAGTTTGGGGGAGGAGCCTCGGAGGTGGAGCCTGGAGGACACGCCCTCGGCCTCGGAGGACACGCCCTCGGCCTCGGAGGATGGGGATGAACCGCAGGGCAGCAGCCTGGACGGCAGCGCGGGCTCCTCCATAAAAGAGAGGTGAGCACACTAACACACACACACCTACACACATACACACACACACACACACACACCTACACACACACACACACACACACACACCTACACACATACACACACACACACACACCTACACACACACACACACACACCTACACACACACACCTACACACACACACACACACACTCACACACCTACACACATACACACACACACACACACACACACCTACACACACACACACACACACCTACACACACACACACCTACACACGCACACACACACACCTACACACTCATACACACGCACACCTACACTCATACACACACACACACCTACACACATACACACACACACACACATACACACACACCTACACACACACACACACATACACACGCACACACACACGCACACACACACACACATACACACGCACACACACACACACACTCACACACACCCACACACACACACACACACACACACACACACACACACACACACACCTACACACACACATCCACACACACACACACACACACCTACACACACATGAATGAACACACATAAAACAACATGACCTGAGCGTTCCCTGTGCGTGCGTCCAGACTGTGGGAGCTGACCGGCGCTGGTGAGGACGACTGGAAGCTGAAGCTGAAGAAACCCAAGCCCAGCGAGACGGTCCAGAGGTCCCTGTCCGAGCGCTGCAACCAGCTGCAGGGGGCAGAGAACGCCTGGAGGAAGAAGGTCGGTTGGGGCGCGGGGACGCAATGCATTGTGGGTAGATCTAGGGGAATCTGGTCCTCGTAAGCGGTGATTCCCCCCCCCCCGTTCACTTGTGTGCGGCGGGGGAGGGAGGAGGGAGATAGGAAAGTTGTCGTCTGGGACACGCCCGGCCAGGAGCCTTACCCAGTCATTCCATAGCGGTGTGGTGATGGGGAGTGAATGAGTGTGGGTTGGGGATGGGGGGGGGGGGGAGGGGGGCGGAGACCACAGAGTCGCATTTCTCCCTGTGCTGCTGAATCAGCGCGTTTCCCTGTGCGCTTGCCAAGGGGAGGAGGGAAGTGTGTGTGTGTGTGTGTGTGTGTGTGTGTGTGTGTGTGTGTGTGTGTGTGTGTGTGTGTGAGAGAAGGGAGGAAGGGGTAGTGTGTGCGGCGGTGTAGCTGTGAGGGATGTGGGGGGGTTTTGGGAGGGGCGTTTGACTCCAAATCCGGGGCTTAGCTGGCCTCCCGGAGACGGGTGCCTCTGACCTCGCCTGCTGGTGGGAATAAAGAGGCCGTACGGCTGCAGGGTGTTTCCTGAGGCTCTCCCTCCTCCTCCTCCTCCTCCCTCCCTCCTCCCTCGCTCTCTAAGCTGCTCTCTCCTTCCTTCAAGAGCCCACATTCCTGTTCTCTATCTCTCTATCTCTCTCTCCATCTGTGTCACATCTTGTCCCTCACACACACAAACAAATGAATGCCTTTTATTCACACTCTAGTCTATCTATCTGCCTGTCTGTCTTTCTACCTGTCTATCTGCCTGTCTGTCTGTCTGTCTGTCGGTTTATCTGCCTGCCTGCCTGCCTACAGTATCTATCTATCTATCTATCTTTCTATCTATCTATCTATCTATCTATCTATCTATCTATCTATCTATCTATCTATCTATCTATCTATCTATCTATCTATCTATCTATCTATCTGTCTATCTGTCTATCTGTCTATCTGTCTATCTATCTGTCTGTCTGTCTGCCTGTCTGCCTGTCTGTCGGTTTATCTGCCTGCCTGCCTACAGTATCTATCTATCTATCTATCTATCTATCTATCTATCTATCTATCTATCTATCTATCTATCTATCTATCTATCTATCTATCTATCTGTCTGTCTGTCTGTCTGTCTGTCTGTCTGTCTGTCTGTCTGCCTGTCTGTCTGTCTGTCTGTCTGTCTGTCATGTGTTTTATACTGTACATACCCTCTCCTTGTCATTCTCACACAGACATATGAAAAGATTACCCCCCCACCCAAACCCCCCCCCCCCCATCCCCACCCCCACCTCCACCACACCCAGAACCACCTCCACCACCCCCACCACCACCACCACCCCCAGAACCACCTCCACCACCCCCACCCCACCTCCACCACCCCCACCCCACCACCCCCACCACCACCACCACCACCACCACCATCATCACCACCACCCCCACCACCCCCACCCCACCACCACCTCCACCACCACCACCACCAACACCACCATCATCACCACCATCAACACCACCCCCACCACCACCTCCACCCCCACCCCACCACCCCCAGAACCACCCCCACCCCACCTCCACCACCCCCACCACCCCCACCCCACCACCACCTCCACCACCACCACCAACACCACCATCATCACCACCATCACCACCACCCCCACCACCACCCCCACCCCCAGAACCACCACCACCACCCCCAGAACCACCTCCACCACCACCCCCACCACCCCACCACCACCTCCACCACCATCACCACCATCACCACCACCCCCACCACCACCACCTCCACCACCACCTCCACCACCACCATCCACCACCCCCCCCCACCTCCACCTCCACCACCCCCAGCACCCTCAAACAGACTTGTTAGTTACCTCCCTACATCTAGGTCTTCCACACCTCATTCTCCCATGGGAAAACTCCATTCCACAACGCAGTACATCATCACATGTTTCAGGAAAATGATGGTGAGCTAAACTCACAGTAAAGCCCCTTCTAACCTGGACAAAGCAGATATGAGGCATCCACAGACAGCCCAAGCGTTCTAGCCAAGCCCCAAAGAATTACATTTGGCCGCTGGCAAAGATATCCGTTTTTTTTTTTTTTTTGCAACGAATCAATTTTGTATCCATGAATTCATGACATCTGCATACTGTAGCTTGGGAAAAAAAGGGTCTTCTTACAGTTTCACACAGAGCTGTTCCAGATAAAAATGCAAGTCTGTGGATATCTTCTCCTAATCCATCTTAGGTCATTGCTGGTGAATTAGTCTGGAACCCACAGTGCACTGCAGCTGTCATAGAACTCAGAGTGATGGGATACCCAGCCAAGCTCAGAACCATCTCAGCCAAAGGTTAGCTAGAATTTGAGCCATGGTGGCCCTGGGGGGTGGGGGGGTTATACGGTTATATAGTTAAAGGTGTAGTTCACCCAACTTGCATCATTAAAGGATAAGAAAGTCATTCTGAGAAGTATTCTTGAGCCGCCCAGGAAGCCAGGGACCAAAGATGTCAGTTGGTTTACCAGGCAGTAGTCTAGCCTTAGCAGTAGCACCTATGCAGTGTTTTCAGGGTCCTGGTACGTTATTTAAAGTCCAGGTTAACCCAGTTCAAATTTTTGTTATGAGCTTCATACACCACAGGAAAACATGTCATTAACCAGCCAGCCAAATCTGAGTGATTAAAAATGTCGCTAAGTATATAAAATAAGGCTTCAAAATCGGTTGAAAATCAGCAGCATTCTCTGGTCTGAGACTGTGGGGGCGTGTCTGCTGAAGGCACCGAAGCCACACCCAATTGCGTGGGGAGGGGGTGTGGAGGGAAGAACCTGTCAAATAGTACAGTTCTCTGGTCTGCATATTGTCACACTGGCACGCCGTCTCTTTTGTGGTAGGAAGGCACAGCTTTGTGAAAACAGAGAGGAGTTGAAATTACACTTGTCTAATGAGTCAAACTCACAGATGCTTCCTCCTAACCTACCTCCTGACAAACAACACAGGTAAAACTGTAGCTACTCTATACCAACGCGCCAGTGTTACTGCCCTTAGATGCAAAATACAAAAACAGGCAACGAGGAATGTATGAGTCTGTCCCTATTCTCTCCCTGCCACCTCCGGACCCATTCCTATCCCTCCCAGGCGATACTGTCGTCCATTGGGATCAATGGAAAAAGTTGTTTAAAATGTACCTTTTAGTCACTGGCTTGAACAGCGCTGATAGCGCGAAGAAGCGTACACTACCGGAGTTGATAATCGGGACAGACTCATCCACTCTCGTTGGCAATGTTATGTGGGAGAATAACGAGCACTCGGCTTCAACTTTCCACACACAACATATCCAACAGAACTGGAATGTTCAGCCAGTAGCCGCCGAGCACCGCTTCACTGGGAGAGGGTGCGTCTTTCTCCAGCTGCAGCTGGTCTACCTAACCATCCCCCTTGCTCCCGCCTCCCGGTCTCCCGCTGGAGAAATATACTGTAACCATTACCGGTGAACCCATGCGCACATCAGGTGCCACAAATATGGCAGGCAGTTTCTGTATAGTTAACGCTTATAGCAAGGTTATTATAGTTAACGAAAACTAACAAAAAAACGAAAACTAGGTGTGAAAAAACATTTTAGTTAACTGAAATAAAAATAAAAACTAGACTTAGACTAAACGATAACTAACTAAAACTGTATTGTGTGTTTACAAATCTAACTAAAATAAACAAAAATTATTGAGAAAATGTCCTTAGTTTTAGTCTTTTTCATTTCATACATAAGCCTAGTATTTTGGGTGGATATGAAATCTATCCTCCATTTTTTTAGCTGTGCCCCTGCGCAGAAGTAGCCTGACGTGCGCCAGATGGTTTGTTTCACACGGAGTGAAACAACATGAGCTTGTGAAATCAGGATGGTCTCACGAGGCTAGCGCAGAAGAAAAAAAAACTAAAACTATTACTGAAACTAATAAAAACTAAACTAAAACTAAGCATTTTCAAAAAATAAAAACTAAACTAAACTAGCAAACCTGCTTTAAAACTAATCAAAACTAAACTGAAATTGAAAACAAAAAGTTAAAACGATATAAAAATAAAAACTAATGAAAAAAGCAAAACTATTATAACCTTGGCTTATAGTCATAATATATCATCCGTAACGTTATTTGGTGGGTGGTCGCCTGGTCGGTGCTGCTAGCTATGTTAGCTAGACTAAGGTTATATACACACTCCCATCTGCAACAAACTACATAGCTAATGTTAGCTATAATTCCTCCTAAGATTACATATAATTCATCATAGCTGACATTACCACATAAATGTCAAGACAAATATTTTGTATATTAACGTAGCAGTGTATTTTCCTATTGCTTACGTTACCTAGCTAACGCTATAACGTTAATTAGCTATAAGCACACAAGGCAGCGGTGTCGGCACCAAAGGTTGATGCGACAGGAGGAGAATGGAGGCCGGGGAGGGAGATGGTTGGCTCCGCCGAATTCACCAGGACCAGTCGTAAGTCCGTGAAACCCAAAAGCCTCATATTATAATTGCAGAAGCTTTCGGGAGTGAAATGTTTGCTGCAGAGGCGGGCGCTAGCGGTGACAGACTCCTCTGTAACACCATGGCTCTTCAAAAATGCTAACCATTTGCTTCTCATTTCAGCTTTACTCTGGAGTTGAAAGAAGGAGACCTTATCATCCCATTCCTGCTGGCATCCAGGAAGGATGCATTTTCGTTTAGTTTTATGCATAGGCATTGCTAACTAAGAAAAACTAGCTAATTCTAGACTGCTGGTTAAAACTAGCTAATTCTAGACTCAAGATTGAGCAGGAGAACCGAAGATTCAAATCCGTTCTAGCTTTATATAGTGTTAGGGCGGGGATATGCTAAGAACACCGCTCTACGTCATCAAGTACCATTTTAAGCCCGCCCAGAAAATCCAGAAATCAAAACTGGTCAAAAACACAAAACTGATCTAACTTCACAATTCAGTACTACACATGGTTCATCCCATTTTTACATGTTATCAGCAATGCATCACTAACACATAGAATGTGTTTTCAAGCAAATCTCTGATTTTGGTTAACTGGGACTCTAAAAACCCAGTCCTGGTGCAATATACAAAAAGTCACCTTTGCACTGGTTTTGTGGGGGCGTTCCTCCAATCCCATTGAATATACACAGGACTGAAGTCTGGAAACCCTTTCGGATTGGCTCACTCCACACACACACGCACGCACACACACACACACACACACACACACACACACACACCACGGCGACCCCAGCTACAGAAACATAACAGCTAATGAGGATGTAACAGCTAATGAAGATGTAACAGCTAATGAGGATGTAACAGCCAATGAGGATGTAACAGCTAATGAGGATGTAACAGCTAATGGGATGTAACAGCTAATGGGATGTAACAGCTAATGAGGATGTAACAACTAATGAGGATGTAACAGCTAATGAGGATGTAACAGCTAATGGGATGTAACAGCTAATGAGGATTTAACGGCTAATGGGATGTAACAGCTAATGAGGATGTAACAGCTAATGAGGATGTAACAGCTAATGAGGATGTAACAGCTAATCGGATGTAACAGCTAATCGGATGTAACAGCTAATCGGATGTGACAGCTAATCGGATGTAACAGCTAATGAGGATGTAACAGCTAATGGGATGTAACAGCTAATGAGGATGTAACAACTAATGACAATGTTATAGCTAATGAGGATGTAACAGCTAACAGGATTAACAGCTAACGGGGATCCTAATAAACTACTAAACTAAAACAAGCGACCACCTCCCCATAAATACCGCTTCAGCCAGTCGCACCGCCGACAGGCTAGCAGTCAAAAGGTGCTGGAGGGACACTTTTCATACCGAGGGGTGAGTCTGATCACTTCAGCTCGGTTACATCAGCCTTTTTTTCGGCACATGTTGCTGTTGCATAATTGATACTGCCAACCTGCCGGAACATGGAGGAGAGTTTGCTGTATGTTTTGCCGTAGTCATGTGCTATGAATAATATGGAGGTGATGGAGGCTTTGAAGAGTTAGTGCTAGGCCTGTGTGTTGATGGCCCAGCTGCTCAGAGGGCTAGGTTTCATAGCTGTGTTTAATTAGAGACGTGCTAAACGTTGGATCGTAAGTGAGAAAACCCTTCCTATAGATTCAGCGCTATGCACACGCCCCGTCCTGAGACCCTCGCACCCAACGCGTGTTCCATTTACCCGCTTGGGTGAGCGTTCGGAAAACTGTCAAAGAACTCTGCTTTATTGCTGAAGG
>NC_140255.1:8417089-8437089 GCF_949987555.1 Borostomias antarcticus | reverse complement strand
ACATGCGTGAAAGTGTTGTGTGTGCGTGCGTGCAGGCCATCGCTGCATGATGTGTGTGCGCTGTACTGTACAGTACTGTATGTGTTTGCTGTTGGTTAATGTTTGACCGTGTCTCAGTATGTGTGTGAAAGCAGCCGCGTGGCCTCGACAACCGGGAGTGCCGTCTTGTTGTTTGTTCATGCTAGCATGCCGTTAGCGTACCTATGTGGATGTACTGTGCGGACATGATGTGTGCCTGCGAGTGCATGCTGGGAACAGAACTCTGCAAGCTTGTTGGGTTTTATTTCCAAGAGAGTGAAGCTGATCATAAAGACGTGGAATGTACCGGTTCTCTCCCCACGGTGTGACTACGGCACCGGGACACCTGCACTGGCTAGCTGATCCAGATGTGTGTGTGTGTGTGTGTGTGTGTGTGTGTGTGTGTGTGTGTGTGTGTGTGTGTGTGTGTGTGTGTGTGTGTGTGGGTGTGTTTTCTGGACACATCATGTTGTATCTGCCTGTCTCTCTGACTTTGGTTCGGCTGAAACACCATTGTCTTCTGAGAGAGATCCAGAGAGCATTCTTGTCTCTGGTTTGGTTATTTTCAATTAGGCCATTTTTATGTGTTATTTAGTTCCAGCCCAGATAGCTGATCTGGGCCATATATAGGCCAGATGTGGCACTTAGTTCCGGCCCATATATGGCCCAGAACAGCCTGCTATCTGGGAAATAAACATAGTTGAACTTGAACTACCTAGGACTTACTTTCTGACAGAGTTAAGTGGAATGGACTGGGCGCATCTTTGAGCTAACGTTGTTGTTTTTTGTCTCCAAAACAAGCGAATGATGTCATCACTTTGTCAGCGTGTTCATCATTTACGTACCTCGCTCTTTTCTTATCGAAACATCCTCCTGGGTTTTCGCGAGGCAGCAGATTTATCGCTAACGTGTGTCTGCTGTGTTCCATCTCTCTCAGAGCTGACGTCCGGGACCGTTTGTCTTGGCGCTCTGCCTCTCTCCAGAGTATCGGTGGGGTTGTGGTTGAGTTATGAGCTAACATTAGTTTTCAGAGACGGAAAGCCTCCTTTAGGTTTTGACGTGCCAGGTGTTTGTGGGCGGAGCCGCGTCTGTGCGTGGATGTGAAACACATGGTCCGCTTCTCCACATGGTTCAGCTCAGCACATGACACTTGGCAACGTTGGCTAATCCACTATTTCCCTTTATTTTCTTTCACGACAGGCACCTTGTAATACTCACACCTAATTGTCTGCAATGATGCAAAATCAGTCATGTTGCGATGTTTGTTGCTCGCTAATGAGCCAACAACAATTGTGTTCTAGTGTCAGAGCTGTGAAAACCGCACGGCGCTGACAGACGGCCAAGGGCAGGCAGCCGGTGTTTCTTGCCAAGGTCATAAAAGGCATCACAGATATTTAGCTGTGGAATATCATTAATTTCTGTGAAATTGCTCGGCGTGTGCAGAGGGGCTGGGCTTGGCATGCGTATCATTCTAATGGGAGAAATCAGGTGCGGTAACAGCTGTAGGCATAACTCACCCTATTTCAAGATTTAAAGTATACATTTGGATTCTTTTTTTGGCAGGAGCGTGTTTTTCTTTGTGGGACGGACTGTAGACCATAGTATTGGTTATAGGTTATTGATGTTTTTAAAAGTGTTTTGATAACTGAGTTAATGTTGCTGTACTGGATAACCATCTGTGTAAATACTAATATCTACTTTCTCTCCCCCTGCCTCTCTCTCCCTCTCTCTCTCTCCCTCCCTCTCTCTCCCTCCCCCTCTCCCTCCCTCTCTCTCCCTCCCCCTCTCCCTCCCTCTCTCCCTCCCTCTCTCTCCCTCCCCCTCTCCCTCCCTCTCTCTCCCTCCCTCTCTCTCCCTCTGTCTCCCTCCCTCTCTCTCCCTCCCCCCTCCCTCTCTCTCCCCCCTCCCTCTCTCACTCTCTCTCCCCCCCTCCCTCCCCCTCTCCCTTTCTCTCCCTCTCTCTCCCCCCCTCACTCTCTCTATCTCCCTCCCTTTCTCTCCCTCTCTCTCTCCCCCCCTCCCTCTCTCACTCTCTCTCTCTCCCTCCCTTTCTCTCCCTCTCTCTCCCCCCCTCCCTCTCTCACTCTCTCTCCCTGTCTTCTCCTCCCCCTCAGAAGTCCAGTGCGGACGTGGAGACCAAGGTGTCCCTGGCGGACAGGATGAAGATCCTGCAGGAGAAGGAGGAGGCGTGGAAGAGCCGGGGCAAAGGCGCCGCCAACGACTCCACCCAGTTCACGGTGGCGGGACGCATGGCGAAGAGAGGTCCGCCCCCACCCCCACCCCCACCCCCCTCCCCCGCCACCCCACCCCCACCCTGCGCTCATCACACCTGTCACTTCATTCTAGATACATGGCTATATCCTGTTTATAGATCTAGGTAGATTAATATGGTAAACGGACCTACGAAATGTACAAAACGCCATGTGCGATGCATGATTGATCATGAGTTCATGGGAACTACGACCTTGTTGCAGTTGGCGTTATGTTTTCTGTGTTTCCTGCGGAGGTGTGCTGTATACCGGCCCGCTACAGTATGTGGGCGTGTGTTGGTAGCGGCCGGGTTGCGTCGTGACTCTGGCGTGCTGGGTTGCGTCGTGACTCTGGCGTGCTGGGTTGCGTCGTGACTCTGGCGTGCTGGGTTGCGTCGTGACTCTGGGGTGCTGGGTTGCGTCGTGACTCTGGCGTGCTGGGTTGCGTCGTGACTCTGGCGTGCTGGGTTGCGTCGTGACTCTGGCGTGCTGGGTTGCGTCGTGACTCTGGCGTGCTCCGCCCATGTGCTCCTCCCCAGGCCTGGTGTCAGAGACCGGCAGAGAAGAGTCCCCCGTCGCCCACCTGAAGAAGGCCTCCTCTACGCCCGTCAAACCGCACGAAGGTAACGCTCCCCCCCGTTCCCTAAACCCACTCAACCAGACACAGAGGTAACGCTCCCCCCCGTTCCCTAAACCCACTCAACCAGACACGGAGGTAACGCTCCCCCCCGTTCCCTAAACCCACTCAACCAGACACAGAGGTAACGCTCCCCCCCGTTCCCTAAACCCACTCAACCAGACACAGAGGTAACGCTCCCCCCCGTTCCCTAAACCCACTCAACCAGACACGGAGGTAACGCTCCCCCCCGTTCCCTAAACCCACTCAACCAGACACAGACGCGGAGAGCGCCGTCGAAACGGTCGGACGCAGCAGAAACGGGGCGTTGTGTTACTAAAAGGCTCTTCTCTTGGTTGGACAGAGATTTCCAGTCGTAGCGACGTCAAGGTGGAAGGGGACAAGAGGCTGGACAAGCTGGAGTCCTTCCTGGACAAGCTTCACAACAAAGGTATGTGCTGTTCGTAGGGCGGGGCATCGGCGAGGACGTGGCGATACGACGCACCATACATGGGTCTCCATATGATTGCATCACGTCGCATTGCGATACGATACAATACATATTGAGATACATTGCGATACACTACATCAGGGGTGCCCAATACATCGATCGCGATCGACCAGTAGATCACAGAGGCAATACTGGTAGATCTCAAGCCATTTAAAAAATTTAAAAAAAATAAAAATAAAATGACTTGACACACGTTGAAGTTGGTGTGCGGAGGCAAAATCATGTCTCCCCCCATGAATGAGCAACATTTACCTCCGACTGCTTAGATTACACGTGGGACAGCTTTGCTCCGCAGTTTATTTTGTTTGTGTGGGCTGATTTCATTACGTTTCGGTTTTTAGCAAATCTATTTTGTACCACGATAAACTACAAGGGTGATAGTAGCCTAGCAAAATCAATCAGAAACTCAATACTTGAAAGTCCAGATTATGCAACCGGCAGGGGGTTGCGGGGGGGGGGGGGGAGGGGGCTGAGCTGGTCAAGTAGCTCACAAGCCAAAAAAGTGGGCACTCCTGCTCTACATAATTTACTGAAAATTTTAAAATACAGCTGAAAATACAACTCCATCCCCTGCTCCCTCGAGGTGATCCTGAGGACATTTTAATCCATTTAAAACATGAATTATGTGTCTACGAATGAATTCTATCCTTCATTTGATAAATGTATCTGTATAATAGATCTATTCCCTGTCTTGTTCTGTATATTTGTGCAAAAAAAATATTTTTTTCGATTTATTTGTGTCAATGCTCTACCACAGAAAATCGATACAGTATCACATAATGTTTTTTGGGGATGTATTGCTGTATGGATTTTATTGCACAGCCCTAGTTACACAGTAAAGTCACATTCTTTACCGTTGTTTCCTCCACGCTGGCAGAATCAGTGCTGCCACAGCAAAAAAAAAAACCTGCTGAATGTGACTCGTCTCATCAACTTTTTTTCGAGTTTTGTTTTTGGCCTGCGCTCTCTGAATTCAAATTCTGCCTTCTGCAACACTAATTACATGTTTGGAATCACACAAAAAAGAAGAGGTTTTTCCGGTCCCCACTTCCTGTTTTCTGTGAGCAGGCATGGGACCCGGTCGGACATCCACCATCGAGGTCACGGCCGAGGCGGAGAAGGAGGTCATGACCCTGGACGACGACGAGACGTTCGGCAGCTTCTACAAACCCGTGTCACCCTCCGCCCTCAGCTCCAGCATCGTCATAGTGACCGAGGAGGACTTCAGCGACATTCAGGCCGACACGCCAAAGTATGTTTTCTCCTCGGTTTCAGCTACAAACATCGAATTCCGAGTATCTCTCTTGCTGTTTGTATAATAAGTTCACGTTTTCTGTGGCACGGTTGGTTTCCACCGCTTCCGCACGCCTTATTTTGACCATCGACAAACAGAACCTTTTCCTCAGCTGTTGGGTTTGTTGTGTAAACGGTACGGTGCTGTAGATGTGACCTCATCGGTGTCGACTCGCCGCTCTCTCCCCGTGTCCAGGCTGACGTCGGCGGTGGCGGAACACAAGCGCGCCGTGCGACCCGCCAGGAACAACCAGGGCTCCCGCAATCCCCTCCGAGCGCTGGCGGCGCGGAACGACCTCCGGCAGGTCTACACGGAGCAGAGGCTCAACGTCGCCACCGTGGAGACCAAGAGGATCCAAGTAGAAAGGAGTAGGACGGCTATGAACTATTCTAGTTTCAGTTGACATGAGAGGAAACGGCCATTACGGCTGAATTATGTGGGCGAATGTCAGACGCAGATAACCCACTTCCCTGTCGGACTGTCTCCGTTTTTGTGGGAAGCTGAGGTGATGGATTAGATGGAAACATTACATCTCAAGATACTGTAAGAAATAAGATTTCAGATATTGACCCTGAATCATCACTCGGTTTCCTTTCTCAATTAAGTGACGGCATTTTATACAATAGTTCCTCAGAACGCAAAGTTCCTTCGTAAAGAGAGTGCCGTTCCCACACAGGCGAGGTCATCTTTCACAAGCGCAGGACTAAGATGAGCCAGTTGAGTGTCATTTCATGATTTCATCTGGGTCCAGGAAATCCATACTATTGAAGAATGAAGCCTCCCATAGACCAGTGATCTATCCTCTAACCAGACGTTGTTGTTTTTTAATCTATTCCCTCAGTGGCCAAGCACTCCAACCTAGCGGACGCTGCCCTGGCCGGCCTGGCCAGCAAGGAGAACTTCCGGAAGGTCAACCTGCGCAGCGTCAAGTCCACGGAGGTGGTGACCAACAACAGCACGCTGCCTTTCAACAAGCTCATGCTTATCCGGATCAAAGGTCAGGGGCGGGAGGGGGCGGGTGGTGTTTAAAGGAAATGATTAGTCTGAAATTCCTGTGAGAAAGAACCTGAAAAAAGTCACTTAACTAATCAGCTAATCAGCTGATAAGAGGTTGATAAGAGGTTTTTCTGTCACAAGCGCCCTGGCTATTCTCAGCACTAGGCCATATACATGCCTCAGTTGGTCATGGTCGGGTGTCTGGAGGAGATTAAGTGTACATCCATGAGAACCTCACTGCCCACTGATGTATAAGGTGCGGCGGTATAGCTCAGGAGGTAGAGCGGGTCGTTCAGTGATCGTAGGGTCGGTGGTTCGAATCCCGGCTTCTCCTGACTACCTGTCGAAGTGTCCTTGGGCAAAGACACTGAACCCCAAAATTGCTCCCAATGAGCAGGCAAGCGCCTTGCATGGCAGCTGCCGCCATTGGTGTGTGAATGGCGCTCCGGGCCAGTGTAACAACTGGATGGGGAGCGCGTTACAAATGCAGTACCTTTACCTAAGGTCATAGTTGGAGAGAACTCTAGCCATTGGACTGAAACTATGTATAGGTACAGGCCACCGACTATAAAGGTGGGACAAACTGAATCCCATGTTGTCTGATCAGGGAACGCTGATGCCAAAGTGTTTCTCTGGGACTGACCTGGATCCTGCTGTTATACTGAATAAATGTTGAATTTGATCCACAATTCAGTTCCGGCAAACTACTTTCCTCTTCGGCCATTGATTCTTCAATACTATCAATCATCATATATCATCAGCGGAATCAGATTCCACCTCTAGAAGGAGTTGTTGTTCTGGGGTGGGGCTGGTTTTGGGGGGCTGGTTTTGGGGGGCTGGTTTTGGGGGCTGGTTTTGGGGGACTGGTTTTGGTGGGCTGGTTTTGGGGGGCTGGTTTTGGGGGGTGGTTTTGGGGGGTGGTCTGGCGGTCCCAGGCTGAGGCGTGTGTGTTCCCCGGCAGGGCGGAGGCACGTGCAGGTGCGTCTGGTGGAGCCCACCGCTCACTCCCTGAACAGCGGAGACTGCTTCCTCCTCATCACGCCCCGACACTGCTTCATGTGGAGCGGGGAGTTTGCCAACGTCATCGAGAAAGCTAAGGTATCACGCCGCCGCACCGAGGGAACGCCACTACCGCAGGGACGTCTCTGAAAAAAGGACAGGCAGAGCAGCGCACGTTGGTCGAAGCACGGAGACCAAAATTCTTATTTGCCGTTTATTTGGGCCGGCTGGTAACGCTGAGGCGAAACGGAAAGCCTTGGTCAGAGCGTATCTTCCGGTGTAAGGTGCGGCCTTATACAGCTCACAGTAATACATAGTTAAAAATCTGTCAAATTGATCAATCAGTCAAACAAACAAATCAATCAGCTAGTCCATCAATAGCATGCAGCCTACATGTGAACTAACAACACAGTTGTCATTTCGAGGACTATCAAGACACATAGTTCATTAATAAGCATGTCTGCGTCGATACTGTATTTTATCTCTTCTCAATTATTAACTTAGCGGCTGAAACATCAAGCTGATAAGTGTCAAAAGCCCTATAGTATAGGATTACTATAGTACAGTTTGACACATTATGAAGCATTTTATGAATAAGCGTAGGTGACGGTAGGTGTTTAGAGCATCCGACCATCAATCATTGCCTAACGGTTGTTCCCTTGAGCAAGGCACAACCTCAGCGCTAGCTCATAATTGTCGCTCATTAAAGTCGCCTGGGATAAAAAGCATCTGCTGGGTGACTAAAATGAGCGCTGTAAATACAGGCCCTTCACCGTAGGATGCTGTTCAGAGTAACGAGAGAGAGTTTGTGTGTGAGAGAGGCCAGCTGCTGTGGGGTGGGTTGAACCCGGGCTGCCCTGTCTGTGGGGTGGGTTGAACCCGGGCTGCCCTGTCTGTGGGGTGGGTTGACCCCGGGCTGCCCTGTCTGTGGGGTGGGTTGACCCCGGGCTGCCCTGTCTGTGGGGTGGGTTGACCCCTGGCTGCCCTGTCGGTGGGGTGGGTTGACCCCGGGCTGCCCTGTCGGTGGGGTGGGTTGACCCCGGGCTGCCCTGTCGGTGGGGTGGGTTGACCCCGGGCTGCCCTGTCTGTGTCCAGGCGTCGGAGATGGCCTCGTTCGTCCAGGCCAAGAGGGACCTGGGCTGTAAGGCCCCGCAGGTCACCGTCCTGGAGGAGGGCATCAACACCGACAACAGATGGGCCAGGGACTTCTGGAGCCTGCTGGGGGGCAAGACCGACTACAGAGGTACACACACACACACACACACACACACACACACACCTACACACACGCATCTACACACACACATGCACACATCTACACATGCACACACACACACCTACACACACACGCACACACACATATACACACATACATACATTATACACGCACACACCTACACATACACACACATGCACCTACACAGGCACACATCTACACATACACACATACACACACACACACACCTACACACACTCACCTACACACACACATGCACACACACATATACACACATAGATACATTATACACGCACACACCTACACATACACACACCTACACACATGCACCTACACACGCACACATCTACACATACACACATACACACACACACACACCTACACACACGCACATACACACGCACACACATCATATAGTAGGTAATGGTAGGAGAGAGAGGGCCATGCGTATTCATTACAGTACCACACAATACAACCCAACACCCACACTTGCATAGTACACATGCACACAATACACACACACACACACACTTGCATAGTGCACATGTACACAATACATACAATACACACACCATGTGTGAGATACTGGCACAGTACACATGCACACAAAACACACACACACACACACCATATGTGAGATCACAAGTGCATATTTCACACATATACAGTACATATGGAGGTACTCAGTGGTCTGGTCTCTCCTAGACATAGTCCAGATGACCGTTAAACACACATGGACCACACACACAGCACAGGAGGTGACCATGTATGGAACTGATTCAGGATTCTGCAACACACACACGCGCATGCATACATGCACACACACACAAACACACACACCCACACACACACAAACAACCACACCCACACACACTTAAACACACAATCTCTCTCTCTCCCATGACAGACTACAGAGGTACACATACAGCACACACACACTCTTTCTCACTATCTCTCCCATGACCCTGTGTGTGTGCGTGCGTGCGTGTGTGTGTGTGTGTGTGTGTGTGTGTGTGTGGTGTGTGGTGTGTGGTGTGTGGTGTGTGTGTGTGTGTGTGTGTGTGTGTGTGTGTGTGTGTGTGTGTGTGTGTGTGTGTGTGTAGGTGCAGGAGAGCCGGAGGAGGATGAGCTCTATGAGAACGGAGTGCTGGACTCTAATGGAGTTTACAGACTGCAGGAGGACAAGCTGGTTCCCCATGAAGAGGCCTGGGCCTCCATCCCCAGCGTCTCCCTACTCAACTCCAAAGAGGTACCCTGTCTGTCTGTCTGTCTGTCTGTCTGTCTGTCTGTCTGTCTGTCTGTCTGTCTGTCTGTCTGTCTGTCTGTCCGTCTGTCCGTCTCGCTGTCTATTTCATCCACTTTATCTCTCTTTTTCTCTCTCTCTCTCTCTCTCTCTCCCTCTCTCTCTCTCTCTCTCTGTAGGTGCTGGTGTTTGACTTCGGTAGTGAGGTGTACGTCTCTCTCTCTCTCTCTCTCTCTCTCTCTCTCTCTCTCTCTGTAGGTGCTGGTGTTTGACTTCGGTAGTGAGGTGTACGTCTCTCTCTCTCTCTCTCTCTCTCTCTCTCTCTCTCTGTAGGTGCTGGTGTTTGACTTCGGTAGTGAGGTGTACGTCTCTCTCTCTCTCTCTGTAGGTGCTGGTGTTTGACTTCGGTAGTGAGGTGTACGTCTGGCACGGTAAAGACGTCCCCCTCGGCGACCGGAAGGTGGCGGTCAAATTAGGCAAGCAGCTGCACGGCGGTTCCTATGACTACAGCGGCTGCAGGGTCAACCCGCTGGACGCGTCCTCCGACAGCGCCGACATCCCTCCGTGAGTTCTCCCTCTACGCCCCTCCTACAGTGCGCTGTCCAGTTGTGTGTGTGTAGGTGCGTGTGTGTAGGTGTGTGTGTATGTGTAGATGTGTGCGTGTGTAGGTGCATGTGTGTGTATGTGTAGGTGTGTGCGTGTATAATGTATGTATGTGTGTATATGTGTGTGTGCGTGTGTGTGTAGGTGTGTGTGTGTGCATGTGTAGATGTGTGTGTGTGTGTGTGTGTGTGTGTGTGTGTGTGTGTGTGTGTGTGTACCTCTGTAGTCGGTCTTGCCCCCCAGCAGGCTCCAGAAGTCCCTGGCCCATCTGTTGTCGGTGTTGATGCCCTCCTCCAGGACGGTGACCTGCGGGGCCTTACAGCTCCTGCAGTGCGCTGTCCAATCGCACCTATCGTGATATGATTGATATGTTGATGTGCGCTACCATTTTTTTGTATGGCTTTATAATGCGGCGGCTAGTGATCGTAGGGTCGGCGGTTCGAATCCCGGCTCCTCCTGACGACATGTCGAAGTGTCCTTGGGCAAGACGCTGAACCCCAAATTGCTCCCAATGCACAGGCTGGCTGGCACCTTGCATGGCAGCTGGCCGCCATTGGTGTGTGAATGTGTGTGTGAATGGGTGAATGAGAGGCCATTCTAAAGTGCTTTGGATAAAAGTGCTATTTAAGTGCTGTCCATTTACCATAAGTGTCACTCCCCATATACTCTCCTGTCCATATCAATGCAACTATTTGGTCAATACTGCCCCCTAGTGATGACAGGTAGTCAATTCAAGCTTTATCTTTACTCTGTTGAAGTGTCTAAAAAGCTCAAAGCAAACATTTTACTAGTTAGTGCAGCTAAATAGATGTTGTGTTTCGAATACAGTAAACAGTATCTGATGTTATACCAAACAATAGTATCTGATATTATACTAAATTACAGTATATGATATTATACCAAACAGCACTATATGATATTATACCAAACAACACTATATGATATTATACCAAACAACACTATATGATATTATACCAAACGACAGTATATGATATTATACCAAACGACAGTGATATTATACCAAAGGAAAGTGATGTATATGACATTATGCTGTGTGCATTCCGTGTGCAGGCAGGGAGATGGACGCCCCAGCTGGGCCCTGTTCGGCAGGCTGTCGGAGCACAACGAGACGGCTCTGTTCAGAGAGAAGTTCCTGGACTGGGCCGAGAGGAAGAAGGAGGAGGCGGCCATGGAGGAGGTCAAGGTAGGACAGAGTTACACACCCTGAGGTACATACCGGAGGTACATACCGGGGGCTGAGTACTTACAGCTGGACTCGGGGATGAATCCCGTGACATAAATGCATCGTCACCCTCTCAGATGTGTGTGTCGAGTTCTAATTGAAGATGGCCCCCGGTCTCCCCCCGCCCTCCCCTCAGAGTCCCGTCCATGCCTCCCCTCGCGCCGCCCTGGAGTCGGAGCTCAAGCCGTGCGACGCCAGGGCCCTGCTGGAAGGGGCGGGAGGGGCCGTGGGCACGCCGCTGGAGGGCGTGGACGTGCGGCGCGGGCGCGGTCTGGTCCGCACCGAGGACGGGCGCCAGGCGGAGCTGGCCACCGTGGCGGTGGACGTCTGGCACATCCGGGAGTTCGAGGAGGAGGAGCTGGCGCCGGAGAGCCGCGGGCAGCTGCACGAGGGCGACACCTACGTCATCCGCTGGAAGTACTCGGTCACCACCGTGGGTGAGTCGCGGTTCGTGTGGGGGTGCCGCGCTCCCCCTCCCCCCCGGTCAACAGCCTTGTCTGAACGCTCTACAAAGTCATCCTCGCCCCTTTTTGGTGAATCGGTGACCATGATTACACACAGTCTGACCGGATTGGTTACAGTTTTGGGTCACACATTCTATGAAGCCCATGTCTATAATGCATTATAAGTATCTACTTATAGCGTGTTATAACCATAGTTATAACACTCATAAATAATCATAATACCTTATAATCATAATTATAACACATTATAAAGACATGTTATGATGACTTATATGAGGTCAACTATCATAATACATCCTTTTTTCTCACAATGATTATAGTGTATTATAATTATCATAGTTGTAGTACATTATAATCATTTTATAAATGCATTATAATCACTGTTATCATGCTTAATAATGTCATTATAAGTTACTCTAAGTGGTCATTGCATGCTTTAAGTAAAGTAATGAAATGACTGTGGTATAGGCAGATATATAACCCCGTTTTGGTAAGGAACTGTTTTTTTTTGCTTTCACCTATCCAATCACATTAGTGCACCGATAAGAGTTTGACGCTATGCAAGGACACAGCTGTTTAACAGTTTGCATCCGTTCAGGATGCTTTGTATTCACACCACCGCTGTGTAGTTTGGCCGCCCTGCTGCTGTCAAGAATCAAAACAACAACTGACGTGATCATATGGAAAGCAGGAAGACAGGGAAGAGCGTTTCCCATGTCCTGGTGAAGGCCATGCCTGGCAGACATTTTAAACGTTCAGTTTTCCTGAGCCATGTTGTTGTTGTTGTTGTCCAGTGGGGAAGAGGCAGAAGCCGGGGGAGCTGAGCAGCGGCGGCCCGGGGCGCGAGCGCAGCGCCTGCTTCTTCTGGCAGGGACGCCACTCCAGCGTCAGCGGCAAAGGGACCTCGGCGCTCATGACGGTGGAGCTGGGCAACCACCGGGGGGCGCAGGTGAGCTGGCACTAAATAAAGTTATTCATTAATTACAATAAGTCATACTTTACCGTGATATTTTTGCATAGTGAACTTCAGCGATTAGCACATCTCCAAGGGTAATTCATGAATCATGAAACCATGTATATACGGTACCACAAACCTTTGCTTCAGTTTGACCAATTTAGCTGCAGCCAGCCCAGCCCCTTTTGTTGTCTTCATATATATATATATATATATATATATATATATATATATATATATATATATATATATATATATATATATATACCATGCAATTGCAAGTGCAAGAAAAAATTATATAATATATATAATTTTTTCTTGCACTTGTCCATCTGATGTAATTGCATGGTCCTTGTGCTGTGCCCTGGGGGGCTCCTGGTGGGGTGTGTAGGTACTGGTCGCTCAGGGGAAGGAGCCTCCTTGCTTCCTGCAGCTGTTCCAGGGAGGTCTCATCATCCACAAGGGCAGCAGAGAAGACGGTGCCAACAACACCGGTACTGTACCATGACAGAAAGACACACCCCGCTCAATTGCTTTGTGTACTGGGCTGTAACTGTCCGCGCTGGTGCTCAAAAACACAGTTAGCAGTCCCCTATTGCAAACAAGATTAACCAATTTTGTTAAGAAAGAAAAGAGAGGATTGGCAGCATCTAATGAAGGCTTTCTAGCGAGACAAATCTGCTGTAAATGAAGTTGGCGCTCGGTGGCGGGGAAGGCTGCTCTGACCGTGCCGTCCCCCCCCCCAGGGGGCTGGCGTCTGTTCTGCGTGCGAGGCGAGGTCCCGGAGGAGGCGTCTCTGGTGGAGGTGGAGCGCTGCTGCGCCAGCCTGCGCTCTCGCGCCTCCATGGTGGCGCTGGCCGCCCGCGAGGGCCGGCTGTACCTGTGGCACGGCTGCAAGACCCACGCCGGCGCCAGGGAGGTGGGCTCCAGGGCGGCAGAGAGACTCGTCCAGGGGTAGGTGCTGCAGGGAGGGAGGGAGGGAGGAATGGAGGGAGGGGGGGTGGAGAGAGGGAGGGATGGATGGAGGGAGGGAGGGGGGGGTGGAGAGAGGGAGGGGGGATGGAGGGAGGGATGGATGGATGGATGGAGGGAGGGAGGGGGGGTGGAGAGAGGGAGGGATGGATGGAGGGAGGGAGGGGGGTTGGAGAGAGGGAGGGATGGATGGAGGGAGGGAGGGGGGGTGGAGAGAGGGAGGGATGGATGGAGGGAGGGAGGGAGGGGGGGGTGGAGAGAGGGAGGGATGGATGGAGGGAGGGAGGGGGGGTGGAGAGAGGGAGGGATGGATGGAGGGAGGCAGGGGGGGTGGAGAGAGGGAGGAATGGATGGAGGGAGGAATGGATGGAGGGAGGGATGGATGGAGGGAGGGAGGGGGGATGGAGAGAGGGAGGGATGGATGGAGGGAGGGAGGGGGGGTGGAGAGAGGGAGGGATGGATGGAAGGGGGGTGGAGAGAGAGAGGGAGGGATGGATGGAGGGAGGGAGGGGGGGTGGAGAGAGGGAGGTAGGGATGGAAGGGGGATGAATAGATGGAGGGATGGATGGAGGGAGGGAGGGGGGGTGGAGAGAGGGAGGGATGGATGGAAGGGGGGTAGAGAGAGAGAGGGAGGGATGGATGGAGGGAGGGAGGGGGGGGTGGAGAGAGGGAGGGAGGGATGGAAGGGGGATGAATAGATGGAGGGAGGGAGGGATGATTAGAAGAATGGATAGTGATAGGCCTCTTCAGTATCTTGTATCTTGCATGTCTTTGCACAATCTAAGCCTCCCTCACTTGATACTTGTTATTCTGTAGCATGATTGTACAGTTCATCTGTATATTTGCATTTCTTCTGTATTGTATATTGCACTCATCGGCATGATTGTACAATTCTGTATTATTTGTTTACATATTTATTTACATTTTTATTACATATTTATTTATTTACAGACGTAGAGCCAATGTTAAACAACATAAGACCACTGACAGCATTGATACATAAAACACCGTTGAACATGGCACAACATTAAACCATGAACATGACATAGATGACAACATTAAAACATAACAGGAATAATACACACTCGGATGTACAACCAGCGTAAAACAACAAACAAACATGAAACAACCATCAGTACCCATTCTATTACTCCCCATCCTGTCCCCATTCTATTACTCCCCATCCTGTCCCCCATTCTATTACTCCCCATCCTGTCCCCCATTCTATTACTCCCCATTCTATTACTCCCCATTCTATTACTCCCCCATCCTGTCCCCATTCTATTACTCCCCATCCTGTCCCCCATTCTATTACTCCCCATCCTGTCCCCATTCTATTACTCCCCATCCTGTCCCCATTCTATTACTCCCCATCCTGTCCCCATTCTATTACTCCCCCATCCTGTCCCCATTCTATTACTCCCCATCCTGTCCCCATTCTATTACTCCCCCATCCTGTCCCCATTCTATTACTCCCCCATCCTGTCCCCATTCTATTACTCCCCATCCTGTCCCCATTCTATTACTCCCCATCCTGTCCCCATTCTATTACTCCCCATCCTGTCCCCCATTCTATTACTCCCCATCCTGTCCCCCATTCTATTACTCCCCATTCTATTACTCCCCATCCTGTCCCCATTCTATTAATCCCCATCCTGTCCCCCATTCTATTACTCCCCATCCTGTCCCCATTCTATTACTCCCCATCCTGTCCCCATTCTATTACTCCCCATCCTGTCCCCATTCTATTAATCCCCATCCTGTCCCCCATTCTATTACTCCCCCATCCTGTCCCCATTCTATTAATCCCCATCCTGTCCCCCATTCTATTACTCTCCATCCTGTCCCCATTCTATTACTCCCCCATCCTGTCCCCATTCTATTAATCCCCATCCTGTCCCCATTCTATTAATCCCCATCCTGTCCCCCATTCTATTACTCTCCATCCTGTCCCCATTCTATTACTCCCCCATCCTGTCCCCATTCTATTAATCCCCATCCTGTCCCCATTCTATTAATCCCCATCCTGTCCCCCATTCTATTACTCCCCATCCTGTCCCCATTCTATTAATCCCCATCCTGTCCCCCATTCTATTACTCCCCCATCCTGTCCCCATTCTATTAATCCCCATCCTGTCCCCCATTCTATTACTCCCCCTCCTGTCCCCATTCTATTAATCCCCATTCTATTACTCCCCCATCCTGTCCCCATTCTATTACTCCCCCATCCTGTCCCCATTCTATTACTCCCCCATCCTGTCCCCATTCTATTACTCCCCATTCTATTACTCCCCATTCTATTACTCCCCATCCTGTCCCCATTCTATTACTCCCCATTCTATTACTCCCCCATCCTGTCCCCATTCTATTACTCCCATCCTGTCCCCATTCTATTACTCCCCATCCTGTCCCCCATTCTATTACTCCCCATCCTGTCCCCCATTCTATTACTCCCATCCTGTCCCCCATTCTATTACTCCCCATCCTGTCCCCCATTCTATTACTCCCATCCTGTCCCCCATTCTATTACTCCCATCCTGTCCCCCATTCTATTACTCCCATCCTGTCCCCCATTCTATTACTCCCCATCCTGTCCCCCATTCTATTACTCCCATCCTGTCCCCCATTCTATTACTCCCCATCCTGTCCCCCATTCTATTACTCCCATCCTGCCCCCCATTCTATTACTCCCCATCCTGTCCCCATTCTATTACTCCCCATCCTGTCCCCATTCTATTACTCCCCATTCTATTACTCCCCATCCTGTCCCCCATTCTATTACTCCCCATCCTGTCCCCATTCTATTACTCCCCATTCTATTACTCCCCATCCTGTCCCCATTCTATTACTCCCCCATCCTGTCCCCATTCTATTACTCTCCATCCTGTCCCCCATTCTATTACTCCCCATCCTGTCCCCCATTCTATTACTCTCCATCCTGTCCCCCATTCTATTACTCCCCATTCTATTACTCCCCATCCTGTCCCCCATTCTATTACTCCCCATCCTGTCCCCCTGCTACCCAATGATCCCATGATCCTTATTAGCCAGTATGTATGAATCTAAAATTATCAATCAGATTTATATTTTAATTTATTTGCACTTTTGTATAACAGAGTACGACAACAGAAAATAAACAGATTGTGCAGGTGAACATCTAGAAAACCCCAGATTTCTAAAATTGATGTCACCTCAATAAATCATTGGTACATAGTCATTTGTACACTAAATTACTAAAAAATAAAATTTAATAAAGAAAAAGACAAACAGATAAACAGACAAAATATTCTCAATAATACACAAACAAGCAAGAGAACAAAAAGTAGACTATATGAGTACATAGTTATTATATAGAAAATAGTTAGTGCCAGATATTTATGGTGGCACATTGATTTTTTCTAGGACCTTAGACCAGCAGATAATGTGTTGTATTTTAGCATGATGGAATTTTTCTGTAGAGAGCTCTATCTCTGTACGAGGAGAGCCGTTCCCTCACTGATGGAGCGTGGCGGTTTCCAGAGACAGACTATCGCTCTTTTGGCAGCTGTGGGACCAGTTAAGAGCAGGCGTCTGTCGTTTGTGGTTAGTGCCATAGAGAGGGCAGAGGTGGCGTTAAATAATAGTAGAGATTGTGAGAAAGGGACAGCTCTCTCCATAATATTGAACGTGGCCCTTAGGACATTCTGGGGAAACTTTTCAAGGGCCGTTTAACTTTGTTTCTGTGATGTCCCTTGAATGTGGCTGGGGTAACAGTGAAAGTTCCCCTTGGGTATTAATAAAATAGAAATACCATTGCACTTATTGTTTATCTGTGTGTGTGTGTGCGTGCGTGCGTGCGTGCGTGCGTGCGTGTGTGTGTGTGCGTGCGTGCGTGTGTGTGTGTGGCAGGTGTTCTCCTGAGCTTGGATTGGGCAGCGACAGCACGGTCAAGGTGGAGGAGGTGGAGGAAGGGGCGGAGCCTGCAGAGTTCTGGAAGGCCCTGGGGCAGCAGGACAGGAAGGCCTACGACTGCATGATGCAAGGTGGCCACGCCCTCCGCACACTCCCCTGTACAACACTCCCCTCCGCACACTCCCCTGTACAACACTCCCCATCACACACTCCCCTACACAACACTCCCCATCACACACTCCCCTACACAACACTCCCCATCACACACTCCCCTACACAACACTCCCCATCACACACTCCCCTACACAACACTCCCCATCACACACTCCCCTGTACAACACTCCCCATCACACACTCCCCTGTACAACACTCCCCATCACACACTCCCCTGTACAACACTCCCCATCACACACTCCCCTACACAACACTCCCCATCACACACTCCCCTGTACAACACTCCCCATCACACACTCCTCTACACAACACTCCCCATCACACACTCCCCTACACAACACTCCCCATCACACACTCCTCTGTACAACACTCCCCATCACACACTCCCCTACACAACACTCCCCATCACACACTCCTCTACACAACACTCCCCATCACACACTCCTCTACACAACACTCCCCATCACACACTCCCCTGTACAACACTCCCCTCCGCACACTCCTCTACACAACACTCCCCATCACACACTCCTCTACACAACACTCCCCATCACACACTCCCCTGTACAACACTCCCCATCACACACTCCCCTACACAACACTCCCCATCACACACTCCCCTACACAACACTCCCCATCACACACTCCTCTACACAACACTCCCCATCACACACTCCCCTGTACAACACTCATCGCAGAAGAAGACCGCATAAACACGCTGACAACAGTCGTGTCGTTAATCAAATTATCCTCAGCTGTTCACACACACTGATATTACTGTGAGGGACTTGACACCGTGACCTCTCAACAGAGCGCTAACACCTGCAACACATCCCCTGCTGTGAGACTAATGACTACTGTAACACACCTCCTGCTAGGCCATACAGTTCACTCACCACTTCTTTCTAAACTACTGTACTACGGGGTGGCTGTACCTCAGGGGGTAGAGCGGGTCGTCCAAAGATCGTAGGGTCGGCGGTTTGAACCCCGGCTCCTCCTGACGAAGTGTCCTTGGGTAAGACAATGAACCCCAGATTGCATGTCAGCTGCCGCCATTGGTGTGTGGTACGTGTGTTTGAATGGGTGAATGAGAAGCCTTCATTGTAAAGCGCTTTGGATAGAAGCGCTATATAAGTGCAGTCCATTTACCATGACAGTGGCACCATCATAACCACGGATATCTAATAAAAGGCTGTTATTCTTAGTCAAACGTCCCACCGTTGCCACAGTAACCTAACGGTAACCCGTGTTCTCCCGGCGTGTTCCAGACCCGGGGAAGTACAACTTCACGCCGCGCCTGTTCCGTCTGAGCGCCAGCTCGGGGGTCTTCGAGGGGGAGGAGCAGCTGAGCCCGGCCCGGGTGGCGGAGGCCGTCATGGCGCTGCCCTTCCTGCAGGAGAACCTCTACTCAGCACAGCAGCCCGGTAAAACTGCTCACCTGCTTTCCTTTAAAACCTTCTCTCTCCCTCCCTCCTTCTCTCCCTCTCTCCCTCCTTCTCTCCCTCCCTCCCTGCTTCTCTCCCTCTCTCCCTCCTTCTCTCCCTCCCTCCCTGCTTCTCTCCCTCTCTCCCTACTTCTCTCCCTCCCTCCCTGCTTCTCTCCCTCTCTCCCTCCTTCTCTCCCTCCTTCTCTCCCTCTCTCCCTCCTTCTCTCCCTCTCTCCCTCCTTCTCTCCCTCCCTCCCTCCTTCTCTCCCTCTCTCCCTCCTTCTCTCCCTCTCTCCCTCCTTCTCTCCCTCTCTCCCTCCTTCTCTCCCTCTCTCCCTCCCTCTCTCCCTCCTTCTCTCCCTCTCTCCCTCCTTCTCTCCCTCTCTCCCTCCTTCTCTCCCTCCTCTCCCTCTCTCCCTCGTTCTGCACATCCATCTTTCTCTGATCTGCTCTGCTCTTGATCTGTGGCTGTTTCCCCTGTTTTCCTCTTTTTGCGTCGCCCACACACTAGTCTGGAGTTCAGCAATGCAAGTCTGGTAAAGGAGGAGCGAACTTTGGATGAATCGAACGTTGTTGTTTTTTTGTCATTTGAATCTGGCCAATCACCCGACAGCAGGGACTCGCTTTCAACCAGAGACCCGTTCCTTCATCGTTTCCTACGCTTCTTTTACACAATAAAAATACACCCATGATCTTGATCGTTCAACGTGCTTGTGTATTTGTTTATTTTTTTGTCTCCTGGCTTCCCCTTCCTGTGGCCTCCCAGCCCTCTTCCTGTTAGACAACCACATGGAGGTGTACCTGTGGCAGGGCTGTCAGCCCGACGAGGCCGAGTGCACGGGCTCCGCCAAGATCCGCTGGGACAACCAGAAGAGGTGCGCCCTGGAGACCGTGCTGCAGTACTGCAAAGGTCAGCGGGGTCACCCGGGAGGGAGGGAGATTACATTACATTTGTCAATTAGCTGACGCTTTTATCCAAAGCCACTTACAATAATTGCATTTAAAGTAGGAAAAGCCAGTGCACTACTCGCCAGAGAAGTACATTTCCTTTATAAAACAAGTGACTAAGAGCATAATCTAGTGCTGAAGGCAAAATGCAAGAATAGCAA
>NC_140255.1:8269589-8412089 GCF_949987555.1 Borostomias antarcticus | reverse complement strand
GGCCTTCTCTGGGATGTGCTTTAGCTGAAGTTGTAGAGGCAAACTCAGTTATAAAAGAAACACAGCGTCGTCCTTGAGGTACTCATAACACACAGAGCAGTCGTACTGTGGGCATTCAGGTAAAAAAATAAATAAAAGAAAGAAAGGACTAAGTGTTCTTGTGTCTGGGGATTTTTTCATTGCTGAATAGAGAGTAAGACAGCTTCAACCTTGGGGGTGGCTGGGGGTTTGTCTCTCATTAAGTCTTTGTTTTTCCTTCCAAGCGAGCGTGAGGCAATAGTGTTGCTAATCCATGTTCCTCTCTCTGCTCCTCGTAAAGGCAGTGAAACCACAGCCAGGAGACTTGGAAGGGCGGCGTCTACAGCACAGTCTTGGCTCAACATTAGGGCTGATGGTACTGCATGCCACACATCCCTACTTGGTGTGGTGTTATTTTAGTAGGCTGTATCTATCTGCTTATTTACCTTTTAAAACAATTTTGGGTATTATTATGAAGGAGACATCAGAGTATATATTACTGAGCTTCTTATGTTATGTACGGTAAATACACTATATGGCCAAAAGTATTGGGACACTGCACCTCTTAATCATTGAATTCAGGTGTTTCATTCAGTCCCATTGCCACAGGTGTATAAAATCAAGCACTTAGCCATGCACTCTGCCTTTACAAACCTTCTGAAATAATGGGTCGTTCTAAAGAGCTTACTGAATTCCAGCGTGGTACTGTAATAGGAGGCCACCGTTGCAACAAGTCAGTTTGTAAAAATTGTTCCCTCCTAGATGTTCCATGATCAACCGTAAGTGGTATTATTGCAAAGTGGAAGTGTTTAGGAACCACAGCAACTCAGTCACGAAGTGGCAGACCATGACAAGTTACAGAGCGAGGTCGTCGAGTGCTGAGGCGCATAGTGTGTAAAAATCGCCAACACTCTGCTGAATAAATAACTGCAGAGTTCTAAACCTCTTCTGGTGTTAACATCAGCACAAAAACTGTGCGCCAGGACCTTAATGACATGGGTTTCCATGGCCGAGCAGCTGCATGCAAGCCTCACATCATCAAGCACAATGCCAAGCGTTGGATGGAGTGGTGTAAAGCACACCGCCACTGGACTCTGGAGCAGTGGAAATGTGTTCTGTGAAGTGATGAATCACGCTTCTCTATCTGGCAGTCTGATGGATGAGTCTGGGTTTGGCAAATGCCAGGAGAATGTTACCTGCCTGACTGCATTGTGCCAAATGTAAAGTTTGGTGGAGGATGGATAATGGTCTGGGGTTGTTTTTCTGAGTTTGGCCTCGGCCCCTTAGTTCCAGTGAAGGGAAATGTTAATTCTTCACAGCTTACGAAGACATTTTGGACAATTCTATGCTTCCAACTTTGTGGGAACAGTTTGGGGAAGGCCCTTTTATGTTCCAGCATGACTGTGCCCCAGTGCACAAAGCAAGGTCCATGAAGGCATGGTTGGGTGAGGTTGGTGTGGAACAACTTGACTGGCCCGCACAGAACCCTGACCTCAATCCCTAATGAACTAGAATGGAGATTGCGAGCTAGGCCCTCTCGTCCAATGTTAGTGTCTGACCTCACAAATGCTCTTCTGGATGAATGGGCAAAAATTCCCACAGACACACTCCAAAATCTTGTAGAAAGCCTACCCAGAAGAGTGGAAGCTGTTATACTGTAGCTGCAAAGGTGAGCCAGCTCCATAATAATGCGTATGAATTTAGAATGGGATGTCATGAAAGCTCCTGTAGGTGTAATGTGTAGGTGGCTCAATACTTTTGTCCAATGGCATATAGTGTATGTACAGTGTATAGAATGTGTCACCTTTGTTCAGGAATGGAAGATGGCTGCCAAGGTCACTCATGTCCTGTCATCTCCCAACTCTCTGTCATCATGATAGGTCCCCCTTAGGTTTGATACCTGCGACCTGGTTAACAGGCTGTTGACATCTCACTTTGACACACACACACACACACACACACACACACACACACACACACACACACACCACAATCCCACCCACACTACTCACACACATGCAACCCCCTCATGCCTTAACACACACAACCCCCTACCTCACCCTTTAATACATACAGGAGCACACCACATGCATACACAAACACCCCCAGCCCCCGCCCCTCCTGGTGAGAAACGGCTGTCTGTATGGACGCTGACAGGATCGGGAATGGGAGATGACAGAGGCTTCTCCCCCCCCCCCCCCCCCCCCCCCTTCCTCATACCTTCCTGATACTCCTAATAAATAACGATTGAAAGTGTGCGGTTGCTAGAGGTCATTGACCCCAATCCCAGAGATCCTTGGTCGCACGCTGGTAGGACGACCTTGTATTTATCGCAGGGCGGGGGGGGGGGTTCTGAGATCTAGATCATGATTAAAATGTTAAGCATGTAAGGACATTTTTTTAATGGGATGTGCGGTTGAATGTAGGTACTTTTCTGGGAGATCGTTAATGGATTTCTGAGTTGTACAAAAGCAAAGATTCTGTTAAGAGGATAGATTAAAAGAGAACATAAGTGTTTCTTTGGCTGCTGGTCTGGGATGACAGGATCTCCAGAAACATTTTAAAAAGCACCATGACCCTACAGTAAGCACCATGACCCTACAGTAGGCACCATGACCCTACAGTAAGCACCATGACCCTACAGTAAGCACCATGACCCTACATTAGGCACCATGACCCTACAGTAAGCACCATGACCCTACAGTAAGCACCATGACCCTACATTAGGCACCATGACCCTACAGTAAGCACCATGACCCTACAGTAAGCACCATGACCCTACATTAGGCACCATGACCCTACAGTAGGCACCATGACCCTACAGTAGGCACCATGACCCTACAGTAAACAGCATGACCTTACAGTAGGCACCATGACCCTACAGTAAACAGCATGACCCTATAGTAAGCACCATGACCCTACAGTAGGCACCATGACCCTACAGTAGGCACCTACCCTACACCATGACCCTACAGTAAGCACCATGACCCTACAGTAAGCACCATGACCCTACAGTAAACACCATGACCCTACAGTAAGCACCATGACCCTACAGTAAGCACCATGACCCTACAGTAAACACCATGACCCTACAGTAAACACCATGACCCTACAGTAAGCACCATGACCCTACAGTAGGCACCTACCCTACACCATGGCCCTACAGTAAGCACCATGACCCTACAGTAAGAACCTACCCTACAGTAAGCACCATGACCCTACAGTAGGCACCATGACCCTACAGTAGGCACCTACCCTACACCATGGCCCTACAGTAAGCACCATGACCCTACAGTAAGAACCTACCCTACACCATGGCCCTACAGTAAGCACCATGACCCTACAGTAAGAACCTACCCTACAGTAAGCACCAGGACCCTACAGTAGGCACCTACCCTACACCATGGCCCTACAGTAGATCATGACCCTACAGTAGGTCATGACCCTACAGTAAGCAACATGACCCTACAGTAGGTCATGACCCTACAGTAGGTCATGACCCTACAGTAAGCAACATGACCCTACAGTAGGTCATGACCCTACAATAAACATCATGACCCTACAGTAGGTCATGACCCTACAATAAACATCATGACCCTACAGTAGGTCATGACCCTACCCTCTGGAGCTCCTTGGCCTTGTCAGGGCCGCGAGGCTTTCCATTCTGTGTAGTGATACAGGAGACAGTCACTTTCAAGTGTCTTGTTTTCCTGTACTCAGCTGCTGCCGACTGTTCTCTGTGGGAGAGCTGTGAGAGTGTGTTCAGTGTTGGCATGGAGTGTTCTCTGTCAGGGTGTGTGTTCAGTGTTGGCATGGAGTGTTCTCTGTCAGGGTGTGTGTTCAGTGTTAGTATGGAGTGTTCTCTGTCAGGGTGTGTGTTCAGTGTTAGTATGGAGTGTTCTCTGTCAGGGTGTGTGTTCAGTGTTAGTATGGAGTGTTCTCTGTCAGGGTGTGTGTTCAGTGTTGGTATGGGGTGTTCTCTGTCAGGGTGTATTCAGTGTTAGGGTGTGTTCAGTGTTAGGATGGGGTCTTCTCTGTGACCGTGTGTTCAGTGTTGGTGTGGGGTGTTCTCTGTGACCGTGTGTTCAGTGTTGGTGTGGGGTGTTCTCTGTGACCGTGTGTTCAGTGTTGGTGTGGGGTGTTCTCTGTGAACGTGTGTTCAGTGTTGGTGTGGGGTGTTCTCTGTGACCGTGTGTTCAGTGTTGGTGTGGGGTGTTCTCTGTGACCGTGTGTTCAGTGTTGGTGTGGGGTGTTCTCTGTGACCGTGTGTTCAGTGTTGGTGTGGGGTGTTCTCTGTGACCGTGTGTTCAGTGTTGGTGTGGGGTGTTCTCTGTGACCGTGTGTTCAGTGTTGGTGTGGGGTGTTCTCTGTGACCGTGTGTTCAGTGTTGGTGTGGGGTGTTCTCTGTGACCGTGTGTTCAGTGTTGGTGTGGGGTGTTCTCTGTGACCGTGTGTTCAGTGTTGGTGTGGGGTGTTCTCTGTGACCGTGTGTTCAGTGTTGGTGTGGGGTGTTCTCTGTGACCGTGTGTTCAGTGTTGGTGTGGGGTGCCCTTCTTGCGGGAGAAAACCAAATGGCAAGGATCCAGATGACCTCCTTCTGCTTGCCTAGTAAATGGTAATAGTGGAGGAACCAACCCTCAGAAAGAGCCTTAGTTTTTTAGATACCCCTCCCCGGGGTAGAACAAAAGGGGACATTGTTTTTTCATATCTTTAATATGTCCCCTTCATGAAATGGATTGTCCCAAGTTTTACTTTTACTGCAAAAGTCATGAAATTCATCCATGAAGTGACTTACCCTATAGGCCAAAAAAGTGCAAAAAAAGGCCTAACCTGAAAGAGGGAATTCCAAGATAATCCTTTGTCATTTTCTACCAGATGGTTGTTTTTACATCATACTTGCACAGATGGTCTACAGGCAGTGTCCCTACATCCCAAAGCAACCAGGATGCCAATATTTGGTTCTATTTTGAATCAGCAGCCTTCTATATAAGACCTTATTATAGGCGGAAAGAGCAAAAAGTTATTTTGTATGAGGAATATTCACTTTTAATCCTGGTCCTACTCTTCTATCAGAGATAGAACAAAACCTGACCTTATTTTTTCATAGCTTTGACTTATCCCCTTCATAAAATGAATGATCAGACTTTTTACTTGTTTTGAAAAAGCCATGAAATTCTTCAATAAAGTGATTCACCACATTTGCAAAAAAGAGCCAAATGCTCCAGGCCTGCCCTGAAAAAGGAGTTCCAAGGTAATCCTGCATCATTTCCCATCTACTGGTTGGATTTACTTTATATTTCCACAGATTGTCTACAGGTAGAACCCTAACACCCCAAACCAACCAAAGTGTCACAATATTATTGTATTGTGAATCAGCAGGCTACTAGGCCATGTTACAGACAGATATGTCAATGTTTTATTTTTTTTCTGAGTTACTTCTAATCCTGGTGTAATAATACTGTAAAATGCCTTCATAAAACACAATGACTGCTTAATAACAGGGAATACAATTTGATACCATGTTTTCACCCACTTCATATTCATATGGAATCTATAGAGGAAAATCAGGTTATATCTCATACACCTTAATGCAGCAGGAATTACAAATATCGTTATATTGGCAGCCTTCTATATGGTAGTCAGACTTAAAGTGCAGTATGGGTTAAGTACACACAGTGGAATACATTACTTTTTCTGTGCCATTCTTGAAAAATCATGAATCAAGTGCTTATTCTCAGTTTAATTTTTTTAGTTACTTTTTGTGATATTTAGAAATCAACAAACTATTTGAGCAGTGGGGGAGGAACTGAATAATTACTGGTCAAATTGTTTTCCAGGGGGGTGAATCAGTCACTAGCATTAGGACAGTCTATGGAAGTGCAGGAGCAATCCCACAGACAGACACTGGCACTTTCTTGTTTTATTGCAATCTGTATCATTGCAATAGAGATGGGTGAGATCTCTCACAGCTTTCGGTGCAGGCTCCTTTTTTTTAAAAGGACTGGCTGTAGTGATAAATCATCTTTTAGTATCCAACCTTTTCCAACTGGATTCCAAAGGAGGGGTTTAGCGACATGACTGTGGCACCATATGCCAGTTTGGTACATTGCCCATAGGACGTGCTGTTCAAAAGCATCTTCAGTGGGAGGCAGATGTGAGACTGGCATGTCTGGTTGATGCGAGATAGACCTACATAAAATAGGCAAATCCACAGCTTTCAATAAACTTGACAAGCACATAAATGAGCTTCAGGATCTGAGAACCTTTGGCTTGACTGATTGCCTTCCAGACGCTCTACCGGTTAAAAGAAAATATGCTATTCATCTCTATGGTCCAAAAAAAGAAGGCAAAGTACGCATTCTTGCATCAACTACAGACATGCCAGTTGTATGAAGGCATTTTACAGTATGATTGTGTGTGCATTACTGTCCAGGGTTGTGTGATGCGTAATGCAGTAGATCTGTGGTAGTAGTGCTTGTAGTTAGTGCATGCTGCGTGCCGCCTCTGAGCCGAGTGCGTAAGTCTCCTTCTGCCGGTACAAAGCCACTCCACCGCCATGACTCCTACAGTGCCTCCCCGCGGCCACACATGGTAACTGGGTACCTCACGGTCCCAAGCTACACTGTAGGGGATCTCGGAGCAACAGTGAGCCCCAGAGGCAAGGCGCGCAGGCCCACCCGTGTGTGGACACGCCCTGGCTCCTGCCAACCACTGTCCCAGCTATGGGCAAATAGCATGGGCAGATGGGGCTCATAGCCATGGTAGGCAACCCATCTAGGAGAAGGTAACTCGGAACAAAAACCACAGGTGCTGCTCTCGCCTGGCTCCGCACCATATACCATCTGGAGGTGTGGAGGAAGGGCAGATGAGGGCTTTAAGCCCAAAACGTCCAGAGTAGCGCTGTGAGGAGTTGCGCCCCACAGTCCTTAACTAGCATTGTAAAGCCTGACAATGGAGACACCGATCATCGAGAATCCTATACTTCCAGCGGCGGGAGTCCGCAGGAACCAAGCAGCGGATGGTGGTGCTGGTCCTCCCTCGGGGGGACACTATGACAACTGGACCCCAAATCCTCTCCATTGGAGAGGAAGGGTTCAGTCTGACCACAGCCCACTGTCCAATGCACTCTTGCGCTATAGGAGACCATTTATTATGGGAACCTTCAACGCAAACATAGTAAGGGAGAAGACACGGCTAGAGGAACTAGCGCACTGTGTTGGTGAGAGGGGAGTGGAGATCCTGGGAGTCCAGGAGCACAGAAGAGTGCACACTGACCAGCCAATTGTATACCGCAGAGTGGGGTTCGTTTGTTCGTTCGTTCGTTCATCACCTCATCTGCATGGCGGAATGATGCCCAGGCCGCCACAGGTGGCGTGGGGCTAACGGTGAGCCCTCGAGCACGAAAAGCTCTTCATAGGGTGCAGCAACACACCGACAGGATCCTTATCGCTGACTTTGAGGGGAACCCGGTAACAACTGTCATGAGTGTGTACTCTCCCACCAACGCAGCACCAGTTGAGGAAGTGGAGAAGTTCTACAAGGACCTAAGCACAGCGATCCACCATGTGCCGGCTCACAACTTCCTGATAATCCTGGGGGACTTCAATGTGAGGCTCGGACCAGAAGATGCACCCTTCACATACCACAACACCACCAATCGCAACGGAGAACATCTAACTGCTCTGCTCACGGAACACGAGCTCCTGGCCGCCAACACCTTGTTCCCTAAGAGAATGGGCAAGAGATGGACATTCCAGGACCGAGCTACTGGTATGCTACATCAGCAGGACTACATACTGGTAAGAAGGAAATGGAGGACGTCTATCCTCAACGCAGAGTCGTACAGTACGTTCGACTCTGTAGGCTCCGACCACCGTGGGGTCTCTGTGAGGCTGTGTCTGAGCCTGAGGGTCCACAAGAACATCCCGAGGCCTCGGCCCGACTGGGAGGCCTTCGCAAGAAGCCCCGACCTCCAGGCCAGCTACACGGCGGAGGTGAGAAGCCGCTTACAACTGCAGGCCGAAGAGGAAAAGCCTCGGACAACATACAGGTATGGGCAGTTTCTTGCTGCTAACGAGGAGGCAACAAGGAGGTGGGTGCCGACAAAGGGGAGACTCAGAGCCTCCCCCAGATCCAAGCACCTGGAGGTCATGAGGGCACGGGCATGGATGGAAGAGGCGCGTAGAAGCTTTGAGAAAGAGGGGACCACAGAGAGTCGGGAGGTGTTGAACGAGGCCAACACCTACGACAGGATCAAAGGGGAGGAGCTGATGGAGAAGGTGAGGAAGGTGGTGCATGGCGAACGACAGTACAAGGAGTCATGGAAGGTCATAAATGAGATGAGTGGGCGCAAGAGGTCAAGGGAGGGACAACTAGCAGGCTGCAGCCCAGAGGAGAGAGTGGCCTTCTGGTTCACCCACTTCCGGGATCTCCTAGGCACACACCCGACAGTGGAAGGAGCTGAGGAATATACTGTACCTGCAGTCCTCACAAATCTTGTAATTGAGGATGGCCTCTTTACAGCTAAGGAGTTTGCCACAGCAAAGTCTGCTCTGAAGCAAGGGAAAAGTGCTGGGCCGGATGGCATCCCCCCAGAGTTCCCTAAGAACTGTGATGTCGACAACATCTTATTGGAGATGTGCCACCAAGCTCTGATAGAAAACATCAAGCCTGATATATATGGTCCCTCTCCAACATCATCCCAGTGCCAAAATCTGGAGATCTGTCTAAGCCAGACAACTATTGTGGCATTAGCCTGACATGTGTCATAGCGAAAATGTACAACCGTCTGATACTAAACCGGATTCGAGATGCTATTGACCCTTACCTGAGAGACAACAAAAATGGCTTCAGAAAAGGAAGGACCACCGTAGCCCACATCCTGGCTTTAAGGAGGATCATCGAGGAGGTGAAAAAAAAACAACCTAACAGCAGTCCTGTGTTTTATTGATTTCAAAAAAGCATTTGACTCAATACACAGAGGCGTGATGGTGAAAATCCTTAAGACCTACGGGATCCCTCCTAACCTAGTCCGGGCCATAGAGGCCACGTATAGAGGCACAAGAGCCAGAGTGGTAACCCCGGATGGCAACAGTGAGGAGTTTGACATCCTAGTAGGGGTGCTACAGGGGGACACTCTTGCCCCCTGCCTCTTCATTGTAGCCCTGGACTACACGCTTAGGAAAGCCACCAGTGGGCAGGAGCAGGAGCTTGGCTTCATAATAACCTAGGAAGTCTAGAAGAAACCCCGCTGTAGTCCTGGCAGACCTGGACTATGCAGATGACATCTGTCTGATGTCCAACCGTGTAGAGCAGGCACAGGAGCTCTTGAACAGAGTAGAGGCCAGGGTTGGCCTCAGGTTGAATGCAAGAAAGACTGAGGCAATCACTTACAACACCCCCCTGGACCACCCACCTCTCAAGACAGCAGGGGGCAATGCTCTAGCAGAAGTTAGTGACTTCAAATACCTGGGTTTCTGGGTCAACTCATCAGAACAGGACCTTAATTTAAGAAAAGCGCTGGCATGGAGGGCCCTGAATGGCATGAATAGTGTGTGGAATTCCAATCTCCCTCGACACATCAAACTGAGCTGTGAAACTTGGACCCTGAAGCCCACCCTGCAGAAGTCTCTGGAGAAGGCTTACGACCGGGTCCGTCGAGAGGTCTTGTGGAGGGTTATGCGGGTGTATGGGGTGAGGGGGACCCTACTTAGGGCCATCCAATCCTTGTACACCCAGAGCGAGAGCTGTGTCCGTGTCCTCGGCAGTAAGTCGTTTTCCTTTCCGGTGGGGGTTGGCCTCCGCCAGGGCTGTGCTTTGTCGCCAATCCTGTTTGTGATTTTCATGGACAGGATATCGAGGCGTAGCCGTGGGGAGGTGAGTTTGCAGTTCGGTGAGCTGGGGATCGTGTCACTGCTTTTTGCAGATGATGTGGTCCTGATGGCATCATCGGCCTGCGACCTCCAGCACTCTCTGGATAGGTTCACAACTGAGTGTAAAGCGGCTGGGATGAGAATCAGCACTTCTAAGTCTGAGGCCATGGTTCTCAGCAGGAAACCGGTGGCCTGTCTGCTCAGAGTAGGAAATGAGTCCTTACCCCAAGTGAAGGAGTTCAAGTATCTGGGGGTCTTGTTCACGAGTGAGGGAAACATGGAGAGGGAGTTTGGCCGGAGAATCGGAGCAGCTGGTGCGGTTCTGCAGTCGCTTTACCGCACTGTTGTGATGAAAAGAGAGCTGAGCCAAAAGGCAAAGCTCTCGATCTACCGGTCTATCTTCGTCCCCACCCTCACTTATGGTCATGAAGGATGGGTCATCCGAAAGAACGAGATCACGGATACAAACGGCCGAAATGAGTTTTCTCCGGAGGGTGGCTGGGGTCTCCCTGAGAGATCGGGTGAGAAGTTCAGTCATCCGGGAGAGACTCGGAGTAGAGCCGCTGCTCCTTTCCGTCGAAAGGAGCCAGTTGAGGTGGTTCGAGCATCTGGTAGGAAATTCTTTATTGGGAATAACCCCTTGAGATGGAACCATCTCGTTTTCAAGGGGGTCCGCGCATTACATAATACAGAAATCAACATTTAAATAAAATATTCAACAGACTAAACCAACTAAAACAACATAAACCAAACATACAAACAAAACATGCACCTTAACAACAACAACAGTACACAGAGCACATAAATGGATTGCTGTCAGGTCAGTTCTGTTTCAGTTCCATTCATGATTTCCTGAGTGTATATTAAGTTCAGTTATATTTTGTTGACCTCTTTTTATAGCCTAGGTTTTGTTAAGTTTAATAATTATGGGGGTTAATAAAAACACTCCTTTTAATCAAACATTTCCTGTGTTTTTGTGCCTCACTGCTTGGTCCCTTAGACCAGCTCATCGATGAGTCATAGCAGTAATGGAGTCTGGATGATGTCAAGTATTAGAGAGTAACGGGTCCAGTACCGATGTCCCCCCAAACCCTCAAGCCCTGAGCCCTCACAGACTTATTGACGTCACCTGGTAAAGTGGTTGAGTGTAAGAGGCTGCAAGGGCTCGAAATGGTATAAAAAGGAATGGGACATTGACGTCAAAACATATTTCTTACTATTGTGGGTGTGGGATTTTTATTTTATTTTTTTCAATTTTACATAATGTTTTTCTTGTAGGCCTACATGTAAATTAATTTGGGGGTGAGTCAAATCCCCTTTACATTATCACAACCCTCTGTGTTACCCACAAAACATTTCTGTTCAACTTGTTGAAATAATTTCATTTTGTGGTCATAACATAAGCGAACTACATTACTGCCTGTGATTCTTGTTTGTGATGAATCCAAAAGTAACACACATATAAAAATGACAATAACAACACAACAAATGACAACACATTTAAAGGGCTCAAAATGTCTGCCTGAGAGCCCTCATGCATTTGACGATTTGACAATGGGACAGCTCTAAGTCCTCATGTACTTAGCGTGAACGCGCCTCAAAGTCTTTGAGTCCGTAAGGGTTGACAATGGGACTGGGCCACAGTCTTGTTATTGGGTGTAGATGTTCACAGAGATTGCCAGTTGGACCTTGATATCCTCTTGGACTCCGCTCTCAAAGGGTTTTATTTGTGACTATATTGTGTCACAGTTCGCTGCTAGATGTACAGATATTCCTCACACACACACCACACACACACACACACACACACACACACACACACACACACACACACACACACAATAGCAGCCTCTCCAATTTGTCGAGGGGATTGGTGCCACATACCTTAAAGCCTAGCCAGCATGAGAGGATTATGGGTAATGCAGTCCCTGTGGGGACCACTGTTAGTTCCAAACAAGTCCTCTTTATTTATTGGGGTTTTGTGTTCAAATAATCCAAGTCAGTCAAGCATCAGATTGAAAGCTGTTTGATTGGCAAAAAAGTAGATGTGAGACGTGGATACAGTCTTGTCAAAGAGGCTATTGAGTCTCCTCTGTTATATACAGTATATACTGTACTTCATTTCATTTCAAACCTTTATTTATACTTGAAAAGCACTGTTTCCCTCATTTACAGTGTTGACGAGTTCACACAAATAACAACAGAACAAATACAATACACAATAATAATAATAATAATAATAATAATAATAATAATAATGACCAATAATGGCTTTGAAAATAAACAAATACCAGTGATAGTTATGCCTTAAAGAGAGAGTAGACCAGCCTACCTTATCATAAAGAACACAGTGGTGTTCAGGACAAATACAGGACACAAAAACAGAGCTACATACATACTGTATAGGGACATGTGGCATAAAACAGAGTTACATACATACAGTACCTGTATAGGGACATGTGGCATAAAACAGGGACTAGTGACAGTATGTGTGGGTGGGTGTGTACAATATCAACAATGGTGGTAACTAAGATAAGACATAAATAAAGTAATTAAAAGTAAATAATCAAGTTATTTATTAAGGGGGAGGGGATACATATAGTCTATAGCAATTATGTATAATATTAAGTAGTTAAGTGTAATAATTGTAATGTTCGTTAAGGGTTGCCTCGGATCCCCACGCGGCAGCGGAGCAGGCCGACCCATGCCCGTGTCTGCCATGGCGGGACGCACATCCCACAATGCCCCGCCCCGTGACCGCCCACCAACCAACCCGACCGTCCCCTCACCCCTGTTCCGCATCCCCCCCCGATACATACATACATACATACATACTGTACATACATACATACATACATACATACATACATACATACATACATACATACATACATACATACATACATACATACATACATACATACATACATACATACATGCACGCACCCACCCAAGCACGTACATGCACAAGACTAGATTTAAAAGCAGTGCTGGATTCTGAGGCCCGGATGTTTCCTGAGAAATGGTTCCACAGGCGTGGCGCCAGGGTTGAGAAGGCTCGGTCACCCATTGTAGCCAGCTTGGTTCGCTGTCTGACCGGAGGGACCTAGATGGGGGCTTGGGCCAAAGCAATCTCTAAACTACAAATGATACACAATGCTGCAGCACGAGTCCTCACTAAGACTAGACAGAGGGCACACATCACACCAGTCTTAAAGTCACTACACTGGTTACCTCTAGAAACTCTAGAATAGACTTTAAAATACTATTACTAGTCTATAAATCTCTCCACAGTCACGCACCTCAATACATTTCAGACATGCTTGTCAGATAAATGCCCAACAGACCACTCAGGTCCTCAGATACTGAACTCCTAACGGTTCCAAAAGCCAGGACGAAGAAACACGGAGGCAGCTTTTAGTTTCTATGCCCCCAACCCCTGCCGGAGTGCCTAAGAAGAGCCGAAACAACGGAGGTCTTCAAGCGAGATCTCAAGACGTACCTTTTCGTTTTTTAACTAATTTAATTAGGCTACGTAAAGCGTGATTTCGTCAGAGGATGACGAAATGTGAACAGACAGGCTCTTTCAAAATCCCTGAGCTGAGGTAAACAAACAAGGAGCCGGTCTCTTTAAACATCAGGTAGCTGAACAAACCTGAGGAGAGAAAATGGAGAGCAGTTTTCTGGAATTGCTTGCACTTGGGCAAGTTGTAATTGTGCTTGCTCAGCTAGCTTTGGCGTTGAATGTTGTGCGAAGACGAAACAAAATTATTATGTACGCAGCGGCAGCAAGGGTGAGGAGACGGCCTTGGGAACGAAAGCGCACACAGCAGTTTTTGGAGGTCATCGTGGAGAGACATTTCACAGCCAGCCTTTGGCTACAACATTTCCGTCTGTCCAAGCCCACGTTTGAGCTGCAGTGTGCGATGATCGGTCCATTCATTGGGCCCGGACCTAGCCCTAGACGACCACCTGTTCCAACTAACAATGCATTGCCATCGCGTTGTTCAAGTTGGTCACTTGTGCAGAATACAGGGTTGTACCAGAGACATTTGGTGTCAGCAAGACAACCGTTCACCGCTATGTGTACGTGGTGTGCAGGGCCATACGTTTCAAGATGTTGAGCCAATTCGTCAAATTGCCTGACGTGGCTGAGGCACAGGCAATCGCTCGCCGCAAGGCCTACGGATCACCCGGCAGTGCGCACGACGCAGCTTTGTTCATCACATCCAATTTGTACAGGTATGATTCCAAACAATCAGTTGGTTACCTTGTTAGTAAACTTGAAAAGCAAATGGCTCTACTCGTATGATAGCCTATTGTGTAAATGTAATGGGATTAAAGTTCTCAGTCGCTACAAGTGATAAGCTAAATATAAAGTGTAGGCTAAAATAAGTGTGGCTTAATTTCAGTCAAAATACTTATTTTTTCTTTAATCCCTGTGTTTATATATAGGTCATGTGACTTGAATGTTCGCTACGTCAGAGTTTTATTCGGTAAATCAGTTTCCAATTAACATTTTTCGCATTAGCTCTGATTCGCAAATGGCAAAAACCACCTCAAGCGAGCGTACAAACTTTTTTAGCGAATTAGAGAAATTCTAATTTTGCCGTTTCCATAAAATGTGATGCGAATTACTAATGTGATATATGCTTCAAAATGCGCATAAAGGATTTATGGAAACGCACCTACTGTGTCAAACGCAGCACTCAAGTCCAACAGGATCAGTAGACTAGGGGAGCCGGAGTCTGCCGCCATCAGGATGTCAGGTGACCAGGTGGGTGGGAGTGATGTTGTCCCTGATTTTTTCAATTTTTGATTTAAAGAAGTCCATGAAGCGGTTGCAGTCATCAAAGGAGGGATCAGCAGTAGTGGAGGCCCTGGGCTTGAGCATCTGGGGCCGTATTACAGAAACATCCTAACTTGCAGATCCTATCCTAACTGGCTGGTTAAAATCCTATCTTATCTCCAGATAGGAAAAGTGTATTACAGAAGCAGCCTAACTTCACAAAATCTTAAATAAATTGTCCTAACTTTAGGACGACCACTACCCTGTCCTAACCCTGTCCTAACTAGGTAGCCTAACGTTACACAGCTAACGTAACATAGCGAAGAGATATGGCCGCTATTTTAATTGTCAACCAAAATGTCAATAGGTGAAATGTATTTATTGAGAGGCGGATGGCAGACCCCAACGATGTGTTGCGGTTTGATGACAAAACGCTCATCTGCACTTTGTACATAGCATAATTTGGCTGAGATACCTTGGCTAAATCAGCCACTTCACTCTGAAAGTCCTCTTTTGCAAAAACACAGAGCGCGTTTGTCAGTTGCACCACAACCAGGAGAGGCCCATGACGACGGGTCGGCCTCTCCAAAGCTGGGCGCAGTTCCTCAGCTAGCTGCAGGATCATCACCCGGGGTAGTCTCACTAACTGTTACAAAGTGTTACAAAGTATATGGCATGCGACAAGCGCACAAGCAGAGAAGCGCAGAAAAGAAGCATCGGTTGCTTGGTAACAGACATAAATATTGATAACCGATGTTGGATTGAGTAGTTAGGATTTCTCAACTTCAAGATAGGATAGGACGAAGCAAGATAAGATAGGATGCCTAAGGTTATTTAGGATTTGCTTCTGTAATACCAAATCAGGGAAAATCTTATCTGAACTATCCTATCCTATCTCAAATCTTAAGATAGGACATGTTTCTGTAATACGGCCCTTGGTGCCTGGGGTTGGAATGGTCAATGTCAATGAGAGTTGTGTAATATGGCGTCCTGGCAGCTCTCAGGGCAGAAGAGTAGGCTTTCCGGTGTTCTCTCAGGGATAGTTGGTGGACAGTTAGCCCAGTGTGCCTAAATCAGCACTCAATTTTCTTAGTTGGTCGGTATACCAGGGGGCTGAGCGACGATTAAATGGAGCCTTTCATAATCAGTAATCCTGGCTCTAGAAAACAATTTTTATATTAAGGACTAGTTTCAGATTGGGGAGAGCTTCTTGCAGCACATTAAAGAAAGCTGCAAGTTCTCAATGGCTTCCTGCACAGTATCCGCAATACAATAGACAACTGTATCATCAGCATATAGTTGAGCATGACAGCCAATTAGCTAGAGACAAGAAATCAGATCGAAAGTTTCCCAATTTCACACACTGACGCCTTGACGACAGATAGTCCTGAAACCAATCATAAGCACCTCTATCCAATCCAATACTAGATAGTTGTTGAATATGGTTGATTTTCAGAGAAATGCCTTTTAATATGATCCTGTTAGCTATTTTCTAATTATGATGATTGACCTCTGAGTATGGCTGTCGGCTTGAGTTTTCGGTAAGAAACGGTGTCCCTCTTCCATAGACTTATGAGATAAAGACATTCCATGGCTGGTACACTCTGTGCCAAACACCATTGTTGTGGTTAGAGATAAAAGCCTGGTCGCTGAGGCGGCGTAGGTTAACTTGACCAAACAAGGTCACAGAAGAGACCAGAGACAGTCTTATCGGAGAAGAGACGAGGGAGGGGGGACACTCAAACCACATAAGAACGTTGCAACGAGACCAATGCTTTGATTTGGGTCCAAACAGCATACAGAGAGGTCAGCATTCAGAGTTCCTTTCACTGGAACTAAGGGGCCAAGCCCAGCTCCTGAAAAACAACCCCACACCATCATCCCCCCTCCACCAAACTTCACACTTGGCACAATCCAGTCAGACAAGTACCGTTCTCCTGGCAACCGCCAAACCCAGACTCCATCAGATTGCCAGATGGAGACGCGTGATTCGTCACTCCAGAGAACGCGTCTCCACTGCTCTAGAGTCCCGTGGCGTGCTTTACACCACTGCATCCGACGCTTTGCATTGCACTTAGTGATGTATGGCTTGGATGCAGCTGCTTGGCCATGGAAACCCATTCCATGAAGCTCTCTACGCACTGTTCTTGAGCTTATCTGAAGGCCATATTAAGTTTGGAGGTCTGTAGCGATTGACTCTGCAGAACGTTGGCGACCTCTGCGCACTATGCACCTCAGCATCCGCTGACCCCGCTCTGTCATCTGTTGGATGGGTGAGTGAATACTTTTTGCAATATAGTGTATTACTGTATTACTGCAACCAGCTCAGTGGCCTTGTGGTTAGAGTGTCCACCCTGAGTTTTGGAGGTTGGGGGTTCGATACCCGACTGAATCATACCAAAGACCCAGTCCCTCCCTGCTTCCCTCCCAGCATTCAGCATCAAGGGTTGGATTAAGAGTAAGTCCCTACGACATGCTAGCATCAGGGGATGTACTTGTACATCAAGCTGACTCATGTCCAGGGGATGTACTTGTACATCACGCTGCCTCACGCTAAGAAATCAGGAGATAGGCTCCCTATATGGGCCAAGAGGCTCGAGAACATGGTTCTCATGGCTACTTACTTACTGCGTATTGCAATAATACAGTCAAGCCAGAAAGTCTGCACACCCCTTTCACCTTCTCAATGATTTATTATGTTACAGACTCATTCTACAATAGATTGAGTTCAGTTTTTGCCTCAAACATCTACACACAATAGCCAATAATGACAAAGTGAAAACAGGGACACCATTGGCAGGGATTACATCTTCAAGGCATCTTGAGAAAGAAGCTATTAGTTTGGCACACTTGTTTCTGGAGATTTTGTCCATTCCTCTTGACACATCCTTGTAAGCTCTGTTAGGTTAGATGAGGAGCATCAGTACACGGCCATTTTCACCTATTTCAACAGATGTTCAATTGGATTCAGGGCTGGGCTCTGGCTGGGCCACTCAAGGACATTCACAAACTTTCTCTGAAGCCACTTGGTCTTAATCCAGTGAATAATTCTATGCCTGTTCAGAGAGCTAAGTAACCAGCCCTGCGATGCCTGAAATAATGAAGTCAAGCAGTTGACTCAATTATCAACTCCCACCAACAGACATGCATCAATGCTCACACCCACACACACACACACACACACACACACTCCCCCCCCCCACACACACAGAACATTCACACACTGAAAGAGACACTAATGCACAAAACAGTATGTGAAGTAATACACTCCAAGGACATTGATGTGCTCCCTTTCTCAAACAGACACACACACACACACACACACAAAATCACACACAAGCTTTACATATTTTCCAGCTTGATCGTGCCACATCGTGCTACTCAGTCTCCCACCGGGGTAGGGATGTGAATAGTTACAGTTGTTTTGATACAAACAAGATGTTAGTTCCCTTTCACAGCATCGCTGGGGTTTGATCGCTGTTGTTGATCATGTAAAGCTGATGCATTCTGGGACAGGCAGCGTTCTGTGGCAGAACCACAACCTCAAAATGTGTTTGAAAAAAGCTTTGAAAATAATAAGTGCTGTTTCTAAATGGGTAGTTACTGTAGAGGTTAGAGCATCCCATCCTACCGTTCCAAGGCTCCTGTGAATGAAATTCAAGTCTCACCAATGTGTCTTGTTTTCCTACCTGACTGTTGTTCTAACTTTGTAGTTCGTTCCTCTAGAATCAGTCTGTTAAAACTACAAATTGTTCCTGTGTGACATCACTTCCTTGTCCTCTTCATCCTGAAACTGAATGTCACTTCCTTTTTCCCTCTATAAACTATAGCTGAATCCCAATCCGAGTGCGCAAACCACCCTTGTGGCCCCTCGCACTTGCGGCCTGAGGCCTGAGCACTTCAATGACGTCAGCTGGAAGGGTCAGAGGGTGCAGGGCCGTGAATTAAATGGGACAGCACTTCCAGCGGCGTGCCAACAATTCCCAAGCCAGTTTAGCTCAATGCCCCTCCCACTTCGTTTTCATTGGCTGCCGCGTCGCTCCGACGCAGAGGCTGCTCTGACGCTCCCCTCAGCTCTCCGCTCGGCTCTGCAAATTGACCGATTGACGTCTGTTTTAATTTAATAATAATTTAAAAATGATGTTGGGTGGGATATGTTTGCAGCATGTGGATTTCAAGATAAATGTTGTGTTATCTGGAAATGTCATCATTTATGTGTGATGCACTCAGATCATGACTCGGATGCACTCAAGCACTGTGTCACATGAGACGCGGTGGGCTGTGGGTATTTTCTGCTCCTAAGACTGCGAAATTGCGGACTTTCGGTAAGTGCGGTTAAAGTGCGCAAATTGGCGGCAGTGGCGCACTTGTGGACCTAGCAATTCCGTTTTGGGACTAACCTGAGCCTTTGTGGACTTAGCGGGAACGCGCATGTAAGGCCACAAGGCCGCGAGGGCTCTGCACTTTCGTCTAAGTGCGCGATTTGGGATTCAGCTTAACACTTTCGTTCCCCAGTCACCCACTCTTGCTTGGATTCACTTCAAGTTACTTGTGAAAAGTTGTAGTCAGTAACGTAATCCAATTACCACAATTTAAAAGTGAAGTAAGGGATTACTTTCAGTTACTTTTGGATTACTTTAAATAAAATGTACTGTGTATTTAACCAGAAATCCTACATTATTTATTATTTTTCTGTGTTCTAGGGCTGACAACATAGAACAGCAGTTGCCCAGCGCCTGCCCAGTTAGAGCAAGTTTTAATGCCAAGAGGTTAGGGTGCGTGTCATCTTGCCTTGGCCAGTCTGCAAAACACGACACTCGTTGCTAACGTAGCTAACGTTAGGTGTAAACGTCGGAGCCAGCTCTAAACTCCAGCTCTAATGCATTCTAAGCAGCTGTGATTGACGCTATTCAGCTATACAGCTTGCCAGTGGACACACAGCCTTATATATTATGGATAAAGCACCCACTGACCAGTTTTCCCAGGCAGTTAGTTATAGCTCCTGAATAACACCGACAGGCACTATTGAGTGAAAATAATCTGAATGGGCGCTTAGGTCTGGTTTTCTGAACATTAGTGCTATACTGTAGAAGCCTACTGCTAGCTAATTTAGCTGTCAGTGGAAGTAAGGTTAATGTTAGCTTCCCTAACGTTTGGCATTAGCTAACGTTAACTTACCGGCAAATGCTTTTTCAGGTTGGACATTGAGTCCTTGGCCGTCGAGGCAGGTGGCTGGGAGGCATAGTTTACACTGTGCTGTAATATTGTTGTGGTTCTGTGACAGGTAAATAAAAAAAAATGCTGGTATTTCCAGGATTTTAATGCACATTGCGGTATTTCTGCCATGATGCCCGTGCTGCTCGCTGTCTGTCTGGCAGCTGTGGTCCAACGAGCACATCAGTGGGAATCTTGTTGGCGCGCTGCGCGCAATTGGTATTGCTAGCCTACTTCTTTTTTCTTTTTTTTTAAAGCTATTTTGTAAAACTGATGAGGAGGCGAGGGGTGATTGTAATCACGCCTGTAATCCCCGTTACTATGCAAATGTAACTGTAATCTAGATTACATATTTTAAATTGTACTGTAACGGATTACAGTTACAGTTTTTTTGTAATCTGATTACGTAACGGTGTTACATGTAATCCGTTACTCCCCAACCCTGCCGACCACTCAGCGTGTTCTTTGAAATCTAAACTAAACCAAGTAAGATTTTTCATTCATACTCCTTAACCCAAACACAAGCTCATAATGTAAGTGGCTTTCGTCTAAATGACGCGTATGGAGCGCAGGGCTTAATACGGCGGAAAACAGCCATAAATTTGTTGCGGTGCCATTTGACAAACGACTCTTGTCAGCTCTCTGACCGACTTGTGCAACACCCACCGCCCTCAAGATGCCCTCATTGGCCAAGAGGTTACAGGCAGTCTGGACAGAGGAAGTCATCAGAAGCAATGGTGGCTGACCTCCGTTTGGCACTTGCTGAAGTGCTGACTGGGGAATCTGAGGTGGGGTGACATTGCTCAGCTCACTGCCCAACAACAAAGTCTCCTCCCCTGTGTCTCCTGGTTCCAACGCTAGATTACCTCACACCTTCTTTTTTTTTTTTTGCCATTCTGCGGATATTTTGTTTTTTATTGAGCATACTCTCACTTTATTTCATGAGATATGGGCCTAAACTAAGGAGAGGAGATGACACATTAAACCTAAGAAGTGATTTATGTAAATATGTCTGCGGTTTTATTGCCATGTGTAAAACATGTATATGAATCTAGAAATGTGTGCTTTATCTTATCTCTCTTACATTATACAAGCTTTTCACTATGAAAGAGTCCACTTTATTCCACATGTATGATAAGAAAGAATGAGATGTTACACCTGACATTTCAATTGCAAGTTTTTTGCATTTTTTATATGGGTGTTTATTCTGGGATTCGGTGTATAAAAAAAAAAAGAAGATGCATTATGGTAGAGTTCCACGAATGACACCAGGTTATTGTCACTGCCATTTACTGCCAGCTATAGAATGATGCATCCGATCCTCAGACAGAGAGAGTGAGGCTAAACCGTAGTGACACGTGAGGCGGGGAAGCGGAGCACGCAGAGTCATCGACAACACGGAGCAGAACACGCGTGCCATCCCCAGAGCCCCATATTGTTAACGGCAACTGCAAGACCATGGGTGTCTTTCCCAGCCGCCCTTGCTCTAAACTGTGTACATGCTGGCCATGCGTTATTAAAGGGATGTGTGTGTGTGTGGGGGGGGGGGGGGGGGGGGTGGGGGTGAGAGGCCACGGGCTATACGTATGTGCGTAGTGTACACTTGACTTCTGTGTGTTAGTTGAGTTCGAACACTAAAGGAGAATAAATAGAGTCTTCAAGGTTTCTCCCTCAGAACCCCATTAGCTCCTCCAGAACCTCACTGGTGTGGTGTGAGGACAGGCAGCAAAGGTCAAAGGTTAGCTACTGTTTTGTTGTTCCCACTCCTGTCATGGCCATCTGTTTTAGAGGACAAACATGAGATACTGTTCATGTTTCATCATCAGAAATGAGTGATGAGTGGTTCGATCACCCATGAGATGGTTCGTCACCCAAGCATGATGGCATATAGACACGTGTGTGTCTGTGTGTGTGTTTGTTGGTGCTTCTTCACGTGTGTGTCTGTGTCTGTGTTTGTTTGTGTGTGTGTGTGTGTGTGTGTGTGTGTGTGTGTGTGTGTGTGCATGCACGTGTGTGTGTAGATGAATGTGTCATGGTGTTCTGAGACAAAGTCTGTGTGTTTGTGTGCATATGTGAGTGTGTTGTTGGTTGTTGGCCATGTGTCAAAGCTGTTCATGGATGAATGGCTCTGCTAACCCCCAGATGTGCATAACAGTGCTACAGTAGCTCCTCTTACCCTACTTTGACCAAACAGCAGGGTGATGACATAACTCCACAGAAGGCTTGATTACATGAGCAAAGTCAACATCAGAAGTTGTATTTTTCCATTAAATATATCCCTAATTTGCAGTAAAAAAAATTCTGAATTCAGATTTTTATTATATTATTATTTTTCCCATGATATTTTCTAAAGAGGAGATAAAAATCCACTTTCAGACCAGACATAATTAAGAAACCCAACACATTTCTGTCTGTCTTCTTTACTACCTACATTTACAGTACCTCCTAAACATGTGTGCATTGGACCCACAAAAGATACCACAGCGCTATCTACAGGTAAGCTGGTCTCTAAAGATACCACAGCGTGATCTACAGGTAAGCTGGTCTCTAAACAGACCACAGCATGATCTACAGGTAAGCTGGTCTCTAAAGATACCACAGCGTGATCTACAGGTAAGCTGGTCTCTAAAGATACCACAGCGTGATCTACAGGTAAGCTGGTCTCTAAAGAGTCCACAGCATGATCTACAGGTAAGCTGGTCTCTAAAGAGACCACAGCGTGATCTACGGGTAAGCTGGTCTCTAAAGAGACCACAGAGCTATCTACAGGTAAGCTGGTCTCTAAAGAGACCACAGCGCTATCTACAGGTAAGCTGGTCTCTAAAGAGACCACAGCGCTATCTACAGGTAGGCTCTTCTTGTTTTGCTCTTCAGAGCACCTTGTATACTGAGATACTCGACGCACCCTGAGCACGCCAGCTTTTTGCACCCTCAAATATATCTTCTTGTCAGAATAACACAACTTGTGTCAGCTGAAATTCTGTAGTACCATCAAAACGCTTGACTGATCCTCCATTATTTCATAAATGCTGCACAGCACAATTTATAGCTGCCACACACAAAAAAACATGCTCCCCTTCTCAGTATAGGCACTCTAAATAACATTTCTGTTTTAATGGTGGATTTGTAAATTGTTCAATGACCATTCTTGTTCTAGAAACTGGACTCGCAAGCATTTGGGCACAGTTTATTTCTTTATTTCATAGTGAAGTAAAGCATCCACGGCATACCTCCACCCAATAATGCATATCGTCAGCATGTACAGTGACATTAGGGTATCGATACTTAGAGGCGACAAATGTACTGTATACTGGTGGTCAGTTTATGAGCATCTGGGTTTGACACAGCTGGGGTCAGCTGAACGGGTGCTCTCCGGCTCTGCTCTCTGATGTGTCTCAGCTAGTTAGATATGACAGGACTGACAGCAGTGATCTAGCTAGTTACGAGCATAACTAGCTCATTCAAAGCAGCTGAGACAATCCTGGTCTCACAAGTTCACATTCTTTCACTCGACTCATAAGTCTGGCAAAGCTCGATAGAGATCTGTTTGTGTTAGACCAGAAAACGATCTAGCCAATCAGCGTTCTTTGAGGAAATAGCAGCTGGCTTCACTCAAAGTTTTATTGTGGCCTTGTGCGTGAGCACGTGACACATCTGGTATTGCTGCATTCATTACGTGGAGGGCTTTATGCTTTAACCTTTTTTTTGCTCATGAGCCTAACTCCAAAAAAATGAGTGGAGGTGAATGACCGGCGGTGTTTGGGTGGCTCTGTGGCGCCCCCTTCAGGTCGCAGCCAGCGGGGGGCAGTTCGGCGCACTCCAGGCCCTGCACACCTCAGTCCAAACCCTCTGTCTCCAGCACAGGGAGCTGGCTTCACTCAAAGTTTTGTTTTAAGTTGTGGATCCGACCCGTGATTTGGATCCGCTCCAAAAATGTATGGGTTCTAAGTTGGCCCATGCTACACCCCTCCTCCGAGTTTCATGAAAATCGATGTGGTCATTTTTGTGTAATCCTGCTGACAAACCAACCAACCAGCCATCCAACACACACCACCGAAAACATGACCTTTCGCCCTCTGCTGTCACTGGGGCGGAGGTAAATACAACCACATGGACTGCAATGCCATTCTACCCCACCAGGCCCGCCCATTAATCAATCTTCCACTCTGTGAACTAGTCAGTAGCCGACCAAATGTGCTCCTGCCAATGAGGACGACCTTGCATTGTAATGGTAATTTGTCTTGTCAGTGTAATTTTGTAAGAAAAATGCTGCATGTTTCATTATATATTAAATATATACAGAGTGGAGCACACGGCACATTTTCAGAGGTCCAGACTGGAATGGAAGATCAATTTAAAAAATATGTCACACACTCAAATCTCCTCTGCCGTGATTTATTAAATAACCCAGGTGTCGGTAATGTGCCTTTGTCACGCTGTCACCCTGATGAAGGCGTTGAAGGCCTTTATTAAAAGCCACAGCAGATGAGAAGATTTGCATTTGCGGCTTTCTTATTTTTTTATTTAGCATTTCATTTTCAGCCACTCACTGGCTAGTCCAAGCATGACTAGGAATGGCAACATCTTGGGTGTCTTTTTTGTCCTTTAAATACCCCCCACTTCCTCTTTCTCTCCATGAAATAATACATGTCTGTACTTTCTTTCAAGGTGATCTAGGCCCACTGGTAAATTGACTGTGGGGAAGGAACAGGGTGTGAATATATACTTTGGATTTGGGCCTCAGGGGTTCTAGTGGCCTTTTGTTATTCTTGCTGAATAAAGTAATTTTACCTCCTGAAAAACCTAACAAATACGAGTATTTCTGTAAGGTAGCCCAATTAGCCCCGTGGGACCATCTTGGTTTCGGAAGCTCACATTTTGTTTCCCTCTGTGGATCAGTTTGGCAACTTGCCCGTTTGAAGTCCTTTCTTCAGCCACAATCACCAAAATGGTGTCTGAAGGAGCATGGCTGCCCTGGATAGATTGGTGTTGTTGCAGCTGATAGGCACATCATGTACTGAGAGAACAGTATGTTCCATCCTCATCACGTCCTACCTCACTTCCACCTGTCCAGGAGGAGGTACAGGTCTCTGTGGAGGAGGAGGTGCAGGCCTCTGTGGAGGAGTAGGTACAGGCCTCTGTGGAGGAGGAGGTACAGGCCTCTGTCTCTGTGGGGGAGGAGGTACAGGTCTCTGTGGAGGAGGAGGTGCAGGCCTCTGTGGAGGAGGAGGTACAGTCCTCTGTGGAGGAGGAGGTACAGGCCTCTGTGGGGGAGGAGGTACAGGCCTCTCTCTCTGTGGGGGAGGAGAAACAGGCCTCTGTCTCTGTGGAGGAGGAGGTACAGGCCTCTGTGGGGGAGGAGGTGCAGTCCTCTTTGGCGGCTCCAACCTACAGTGCTTTGTCATGGCATCAAGGGAGAGTGAGGCTATCTCTCCTCCTCTCTCCCGATGAGGAGACATCCATCCTTCCATCCTTCACAGGAAAAAATTGACAAACTGGGTCGTTTCACCTACTCTAGATAAATGCACTTATTGTAAATCACTTTAGATAAAAAGCATCTGCTAATGCCTCAAATGTTGAGGGGGAGATTACATTTTTTGTTTTTTTTTGTGTCATCTGGGCAATGTGACATTATAGATACACAATGGGGTGGAAGAGAGATCGTGTGTGTGTGTGTGTGTGTGTGTCTGTGTGTGTGTGTGTGTGTGTTCTTATTGACACTCAGTCCAAGGGAACTTAGGGAAGATTGTAGTATATTTTTTATACTGTATCATACTGTATAACATCAATCATATCTGTATTACTCTCATGTAGTAATCATTTTAGTAGAATAATCAATAAACTTCACTTTAGTTAGAACTGTGTTAAATTAAGGAGTGACAACAGATGTCCTTTGTCCTGTCTCTGAGTCAGCGTGACCTAAAGTTCACCTCTGAAGTCAGTTAGCCTATAGTTTGTAACGCGATCCTAGGAGGACACAGGAAGGACCCAAGCAGCCCCTTTGTCCGGAGGGGGGCCAGAGACCAGCTGACACCTTGACCAGTCAGAACATTAGTTGACCAGTTGTGACCATGTTTGTGTTCCTTATATGCAATTCCTTTGTTTGTCATGTGATTCCTGGCCTGAAGCCAGATAAAAGCTCGGCACCTCGATGAGAAAATAGTATTGCCTAGAGATTCGGCCTGTGTTAGGCATGCTCAATAAATTGATGATTAGAAGTTTTTGGCCTCCTTGAAGTTCTGTTCTACACGAAGATTATGCTTTTGAAATACACTGCAAGATCAAGGAGAAATAGTAATGCGACTGAAAGAATACAGCAACAATCCTAACTAGTGCTGCGAGCAGCAGTGAGCGGGCCCTCGCACCCCACGCGGGTCGGGGTGTGGCGCCGTTAAAGGGTGTGCTATTTCGGTGTGCTGTACTGAGAGAAACTTCCTGTCACCAGTAGGTGGCGCTCTAAGCGTGACTCAATACCGACGCATAGATGTGTTCAGGACAGTACCTTGATGAAGCGTGAGAAATGTTGTGTAAATCGGACAAAGTATGTAGGAGTTATGAGGACTTCCTGTAAGCAGTAGGTGGCGCTGTAGGTATGACGCAATACTGACCTACAGATGTGTTCAAGATGCGACCTTCATCAAGCATGAGCAATTTGGAGTAAATCGGATAATGTATGTAGGAGTTATGAGTACTTCCTGTTTCACCAGTAGGTGGCGCTGTAAGTGTAACTCAATACCGACGCATAGATGTGTTCAGAAGGTGACCTTCATGAAGCGTCAGCAATTTGGTGCAAATCGTATGATGTATGCAGGAGTTATGAGGACTTCCTGTTTCACCAATAGGTGGCGCTATAAGTATGACGCAATACTGACACATAGATGTGTTCAGGACAGAACCATCATGAAGCGTGAGATAAATCGGACAAATCGGATAATGTATGGAGGAGTTATGAGGACTTCCTGTTTCACCAATAGGTGGCGCTATAAGTATGACGCAATACTGACACATAGATGTGTTCAGGACAGAACTGTCATGAAGCGTGAGACATATCGGACAAATCGGATAATGTATGGAGGAGTTATGAGGACGTACTGTTTCACCAATAGGTGGCGCTATAAGTATGACGCAATACTGACACATAGATGTGTTCAGGACAGAACAGTCATGAAGCGTGAGACATATCGGACAAATCGGATAATGTATGGAGGAGTTATGAGGACGTACTGTTTCACCAATAGGTGGCGCTATAAGTATGACGCAATACTGACACATAGATGTGTTCAGGACAGAACCGTCATGAAGCGTGAGATATATCGGACAAATTGGATAATGTATGGAGGAGTTATGAGGACTTCCTGTTTCACCAATAGGTGGCGCTATAAGTATGACGCAATACTGACACATAGATGTGTTCAGGACAGGACCGTCATGAAGCGTGAGCTATATCGGACAAATTGGATAATGTATGGAGGAGTTATGAGGACTTCCTGTTTCACCAATAGGTGGCGCTATAAGTATGACGCAATACTGACACATAGATGTGTTCATGACAGAACCGTCATGAAGCGTGAGATATATCGGACAAATCGGATAATGTATGGAGGAGTTATGAGGACTTCGTGTTTTATGGCGAAATGTCAAACTTTAGCGGGGCGCCACGGCAAGGGTGTGTGGTGAAAACTCAATTTTTTTGATAACTTTTGATCACAAAGGTCTTAAGATGAAGCTGACCCGATATGAAGTTGATCGGATGAAATCTGTAGGAGGAGTTCGTCGAAGTACGAGGCATGGAAATGGTCAAAACAAGGACAAAATGGCACATTAAGAGCAAAATGGCGGACTTCCTGTTGCATGTTGGGTATAGCTCCAAGAGACATTTAAGTGTGGCTCGATGAAATACATATGCCCTCCGAATTTCGTTCGCCTACATCAAACTGAAAGGTGGGGCTCGCCATTTTAAACTTTCCAGGGGGCGCTCTTGAGCCGTTTTGCCACGCCCATTTCCGTCACCAATGAAATATCCGATTTTCACCAGGACTGATGTATCTGCAAAGTTTCATCCGTTTTCATTGATGTTTAGGCCGCCAAAAAGGCATTTGTTTGGGGAGAAGAAGAAGGTAGGAGAATAATAATCCTTCGAAATACAATAGGGCCTCGCACCGCCAGTGCTCGGGCCCTAAATATATCACTGATATGCCAAATTCTCAAATTCACAAAATTAAATTGAAATAGTGAAATAGTGATACAATATTGATTATTGATCATTACAGAATTTATAGCCACAAAAATTAAGTCATTTTAGTTATTGATTCAGTAGGCTACGTAAATGTAACCCAGTGATGAATGTGGGTTCCTAAACTATTGTCTTGCTATGATGAACCCTCAACTATCCCGGTTCTCACTGATGGATAAGCAATGCTAGAGATCTCACGCATCACTGGGAATACAACTACAGAGAGCAAGATACGAGTAGCTAATACAATAAATTGTTCCACAAATTTGATATGAAACATAAGTTGAAGTTCATTTAACTAACTAAAACCCCTCTATTCTGTTAGGCAGGACCCTAGCCATAGTCCTGGCATGCTGTTTCTCTACTGTGGAGAGAGATCACGTGATCAGGGTCACGAAGCCAGGCTAGTGGAAGACCCCCTTCTCCCCCCTGACAACTAGATGGATATAGTTTGAGCAAAAAATAAATAATTGTTTTGTAAACTGTGAAAGTGGATTCGGCTAGGGGTTTCCATCGAGGGGGAAGGTGCCCCTTTACAAGAATTTACCATTTTGTTTTATAATAACGTTGTAGTCTGTTATGATTTAATTACCCTCTGAATGTGTTTACTTCAAGGAGAATGCTCTTTTTCGACAACCTGGACCTTATTTACGGCATATTATAAGATGTTTGACTCATCGAGATAACTTTGGTGTAATTTGGAGGCCTGTAGAATAAATTTAAAATCCAGCGCGAGCCAAGTATATCCATGTAATGGCGGCGGACGGGGGACCAAGAATGCAGCTTCTAAAAATTTTATTTTCTGCCGCGAAACGGTTGTTTTCATCAATCTATTTTTATGAATCGCTAGTTGTGCTTCCATAGAGCTAGGGTTTGTTGTGGTTTTCACATGCCTCTGTAATATGATCTTTAGAAACGTCTTCAGAAACGGAATAAAGCTTCCCCACTTGCTCCAGCACACATGCGCACAGCGCGCAGACTGGCTATTCTCCGTCTGTAGGCTAGACTCGCGGCTCACATTCTCTACACTACGATCAGCTTGTTGGTGCCTGGAATATTGTGTGCAATATGGCTGAATATTTATCAGATTTTGAGGATATAGAAGAGGACTTAGAATATGATGGAAGCCGATTGTAGCGTAGAGAATGTGAGCCAAAGACATTTCAGAAGACACTTAAGAAAATGTACAGGAATGAGGTCCATTGTTCTTAAAGGGGGCATCTTACCCCAATCCCTTCCCGCCCTGGACCAGGGCTAGCAAGACCCCAAACAACTTTCTTCTCATCCAGGACTCCGGCTGAATCCTGTGATTGTCATAAAACATTGTTTTGGTGAGCCACAGTTAGGCTACATCAGAAGTAACATTAAACAAAGGAGTTTCCCTCAAATTACATGTGAACTTGTTCTGCTAGCTCCGCTAGTATGAACTTATGATTATGTTAGCACAAATAAACGTACACTGTTTTACGTTATGAAAAGTGAAATCTAAGCTACAACAGTTTGGGTATGACTTCTGACAGGGTAGCCTACTACAGCTACCGTAGCGATCTGGCAAGGACAGGGGTCCTACCTGGTTGAACAGCCGGGGATGGGGTGGCCTTGCTGTGCCCGTAGCGACCGTGTTTCCATTTCCATCCATTTTGTCTCTTCCCTTTCACTCAGCCCCCGGAGAGCAGTCTGTATCTGTCGTGTTTTACGGTTATATAAACATAAAACATGCAATAAAACCCAGAAGATTCAACTGCTTCCTTCTGCCTTTTAATCACCGGGGGTGGGGGGGGGGGCTGATTGTACTGTTAAAGGGGACCATGCCTCCTGTTCTGTCTCTGTTCCCGGTGTGTCTCTGCCCCTTTCCTGGCGTGTCTTCACCCGGAGAGCAGAGTCTGTATGTTATGTTGCGTGTTTTGAGACTGTGGCCAACAAACCCTTATACGAGAGGATTCTGACTGCTGACCCCTGCCTGTTTCATGATCGCCACAATACCTTTTAATTGTTTGTTTTCACACATTATAAAGCTATAGTAGCTCATAACTTATGAAGAAATTAAAATGCGAGCGCTGCGAGTGGTAGACTAGTTTGTTCCTGCTATGTTAGCCAGCTTTGTTAGTAAGGGTTCAGTAAGCACCTTCTATACCTTCCCTTGTTGTCGGAGTGCATTAATTCCTGATCTGTTACACACAAAGCTCAGAAAAACCTAGGATAATATGTGTACTACTTGCCCACAGGGCAATGAAAGGAAAAGCTTCCTCCTACCTCCAGGCCATTGTCAAGCCCTCCACCCTCTTCCAACCACTACGTTCAGCTGCCTTGGGGCGACTGGTTGGCCCGTCACTCCGAGGCCATTGCGGTCGATCGACACGGTCACGGCTCTTCTCTGTCCTGGCCCTGCAGTGGTAGGCTGAACTGCCCACTGATGTCAGGACAACAGAGTCACTGCCAATCTTTTGGCGCAGGCTCAAATCTCACCTTTTCAAGAAATATTACCAGGATACTCCCTCTCAAGCACCTATTGTATTTTTATTTTTCTACTCTTGCACTTTGCTTTAAAGGACCATACTGGTCTAAATATGATTTGATCTCCTTAAACTAGTCACCCAACGTATATCACATTGCTTAAATTTCCGAAGCAAAGCTCACGTTAAAAGATATTTGCATTTTCCCGTTTTACTTACATTTCAAAAGTTGAACGTGATGGCTTTAAAACATATTTCTAAATTGCTCCCTCGTTGTGCTGACAAACACACCCCAGTTAGTCTCAAATAGTTTTCAGTAGTTTTTATTTTATATTATTTTAGTTTGAATCCGTTGAACTCTTGCGCTATATTCTCTAATCCACCTACGCTAGATTCTCTACCCAGCGCTCCCAGCAACGGCTACCATGTAAACAGAAAGAAGACAGACTGTTGGCATAGGCTGTGAAAAGAGGGTTAAAACGAAAATATGAATTACTGAAAATTATTTGAAACTAACCGGGGCAATGATTATTCGATCCAACGAGGGAACAATTTAAAAATAAGTTTTGAAGCCGTCACGTTCAACTTTTGAAATGTAAGTAAAACGCGAAAATGCAAATATATTTTTGTGCGTGGCTGGAAGCCAGCACACATAGTATAGCATTTATCACTCCCACCCTCCCTTACTCCGTTACTCTGGACAATGTTGGCCTGCATCTCTCTGTTGGCACTGGAAGAGGCAGTAGTCCCAGCACACCAAAATCAAGAAGGAAACCAAAATCAACCTGCTGATCTCCACTGCACAAGTAGAGTAGTGGTGAGAGCATTGGACTCCCACCCGGGAGATCGGGGTCTGACCGGGGTTCAAGACCCGGTGGGGATGACTTTATGGGACTATACCCCAAACCTCCACATGTTCATCCTTTCACTCCGACCTTTACCCCTTCCCTTATAGATCAGATCCTGTCCCAACCCCAACCCTTATTCTAACCCCAACCCACACTAGGGACTGGAAGAAGGACACCAAAATCAAGCCGCTGATCTCCACTGCACAAGTAGAGTAGTGGTGAGAGCATTGGACTCCCACCCAGGAGACCGGAGTTCAAGACCTGGTGGGGATGACTTTATGTTATCATCAGTTTAACTGCTTTAGCCACTGACTGCTACCATTAGTGTTATAGAAGCTGCTGCTAGTTGTTGTGAGCTCATGAGCTAACTGGCTATCCCACTCTTATTGTGCTGGATTAGCATAGGAAGCATTGGAACTGATGTGTCCAGGCGACAAGACCTAATTTATCAGACATTATTTCATGTAATTTCAATTCACAGCTATTTCAGTGGCATGACTAGCTTCCGTCCTACCAGTCCTGAACAGAAACAAGTCAGCCCCGCACATAGGCCAGGCTGGACCTGGCCTGGTTAACGTGAGCTTTAATTAAAAAATTGGATGCGGTAATGTGATATGCATTGGGTGACTAGTTTTAGGAGATCAAATCATATTTAGACCGGTATGGTCCTTTAAGTACTAGATTATGCTCTTAGTCACTTATTTAGAAAGGACATACACTTTTGAGTTCTAGTATACTGACTTCGTACTTTAAATGCAATTATTGTAAGTCGCTTTGGATAAAAACGTCTGCTAAATGACTGTAATGTAGTCTAATGTAATGTACTTACCTTACCAGATGGCCACATAAAGAAATTCTCATGTTTTCTGACTATTTGCTGGAGCAGCAGATAGTGTGAGAATAAGCAGACCGCCACACAAACCACAATCTGATTAAGTATTTCCCTAACACAATTTGTTTTCTGTTTAATTGAAATGAATGGAAATGTTCTCCGGTCACAGAACCCTCTGTAGAGAAAGCTTGGGCTCCACTGCTTCCAGAGGCATCTGTCCAAGGAACAAGCAAATCAAATGTTCTGATTGAACAGAGCGTTTCTTTTAATTCTTGTTTTGTGAACCTGCCCTCCCTCCTGTTTGATTGGTCATGATGCTGATGGAAGAGAATACTTGACATCCATTTTTACACAGAAATTAATAAAGATGGAGATTACATTTTTTGATGACAAACAACTTGTACATGTCCTTTACTAACCTATTAGTTGTAAGTTTCGTTCTGTAGTGTAACAGTTCAATTCAAGACGGCCGAGAACAGAAGATGTGCATTGTTTCTCTTGTCCCTGCCGTGTGGGACGAGTGAAACAGTGAGATTGTTTTGCTTATTGTGTTGCGTAGCCTCGCGGCTTGTAGGCTAATTATCTTAACTTTCAACACATGTATAATTAGACCCAATTTAATGTTTCCATTAATGCAATTGATGCTATGTATTCGAAAACCATGGGCAAAATGTCAAGCGCCTCTCGTTCTAAGCGCACGAGCCCTCTCCCACCACCCGGCTGCGCAGAGGTTTTGCATACGGTTGGACTTTGCTAGATTTACCGCAAGGTCGGGAATTGTAAGCATTTCCCGGTTAATGTGCATAATCCCCGACCTTGCGGGAGATGTGAGAAATACTAACCAATTTCTCACATCTCCCGCAAGGTCGGGGAATGTGCACATTACCCGGGAGATGTGAGAAACGCACATGTTTCTCCTACATTCCCCGCGAGGTCGGGGAATGTGCGCAATAACCGGGAAAAGCTCACATTCTGACAGACAGACAGACAGACAGACAGACAGGGGCGAAAACATTACCTTCTGCCCTGCAGGGCTTTGCCCCTGGGGCGGAGGTAATAAACAATCCTATACTAAATCCTAACTATGTGTCCTATACTAAACCTAACTAAATTCCTGTCCTAAATCCTAATGTGATGGTACAGTTGGAGCTCTTTCTTGTGTGGGAGAAGTCCGAATGTGGAGATTATGAAAGATTTATTTGATGTACATGTGGTCTGGGCAGAGGCTGGAGACCTAATGTCTTCTTGAGCAAATACGGTCACGTAGACTGCTCTCTTGGATGATGAACCCGCAAGACTGAATGACGGTCTCTCCGAAGCTGGGTACAAGTCCATTATTTGTGTCGAATTACCTAATACAATAAGCGAATGTCTTTTTAGCTCAAATAAACCGCAAATCTGCTTTGGTTCGCTACAACCTTCTTTATTTGCTCTTAACTCACTACAAATGACTCTGACTGTAAGCAACTAACGACTAACCATCTGAACTATTAGTTACTCATGTAAACTGTTAGCCACTGTACTTAGCCATCTTCTTGTAGGCTGTTGCTGTATACAAACTCCACTCTGACTACTTCCACTGGAGTCCACGAGAGAAGAAGAAACAAGAGGCTTTACAATTCTCTCACTTCACAAACCAATAAAACAATGGAAATAAGGGTTAGGTTAATTACCAATAAATAGGTTAATTACCAAACCAATCCAAATGAGGGAGTGGAGGGGGGGTGGAGGGGGGCGTTTTTAAACCACGTTTAGGTGATAAACTATAATGGGGGGGGGGGCTGGTACTGTAAAATTATCTACTCATATGATTATCTTATATTAAATCTAATGACTCAAATTATACTATTTCTGAGCCTTCATAACATCTATGCTCAGTTGCCTTGTTTCCCTGTAAACGGTGACAGGCTCTGTAATGAGCAGCAGAACAGCAAGGTGGCAGGTCAATGATTATCAATCAATCAATCAATCAAAGCTTTATTTGTATAGCGCATTTCATACCCAGAGGCAACCCAATGCGCTTTACAGAGAACAAGGGAGGTGGGAATACGACCCACTCTCTACATATTCCAGATTATGTGGTTGAGTGTCTTTGTGAACAATGTTAATTAGCTGAAAATAACACCTTGTAGTTTCTTATTAATCCATCAAAACCAGCTCTCCGGCGTTGCGTCCCCAAGAGCTGTCACTAATATGATAAACGTGTGGCCTGTTGACATGTTGTGACCCAATTTGTGGACTCGCGTCCTGTTACATGGTCCCGCGGGTGGGGGGTGTTGGTATCAAAGCTATGGCACAGTGATAGAGAGTCTAAGAACAGGACTTGGACATGTGGTGACATTTCATTTTGGCAGGAGCCAGTGCAGAGGATGTGTTGGTGTCGTGGCTTGGTGACAGGGAGAGACATGTTGAGTGGCACAGACTGTCAATCACAGGGCTCACTAATAACATCACACGGGTGATAGGCAGAGGGAGAAAATGAGTGCACCGGCCATCATAGTGAGATAAAATATGCACCTAAAAATGGATGGACTTGATAGAATAGAATGTAAACACAATTTAGGGATAATGGTCATTTGAACGTTCTGTTGTTCACAGAGCGGAACTGTGACTAATGAATGAGGCGGATTTGCAGCAGCCTCATCTCCTTGTCAATCGAGCTTTAACTGAGGCTCTTTTTCGCTGGCATCTCCAACGATCTCTCCAATGATGATGAGTGTCCACTTATGTTATGTTTTGTGATTTTTGACATTTCCAATTTTCACTGGCTATTATCTAGCCTTGTGAGACCATCCTATGAGGCAGCATACGGCCGTGATATATGGTTCATTGATCTGATTGTTTGACGTTAGCCCGTGATGGATAGATAGTGATAGACAGATGGTTCATCCAATCATCTGCCAAGTATTTTGTGAAAGTGCCTACCCTTTTCCAAAGAGTTTCCAACGAAGAGTTACGGCTTGTCAGGTTAGGTATTATCAGGACTAAGGTACAGACTGTAGCTCATATGTCTGAAGGTCATCTCTCTACAGCCAATTCAATTAGCTCATGTTGTTGTGTACATTCCACAGCCAACCCATCCTCTCCATCCTTCTTCCTCTTGGTTTCTGTGTGAAGACACTTTAGTTGAACGAGTCTTTAGTCCTAATTGGTTTAGTAAACAAAGCACTTGGATTCCATTAGTCAAAAGGTCACAAGGGACCAGGTTGGGCTGTGGGGGAGGACAGCAACTTTAGTTGAATATCGATGTGACATGAGCAAGGCATGCGGTTGCTCAATTTCATCTCCCTGTCCTTCCTGCTCCCCATTCAATGAGAATGTAGAGGGACTTATCTAGAACGTTCCAGGACACAGGCACTGTCACGAATACTGATGAAGGCGCATGATAGCTACGAGCCAAGAGTGGAGCTGTAAGGCCACCTGGTTCTGAATCAGACAACTACTTTAGACACTGTCGACAGGTAGTGATGTTGTTTTCAACATCTACCTTCAGATACACAGATGGTAAAGTACCTGAATATGAAACAGCTCCAAGGTCATCATGATACGGTATGCACATAATGAATGCCTCAATAGCGTAAAAATAGACAGCACCATTTCCACAACAGTGTTCAAATTCAGATCGTTTTCCCTTTGCGAAGACTGAAGATCATGCTGGGTTGATAGAGTAGCTTTTGTCTGAAGGATGTTTGTTGAACATATTATCATCCGAGGCTGTCAGACAGATGCACGGTTCTTCACTTTAGATACGTGTTTCCTCTACTGACACCTCATTAAATAGTTTTAAAATCTGTGCATTTTCGTACCAATTAAGCTTAGTTCTTGTGTGGTTAAATTAACGTTAGGGCTAGGTTTTGTCCATCAAAAGCACTAGCACAACATTTAGCGCTACACTTTGCTGGAATTAATCTCCTCTCTGCTTACAAGCACAGCGCTCAATCAGTTTAATTCAATGATCAATTACTTTCAGTATTCAATTCAATTCTGTACAAGTGGTTTATATATGGCTTATAAGGGATAGATATCATCATCAAGTGTTACCTCGCTATGTTATGAACGCAGATGGCCATATTAGTCATAATTATTCCACCGGGACTCTCAGCACAGTGTTGGAATGTTCCTGCTATCATCAGTCTTCTGGTCATAGACAGTCAATAGGAGTTTGTATATTAAATTATATTTGGACTGGTTGGAGGGGAAATTACATATTACATGTACAGCAGTTACTTATTTTTCTGTTACATATTAATTAATGTATGAATATTAAAATGTTACTGAGAGGGACATTCTAAAAAACGTGTGCATATTAAATTGATAGGGGTGGGGGAAAAGAAAATCAGTCAAGCAAAATCTAACAGTCAAAGAGCTGCATAACAGGGGGGAGCAGTGTGTGTGTGTGTGTGTGTGTGTGTGTGTGTGTGTGTGTGTGTGTGTGTGTGTGTGTGTGTGTGTATGTGTGCGTGTGTGTGCGTGCGTTCGCGTGCGTGTGTGATAATAAAATATGTCTCTTTTATTGCTACGAATCCGCTTTGTCAGTGAAGAGAGAGAAACGGTGAAGTGGCGAGGTCAATATCCCTGGACTCACCCAGCAGATTTATCTACCTGCTCTATTCATTGCAGTGATGAACATTCACTATGGGCTCTAAATCAAGACGATAGGTGATGGAGCACGGGCTCAGGGACAAATCCAGCTTCTTCAAAACTGCCATCCCAACCACACTATCAGCCAACCAGACAAACTTACAGTGGCGTGTAGTCTAGTTACTAGACTGGAGCCTAGTAGTGAATTGGCTGTGTCCATAGTGGCAAAGGTTGGTTGCCACTACTCTTGGAGAGTCAGCCTGTACAACAAGTGTGTGATGTTTTTACATGGCAGAGTTGAGCAGCACGAGGCATGTTTACAGAATGAACGAAATTGCTGTTGAAGTAGGGTGCAGTGTGTGTACTTTGAATCAGAAATGCCACAAGGCATTGGAAAAACAATTCCCTTTTTTGCTTTTCAGTGAAAGGCTTATGACTGACCGTGAACAGACATGGAGCGGAATGAGAGAAGCTCACTGAAGGAAGTAAACAACTGTGAGGTCATACAGTACACTGTGAGGTCATACAGTACACTGTGAGGTCATGCAGTACACTGTGAGGTCATACACTACACTGTGAGGTCATACAGTACACTGTGAGGTCATGCAGTACACTGGGGGTTCTGTAAATGTACACAACCTGAGAACAGGCAAAATAGGGTGAACAAGAGCACAATGTTAAATTAAGCATCGCCGGCACTCAGAGGATTTTACAATGCACGTTGAGTGACACGTCCCATGCAGTGATTCCTCTCACTTATTAAAATATCAATCAAATATTAATGCTATACAAGCTTGTCCTTTCACTGGATCTGCTCATACATATTCCCTTCTCCTGTCAGACCAAATTAGCTTGTGTGCCGTAAAATAATAATTCTGAGAAATATAAATGATTGATCACCTACATCCTGCCTATACCTCACTTATGTAACCAAGAGATTGAAACAATGCATCTGAAATAATGGATCTCTTCCATTAAAACAAATCAGCGCTGTCATGGCTAATGGCCATTAATGATTCTAAGGCACTGCATTCATTCCTGCTATGCGTTTTCTGTTAATTAGCAGTGAGTGATTTCATATTCACATTTGCATGACTGTAATTTGTGGTTTGACAAACTCCTACCCGGATAACACAATTATTACGCCAAAAACGGATCCGTGTAATAAGATGAAGTGGTTGGCACTAACAGACCCTAGGAAGTCACTTGGCTGGGAATGCTTTTCTATAAACGGACAGAGAGTAGTGAGGCGAAGCTCACCTGCTGTCACATGAATACAATAACGTATCACAAAACATGCAAGTATGAGTGTGCCTGAGTGTGCCTCCTACTCTGAACACTGATCCACAGATCCCTGCCCTGTCCTTCACTGCCAATTCATCACTCTACCACACATACTCTAGTACACTAGTCTGCTGTACAGACTGATGAGTGCGCTTCTGTTATGTGCATCAAACTGAATGACGGAACCATGTCTTGTTGCAAGATGCTTTTTAAAAGTTTAGTTCAAAACTGTTAACTACTTCAAAGCAACATCTGCTCAGTATAACTTTAACTCTTTAACTTTAAATGGTTAATAAACGCGAGGGCACAGAATCTTTTCTGCAAAACATGATACAATCTGTAGCGTTTTGTACTATTCTATGAGAAATGTCTGACACAAGAGATGACTAAGATAAAATGACTAAGATAAACAGAGAGAAAAGTGGAGTCTGTACCTTAAGGCCATGCATTAGAAGGTTATGCATTTTTTTTCTTGAACAGGAAATGATACTAGGATTGAAATGTAGGAAGCGCCGACCCAAATAAAATTAAGATTCTGCACCACAGAAGAAAGCTACAGTAACTGTAACAAATGAAAGTTGCCAAAATAATTGTTGATCAAATAGGGTATCTATGAATGGTCTCACCCCCATGTATTTATGAATATACAAGTCTATTTCTGCATCTGCAAAGCAGTAAAACCTTAGCAACTATACTCTGGAAGTAATTATGTAATTAATTGCCTACACCTGTCTAATTATATTTAGGAAAGTATAACTGCAAATCATTTAATTTACAATGATCAAGACAGGTGCGGCACAAAAATGTCTGTTATGAAAATGCATTAACCAAAGGAATGGATAAGGGTGTTCAGTTTGAGGTTCACGTTCTCAGTGCGTATTCAATATAGCACTTTTTGTAAGATGAGAATCTTTCTTTCAATCTGGCCTCACACTTTAATGTCTGGCTTTTTAAAATCATGTTATGTATAATCTAACTTCCTCCAAGGGGAAACTGTGCTTTTTGCCCTTCTATCTTCTGCCATGGGTTGAGTCAGGACAGGGTCAGCTACCATGACTGTCGTCCCCGGATGTTATGAGCTAGCACTGGGGTTAAGTACCTTGCTGAAGGGCACAACAGTAGGCAAGGGCTGATGGGAACTCAGCCAGCAGCCCTCCAGACACACCAGCGTTCCCACCCTGTTGAGGGGCCCAACCCAGCGTCAGAGCGCTAGGCATTACTACAGTATCTCTGCTTCAGAAGGCCATATACAGTACTGCAGCAGGACTGTGAGTAGAGGGGTAGATTTTTGTACTCATAAATGATACATGAGCATCTGGCAAACTGTGTGTGTGTGTGTGTGTGTGTTTGTGTGTGTGTGTGTGTGTGTGTGTGTGTGTGTGTGTGTGTGTGTGTGTGTGTGTGTGTGTGTGTGTGTGTGTGTGTGTGTGTGTGTGTGATCACGATGTTCCTCTGTGTGGAATCAGGCATACTTGGTGTTTCCTCGCCCACGAACAAAAGACAAACTGCTGGACCCCCGACGCCCACGTCCTCCTGTAGCAGCACTGAAAAGTGTTTTAAATGTACTCTGAATAAGTCTTTACTTAATATTATGGATTTCTCTATCCTAGAAAGGACGTGTGTGTCTGACCGTCACCAGCTCTTCCCTCTCTCAGTCTCCAGTTGGTTTAAAGAACTACAGTATCTAAGTATCTAAGTCAACAATCAAGTTGTGTGTGTGTGTCAATTGAATTTTTGTTTCCGTTTTGACAATTTTCGTTAAGTGAGGAGTTGGGTCCCTTGATAGTGACTGATGTTAAGAATTCAACAGGGACAGATTTGCTTGACCCTCTTTTTCCTGGCTGCAAGCCAGCGCACCATAGATAGCATTTGTCAGGTTGTCAATCCCTCCGTCCCATTGTTGACCTGCATTTCTATGTTGCCACCACAAGAGGCAGTGGTCCCAGCACATCCCCAAATATACCACTATGACATCCCACACTTTCAAGTTCCTCGGTAGTGTAGCGGATAAAGTGCTCGACTCCCATGCAGAAGACCATGGGTTCAAGTCCCATTCAGAAGACCATGGGTTCAAGTCCCCCATGCAGAAGACCATGTGTTCAAGTCCCCCATGCAGAAGACCATGGGTTCAAGTCCCGGTTGAGCACTAGCCTGTTTGATTTTTTAACTTTAGCCACAACCTTTCTTTCTCTCCTCTCTGCCCCCTTTTTTCAGACGGACAGGAGAGATCCCATGGGAACAAAACTTTTTTTTAAGGAAATGTACAGTCTGTTTTGCAGATGAATTAACTGTGTCAAACTGATTGCAGTGACCAATTAAGTGACCAATTACAAGTCCCATTGATATACTAGACTTGTGTTTACTGTTATGTTTCTCTGTGTATGCAACTCTGTGTTTTGTTTTCGCCTCCTGTTCTCAGTCCCACTCCCAGATTCCTGAGTGGATCCAGTTATAATTAATATAATTCAAAGCATTTTAATAAATATGAGCATTGTGATTTGTCATTTGTGTTTGTCACTGGATATTATAGAAGCTATGTACAAATGTGGTTACCTGGTGGTGCTATGTAACATTTGAAATACTCCTGTTTTGAAATTATACCTACAGTATAGGTGTCTCAGTAATTACCCATTATATATTAGGCTATACTTTGCATGTATTTATCAGGTAAATGTTTAGTAATTGGGGGACTATAAAAGTAGGCTAAGGGTTACCCAAAAATTGTTCAGAGTAAGTTAATTTAGCAATAGAAATCCATAAGCCTAGGGCCAATGGGTTTAGGATATAGACAATAAACTACCAGTGGAATGGTGGTGGAGCAATAGCGGGAGCATTTCGGATTACTAGCGGACTGCTGTCGTTGACGCTAATAATCCGCCAGAGGTCCGCTTGCCATTCGATGCGCAAATGGCCAGGAACCCGCCAGCGGATTCCGCCGGAGGTCCACTAGCTTGTTCCATCGGGGACCCGCTGTAGGTCTGCTTTAGCCAATGACTGCTACCATTAATGTTATGGAAGCTGCTGCTAGTTGTTGTGAGACCATGAGCTAACTGGATATCCCACTCTTATTGTGCTGGATTAGCATTGGAAGCATTGGAACTGATGTGTCCAGGCGACAAGACCTATCTTAATTTATCAGACATTATTTCATGTCATTTCAATTCACAGCTATTTCAGTGCCATGGCTTGCTTCCGTCCTACCAGTCCTGAACAGAAACAAGCCAGCCACGCACATCAGCCAGGCTGGACCTGGCCTGGTTATTTTTGATGATTGTCTCAAGTATCAAAGCTCTGGAAGGCAGCCTACTTCCCCTTTACACAATGTGTCAACCTGTCAGGCCTGAATACAGGAACTAGCCCTATCTCCAAACTCTCTTGCCTTGCTAAAATGTTATGCTACTGTATAGGACATACAACATATATGAGACACCCGCTCTATCAAACAGTGGTGTCGGATCATTTGAGCCTTAAATCTTTCTGAATATTTGTCTTTGGCTACTGCCTCACGAGGCGCAATGAGAAACACGAACATGAACATGTCATGCACCCTGGTGACTGCTCTGCTGTTTGCAACATTTAAATAATGAGCTGTGAAACTAACAAAATTACTTTTTGAAAGATCGATGTATTGTGAAACACAGTGGAGTTCTTTCAAAAGTATTTATTGATTACGTTTGCAGTAATGTGAAGTAGCCTATACAAGCATGAACAGGCTTTGTATTAAATTCAACATCACACCCACTGTGTTAGACTTATACAGTATGTCCTCATATCCCAATGTAACAGCCATTATCATTAATCATTAATAATGCATTTTCATGTACCCCTTTACACTTGCACCTCAGACCCCCCCCCCCCCCCCCCCGACAGGTCCCGACAGGTACTGCACTAGTTTAAAAAAAAAAAAAGTTTAATATTTAATATTTACAGACATAACTTCAAACTGAAGAGAACGAGGACAAATATGACACATAAGGAGAGCATAATTCAATAGGTGAAGGGATGGCTCGTTCGCATTGTCCTATTTATGTATTTATGACAATGAACAGTTTAGTAGAAAGCAGAGACAAAATTGCTACAAATAAGGAGGGGAAGAAATCACAGTCGTATCCATTTCCCACAATATCCACCAAATCTGGCTTTTCTTTCTCTGTTCATGGGCGTAGAATTTAGGGGGGACGCTGGGGACATGTCCCCATCAATATTCAGAGACTACTGAATTGTCCCCAGAAATGATTTGGTTCTCTACTAGTCCCGCCTCCCTAGCCCAATATCTCTAATATGATTGGTTTGTGGTTTCTTGCTAACGCGTGAGAGGCTGGCTGTAGCATCTGGTTGAATTTGGTTGCGCGGCTACAAAGCTCAGAGCCTCCGTCAACACTACAGCTCTGTGCACACAAATACGGGAAAATCCTTGAGTCTCGTATTGATTCAGTATTGAAAGTGCATTTTATTTTGCAATACGGGACAATCCCATATTAACAGCTTTTACCATTGCAAAGGCGATGGCAAAGCCATGACGAGGCTCACCCACCCACCCACCACCTCTGTGGCCTAGTGGTAGAGTGTCCGCCCAGAGACTGGGAGGTTGTGGGTTCAATCCCCGGCCGGGTCATACCAAAGACTATAAAAATGGTACCCATTGCCTCCCTGCTTGGCACTCAGCATCAAGGGTTGGAATTGGGGGGTTAGATCACCAAATGATTCCGGAGTGCGGCACCGCTGCTGCTCACCGCTCCCCCAGGGGATGGGTTAAATGCGGAGAACAAATTTCACACATTCAGGTGACAATTCAATCAGTGGGACTTTAACCTTTAACCTTGAAATGCATAACGTTAGTACACAAACCAGACATGTAATGTTTAGGTAAGTTACAGTATTTTTTAACCCTATCAGTTGTTATCAATTTGTATGCAGCACGTGCACATGTGGGCCAAATGCATAATCATCAGTTCAGGAGGTTGAAAAACCAGCCATTAGGGTAATCAGATCTGACTGTAGCTTAAATGTATGCTTTTTTATTTTATATAGTGAAAAAAAAAAAATCGCCTCGCGCACTTAACGCGCTCGCATTTTATGTCCCCACCAAAGCTCAAATCAAATATACGCCCTTGTCTCTGTGAGAGTTTAGCGGAGGTTGTCCTGTCATCGTCGCCTGCTGTTGATGGTTCAACGGTTCATTCTGCGGAGTTTAGCAGGCAGATTATTGTCCAGCCGACACCCGGCCGAAGGGATCTGGACCTGGGTTGGGGCGGGGCCAGGAATGATCTTCAGGGCGGCGGGCGGTCTATGCTTCTGCAGGTCACGTGCCGAATGGATCAGGGCCTCCCCGGCGCCCCCCTCCGAGGCCATCAACTGGAGCTGGTCCTCCCCCTGGCCGGTGATCCTGAGAGGCAGGTTCCCCATGCTGGAGGCCTTCTCCCCCGGCCGGGGCCCGCCCGTCTTCGCCCCCCTCCGGAAGTGCTCCTCTTTCCCGGAGCTCATGCGCTGGAGCTTGCTGGGCAGCCTCCCCGCCTGGTCATCGCCGTGGCGGTCCACGCCGCAGTCCACCGAAAGCAGCCGCTCCTTTCGGCCGCCCCGGCCCCCGTTGCCCAGGGCGGGGGAGGCGGCGGCGGCGGCGTGCACGGCGGGGGTGCGGCCAGCCGAGGCGTCTGGGGCGGACTGCTCCTCGTGCTCTTTGACGCTGCAGGGGGGCGTGGGGACCTGGAAGGTGCTGTGGAACTGGGAGTAGTCCACGCGGAAGAAGCCCTCCTCCAGGGACATGACGGGCAGGAAGCGGTGGCCCCACAGCACCTCGTCCTCCGTGTAGGAGGTCCGCGCCTGACACGTCATCCCTGGGATGAGGGGGAACACAGAGGAGGAGAGAGAGGGATGAAGTGAGGTATGGATAGAGAGAGAGAGAGAGAGAGAGAGAGAGTGTTTGTGTTTGAGAGAGGGAGTATGTGTGTTTGTGTGGGAGACCAAGAAAGAGAGCTGGACACGTGTATAAAGCTAAATAGATATTTAAAAAGGATTGAGTTTCTAACAGATTCTACAGGGTGATCGCATATTCCTCGGCCATGAATGAATCTAAAGGGGTAAATAAATCTATAATTTGTCGTCGTAACCTGCGCTTTGAGTTATTGTATACTTGGGCCGAAACATTTTATAGAAAGCAGGGATATTGCACTTGTTTCGATTTATACACCGAGTGTCTTTGCTAAGACATTTTATGATCTGGTAACTAGATCTCTTGTAGACCTTACAGGCTTTAAGCGTATCATTGCCAAATCTCCCCCTGGGGGGATCAATAAAGTATCAATCTAATCTAATTGGTGTTTTTTAATACAGCAATGGATCACTCCACCGATAGATCTGGACAGAGTGAAAGCTTGGATCAGAGACTAACTTCAGAGGCCTTACGTGCACCGGTGTTGTGGACCTTTGGCGCATTATGAACCCCAGTGTTAGGGATTTCACCCACCTATCAGCAAGACGTCAACGTTTTTCACAAATTGACCTAATTTCTGCCTCTAAGGATATATTTCATAAAATTATGGAGGTGAACTTGTTGCCTATTACTCTCTCTGACCATAAAGTGATGGTTCAACTGACTTCATTGCATGCTGTGCTGTCACAGGCCTCTAGATAGCGCTTTAACACCACACTACCCCGCAATGAATCATTTCAGTCTCAGTTTACGGCTCAATGAAAAGACGTCCTTAACATGAATAAAGGCTCAGTCGACGACCCCAGGATACTCTGGGATGCTACAAAGGGTTTCATCAGAAACAATGCTACACTTTACGCGTCCACCCTTACTTCATACGCTGGAGTCGGAGTTTGCAGACTTGCTGACGATTCATTAGGTCATTTTGATGATCGTGTGGGACTGCAGCGTGAGACAGTTAAAAAAGAGATACATGCTATTCTCAAACGACGTGCAGAATTTTGAATTCAGAGAACAGAACAGAATTATTACTTTAATGGAGCCAGCCCAAGCCATTTACTTGCGTCAAGGTTAAGGCTTAGAGCCAACGAGCCTTTAGCAGACATCACTGCCACAGGCCCATAGCCAGCCTTGTGGAAGGGGGGGTTCGTTTTTATTTTGATTTTTAAGTGGACCTTATCGCAGTTTTTAATTTGATTGTCGGGCGAGTTGTTGACGAGGGGGGTGACAGATCTTTTTTCTTTAATTCTTTTCTGGACCTTTGGTCCTGAATTCTGGACCTTTGGTCGTGAGGGGGGGTTCGTTCGACCCCCGCGATCCCCCCCTGGCGACGGGCCTATGCCATTAGCTCAAGTGATCAAGTTGTATTCTTTCTTGCTGACCTACATAGTAGGGATGGGCACGAGTACTCGAGTACTCGTTGTTGATGTCAGTACTCGAGTAACCATGGCGAGTAATTGTTTCACTTTGAAATAAAAAAGCTTAGTTATTCATGCACCTGCGCACTGTGCTTTTGGCTATCTGCGTGAGGCTACTCACATCAGTCGCAACATGTCTGCTGCTCGTAAAAGTACAGTCTGGAAATACTTTGATAAAGAAGGGGAAAACTGTGCAGTGAAAAATCTGCAATGTGAAACTTGCTTATCATAAGCAAACCAGCTCAATGCTCAACCACATGCGGTTAAAGCACAACGAAACAATGAATTAGACGACTGGACAACAACCCCGAATCACATCATTTGCTAGCCCGGCTAGCTCACGACGATGCGACGCCAAACGAACGGAAAAGATAAGTTGAAGAACACAGTATGTCCGCTGTGACGTTTGTTCTTTAATAAATGCAATTGGATTGAATGGCTTAAATTGTTGGTTGTTTATTCATATGCAAATTCGCTATAACGAAATACGTCGGGATAATTTCTAAAGAGTCGTGCACGTTTACTTAATCGGGCACATCGCCTACTGTAGGCCTACATCGATGGCCACGGACCTCCCGGATTTATTTTTACGGTAGGCTACAGAACAGCGAGTACTCGAGTATTACAATAACTGAAAATGCCCATCCCTACTACATAGGTCAGAGGTTGTTTATGACAAAAGTGCATGTGATGACCTTCTGGGCAACATTAATTTGCCCAGGGGAAATTAATTTCAGGGGAAGATTCACTCCTACTTAAGAAAGATAAAGACCAGACGGAATATGCAAATTATAGGCCTCTGTCTCTCCTTAACGCTGATATCAAAATCTTTGCAAAAACTCTTGCGCTCCGATTCCAACCTTTCATGCACAGACTTGTGCATTGTGACCAGACTGGCTTTGTCAGATCTAGACTAGCTTGAGATAATGTCAGGAGGTTGCTGTATATAATTAATGTACTTCTGGCTTTCCCCCTCCTGCAGCGGTGCTCTCACTAGACGCTGTGAAGGCGTTTGACCGCCTGGAGTGGCAGTACCTCTGGTCAGTATTGGAGGCTATGGGCCTAGGGTCCACCTTCCTTTACATGGTTAGGGTGTTGTATGCCAATCCGACTGCAATGGTATTTACGGGCAGGATTTGCTCCTCTAATTTCATGTAGCCAGGGGTGCCAGGCAGGGCTGCCCACTAAGTCCACTTCTCTTTGTATTGTCTCTGGAACTTCTGGCCCATACAATACGCCAGGGTAATTCTATCACAGCCATCACCATATTCGGGACCCAACTTCACATGTCTTTATTTAAGCAATAAACCACAAGAGGCCGTGTGTTATAGTGATTTTATACAACGGTATACTGTAGATCTGGTCCATTGTCTCTATTGGTCAGTTTGCATTCCAGCCATGGTGATAACCACGATGGCCCCACGCTAAAATGGAATGTTCGCACATCTTTTAATATCAATCCACCTCTTATTAGTAGCCGTGGCAGTGTCCAGATCAATGTTTACAAAGATGTGCTGTAGTATTGTCGTTGCCTGGCAACGTTCCCTTTTTCAGCGGAAGTATCCGCAAATGATTAACAAATAGTTCCATTAAAAATACATTTTAAAGTTTGTATTGTCTTTCTTTTTGAAATATTGACGGATAAATGTGGCAACCGTTGTGTAAAAGCTCCGCTGCGCGTCGTGCCTAACCACTCCCGCTAGCTGTGGCGATATCCGTGACATCCCACTGCTTCTCGTTCCATAATACTTTATTATAACAGCTAGGGGGCGTTGTTAGAACCTAAAACTAAAACCCCCCTAGATGTTATAAAATCACTATAACACACAGCCTTGAGTGGTTTATTGCTTTTATACAACGGTTACTACAGCTATTAGTGTAAAATTAACACACAGCAATGTAAAATATTAACATTTATTCAAAACGAAGCATCATTCCCTCAACTCCGCCGAGCAAAATAGTTACCATGCAAAATAGTTACCAAGGGTTGCCAAGCAACAGATGCATTGGATGGAATGTTCAGTTGTTTTGAAAAAACACAATAATAGGCCTACAATGCATTGGATCAAATGGGAGGCGCATTAATACTGAAAATGGAATGATATGCGGTCCCAGGTGTGTGTTATAAAGTATTATACAACGGTTAGTTCTGGTTCTTGATTCTGATTGACTGGAAGCCGTGTTAAAATACTTTGTAACACACACCTGGGACCGCATATCATTCTATTAATCAGTATTAATGCGCCTCCCATTTGATCCAATGCATTGTAGTTGTTGTTGTTGCTTGGCAACCCTTTTGTTAGGGGAACTATTTTGCTCGGCGGAATTGAGGGAATGATGCTTCGTTTTGAATAAATGTTAATAGTTTACATTGCTGTGTGTTTATTTTACACTAATAGCTGTAGTAACCGTTGTATACGAGGCCATTGATAAAATCAAGCGGTAGGCTATGCTTTGCGTAGCAACCACTCGCAGCAACCTCGCCTTTTTCGTATCCTATTACAAAAACGTACTCATCAGTTCGACTCCAACACTTCCCCTACCAGCAAAAACGAGTGCTCTGAAGAACTGTTTTAATAACTGAACCATGGCTGGAAATATTCAAATAAACGTGAACCACCCGAATTATGCCTTATGGTTTATGCGAACAAGGGCAACCCAAATAGGCGAGATAGCCTATGTTGCATGGCAACCATTTAATTCAGAACTATAGCCTATCGCGGAAGATTTTGTAAATACTAAAATGATAAGAATGATCAGTAAATAAATGATTGAATGTTACTACTGAGTGTTTTTTGTGAATATATATATGTAGTAACCGTTGTAGAAAAGCAATTGACCACTCGAGACAGTGGGTTACAGGGGATTTTACCACAGCTACGGGGGTTTTAGGCCCTCCGCTATCGTGTCGGGCCTAACAACGCCCCGTGGCTGTGGTAAAATCCCCTGTAACCCACTGCCTCTCGTGGTCAATTGCTTAATTTTAACACGGCTTCCAGCCAATCAGAATCAAGAACCAGAACTAACCGTTGTATAAATGCGGATGACGTCCTGGTCTATGCTGATAATGTGCAGCACTCAATCCCTGTCATATTGTCTGTCTTTGAAAAATTTGGTAACGTATCGGGCTATAAGATAAATTGGGCAAAGTCTGCTCTCCTACCCCTGAACGAACCCATGAGATGTTTGACATTGCCTTATTTGACTCCAGTGGTCAATCGTTTTAAATATTTGGGTGTTTTTCATCACTGCTGACCACTGCTAAGACCAACTTTGAAGAATCCCTGTCTAAAGTCACCTGTGGTCTGCGCTGCCACACTCTCGTAGATCTCGGATCTTTTATTAAAATGAAACTGCTTCCCTGAATCAGTTTTATCAGCTCAATGATGCCCCTCCCACCTCCACCTTGTTTTGGGGATAGACTGCAGTCAGCGATTACAACATTTTTGGGGAGAGGAAAATGTCCTTGTCTCAAATTATCTTTAATGCAGAGGAACAGATTGGCTAGGGGGCTTTCCCTCCCAAATGTTAAGTTATATTACTGGGCCTTCACCCCCCGTCCTCTGGCTGTTTGGTAATTGAGTTGAGGTTCTAGAGGAGAACTTAATGAAGTGTTGTTCTCCAACTCAACTGTAAACCAGTGCTGTTCCCCAGTTATATCTCAGCTGATTGTGGTTTGGAGGGCAGCACCACATGTTTGTGGTGTCTCATCTACCTGGAATCTGTGCTCTCCTATCTTCAATAATGATGGGTTGTTGATTGGCAAGAGGCCTATTCAATTTAGTCAATGTAATCATTGATTTGACAGGGGGATTCACAAATTAAAGCATAGTGTGTTATGTATATATGATATTATGTGGGGTTGGGGCACAAGGGGACTGGTCACCAAAGTCTATGGTTACATACTGTATTTGATTTTGGCTGCTTGGCAGTTTGGGCCACGGTAGGGCAGTCATCTAGGTGCCCTGACCATCAAACAAATTAATTTCAATTTAAATCACAGGAAATATATGACGCAAAGGTTATATTGTATTATGAAGGTCAAGGTTGATCCAAAATGCACACTTTGCCCTGAGTGAGCGATTGACACCTTTTACCACATAATCTGTGAATGTCCGGGGGAGGCTCGGTTCTGGGAGCTGGTAGCAGACAAGCTTTCTGCTTTCCGCTGCGCTGCAGGCGACTGTAGCCCTGAACCCGTCCGTGCTAAATTTGTAGCCTTTCATTAAATGATCTCTCTCAACTTCACTTACAACAATCTCAAGAGCGTGTGTTTTTATCCGGGCTTACGGCTGCCAAGAAGATGGTGGCAACCAGATGGAGACCGCCACACACACTAGCTCTGCGACAGTACTTACCTTTCTAGACGTGGTGTATAGACGCTGTCTACGGCATGCATTCATGGGGCAAAAGAATGAACCATTAGGCTTTGGACCCAAGTGGTGGAGGATCGTAAGATCTTTTGAACTGAATGCAATGGATCTATGCTCTAATGTATGTACTTATGGTCCTGGGTGTGGGCCAAGTGGGTGGGTTTTTTGTTTTTCTTATTCTGCTTTGTTTGTTTTTGTTTGTTTGTTTGTTTTTGTTAGTCTAGTTATATGCTGACATTTGTCAGCATACTGTTGTGTGAATTTAAGAGTTCAGGCACCAGCAGATGTTTTTGATGCTAAGTGTTTAGCTTTTCATTTAGGGATTTTTTGATTGAAGTTGTTTTTATATTTACATTTGGTTGCTGAAGACAAGCTTTCTTTGTATGTTGGCGTATGTGTGTGTGTGTGTGTGACTGTATGGGTGTGACCAGGGGTATAGTGGTAAAAAAGAGGTGGGTAAACTATGAATTCTGTTATCAAGGTGTTGGGGGGGGGGGGGGGGGGGTTGCACAGGGCACCATAAAAGCTATATATCATCAGAAAAATATATGGATGACATCTCTCTGTTTGTCCTCTCTCTGTCCCTCCTCTCTCTGTCTCTCCTCCTCTCTGTGTTCCTCCTCTCTCTCCTTATCCTCTCTCTGTCTCTCCTCTTCTCTGTGTTCCTCCTCTCTCTCCTTGTCCTCTCTCTGTCTCTCCTCTTCTCTGTGTTCCTCCTCTCCCTCCTTGTCCTCTCTCTGTCTCTCCTCTTCTCTGTGTTCCTCCTCTCTCTCCTTGTCCTCTCTCTGTCTCTCCTCTTCTCTGTGTTCCTCTTCTCTCTCCTTGTCATCTGTCTCTCCTCTCTCTCCTTGTCCTCTCTCTGTCTCTCCTCTTCTCTCTGTTCCTCCCCTCTCTCCTTGTCATCTGTCTCTCCTCTCTCTGTTTGTCCTCTCTTTCTTCTCTATCATTTTTTCTCTCTCCTTGTCCTCTCTCTGTCCCTCCTCTCTTTTTCTCTTCCCTCTGTTCCTCCTCAGTCTTAATATTGTCATATACAATTTGACTGCATGTCTGCAGTTTCCCCTTTTTTATTGTTGTAGAAAATGAATACACATTTGATCAAAAAACAAGGATTGAGAGAGATTATGCTGTCAAATATTTCAGGTAAAATGTGTTTTGCTCTTTTGGAAACAAAAACAATGGAGGGATGACGACAAAAAAAATGAAGCAGGGAAAACAAAGGTGAAAGAAAAAGTCTTCTTACCTGTAGTCTCCACAATGCCCTCCAGGATGACCACGATCTCAAACTGCTCGTTTATGAGGGAGCGCTGGGACAGGTTGAAGAACGGGCTCCTGGAGTTGATCTCGTGGCAGATGGTAAGGGGGGACACGAGGAACAGCTGGTCTGCCCCCGTCCCAAAACCAACATCCAGCTCGCATTGGTCCAGAGGTAAGAACTCTCCCTCTGGGGTCTGACGAGACTGGGAACACAAGATTAACCAACATGAGAGAATGAGTCTGCTACTGATTCTCATTACCAAAGTGTACCGATGTGACAGGCAGTTGTGCATGATAATATAAGGCTTATATTACAAAGAGCACCTTTAATAGTGATCTATATTACATATAGCACCTTTAATAGTGGAATGGATCAGATGAAGACTTCCTGAATTATTTTGGGCAAGACACTGAACCCCAAATTGTTCCCAATGAGCAGGCTCGCGCCTTGCATGGCAGCTGCTGCCATTGGTGTTTGAATGTGTGTGTGTGTGAATGTTTGAATGAGAGGCCATTGTAAAGCGCTTTGGATAAAAGTGCTATTTAAGTACATCCATGTACCATCCATTGGAGTTGGGGGATACACTATTACTACTAAGTACTTTCATTTGATAATCAAGAAAGGGGATAAGTCCTTCATGTCAATATATTGTATTGTACTGTATTACTGTATCCTTCCCATACTAAACTCAGTAATAGCATGCTTCACTAATAAAAGTCTTTAGACTAGGCTGCTAGCAGGATCACAGATGGTGACTGTCATTCTTATTCATAGTGGCATCGACGGGGACACAAGGGTGTGACATTTCACAGGAAGGAATCTGATTACATGGTTCCCTCCTCGACTTGGCAGGGAAAGGCTGTTTTCTTTTTGGTGTCAACGTTGTTTGGTTTGCCTAAATAAGAAGACACCGATGCTGCATACATCTACCCGAAGCTGGATGGGAGGGGTAGAGAAAGTACCATGTTTATGCAATATGTTCCTGTCATGTTTCTTTAGTAATCTTGAAACCTGAGAAACATGAAAAATTCTGAAATAAAAAAAATGAAAATGCGTAAAAGAAGGTTTGATGAAGGCAGAAAGAGAAGGGAGTGGAAACAATAAGCAGGGTCAATAGTAAGAGAGAATACCAGGACAAGCAGCTGAGAAAATCAAGCATGAATTCACAATTGCTGCAACCACATACGAGCTATAGAGTAGGCTACAAGCATTTTCCACCTGGCCGAATCTTCTCTTTTGTCTAATTAGTGGATTAGTAAGAGTTGTGGTGCCACAATGCTTTTGTGGACAGTAGAATTGCACTTTTGTGGACCTACCAACCAACTGACTGGCCGACAGTAACCTACAGAGCTGCTGGTTGCAGCTAAAAAGTTTTGTGAGTAAAAGAGAGAGCAAGTTCTGAAAGACATGAAGAAAGATACACAATCACTCTCTTCTTAACCTTCTTCAAAGGTAGCCATATTGAAAAAGCCAACTTGTGAGACAGGAGAAGTTTCTCTGGAGTGGCCTTGTAAGAGATAAGAGAGAAATCTGGGAAGCAGTGGAGATCTCCTCGCTGGGTTTCCCAGGATAGATTTAACACCCCCTCTTCCCACCCATAGCTTTCAAATATCCATCACCTTTTTTTGGGGCCCATTAAGTTAAAGCTGCAGTGCGTAACTTATGTGCTACAAGCAAGCTGCGGGCTACAGTAGCAGCAAGGGAAAAATCTATCTGCCAGGGTAAAATCAGACACCAAATAATTTACATAATAATTTGTATAATAATTAGTGTAGCAGAGCCAAGCATTGTTCTACAAAGACAATCAATCACTTATGCCTCATAGGAATACTGCATTATGGAAATGTTTCAAAGTCTTAGGGAAATCTTACATACTGCAGCTTTAACTGAGAAACACAGTTAACGTGATCTGAAAGCTAAAGTACCTTCCCCAGATTATTTGACATGAACCTAGAATTCTCTTCCTTCTTATTCTCGGGGCAAGGAAAACAACTTCCTCCAACCGCAATATGGTTAATTTAAAACTACAGTCAGTAGCGTTCTTTATTCACCTAATTCTAAATCAAAGCAGCATCCACACAGAAGCCACATCACAGCCTGGCCCAGAAGCTCAGTTGCAGGGGCGTGGACTGTCTGCCACTGATAGAAATCATAAACAGTCTGAATATATGTGACGTTATTAATATCTTTAATAGTACCCCTGCTGTCTAAGGAATATTAATGTTCTTTACCGGAGGAACACTTACAGTGTCGCTGCCTCATTTAGCCGTCCACCTGGCCAGGTGGGGGGCATCCTTTTGTCAATGACAGCGTGTATGTAGATACATACTGTATCTATCTATCTATTGTAGAAGATTTTTAACTGATCTAGTCAAAAAGGATTTGCCAAGATTCGCTCAAACAGGTTAAGTCTGGTTTATTGAGAAAACATACGAGTGCAAGGACTTCAGGACAACGCACGTGAGTGGTTTATCCAAGTGAAGTGCCCCAGTCTGGTCTTGCGCGGCCTTATATTCAAGCAATACACAGGTATGGCGCTTCGAAGATGTGATTGACTAACCCATTGTACACGTCATATTAAATGGCAGGCGTCATCAACAGTGGTCGAGAATACAGACACGTGACATGAGAAAAGGCGGTAATTCTTGCAGGGAAAATGGGACAAAGGATGGTTATTCTGGAGTAGACAACGTCTAGGTGTGTTGACCTCCTGGAGGTCATCCTGTCATGAATTAGATTAGCACAGCTATGTGAAAGGTTGAGGGAGATGATGAGACTACAATTTCTATGACACTATCTATCTATCTATCTATCTATCTACTGTACGTGCACTGAATCTCAAATGTAGCTCACATTTATCTCTAGAGGCTAACCTGGACAGATAAAGTGAGCGGATCATATTCTCCCTCAGCGGAGATGGACAATGTTGACCAACCATCTCTGGCATCCTCCCTGTTTACGAGCACAGCGCCGCCCGCCTCTCTTCCTGGACGCCCACCTGGATCTGCCCTCTCTGTGTGAACCGTCCAGCAGGTCCGCATGAATTATACACTCACCTACACAGATAGTGTGTGTGTCTCAGTCATATCGGTGTGTGTGTGTGTGTATGTCTCAGTCATATTGGTGTGTGTGTGTGTGTGTGCACGTGTCTCAGTCATATCGGTGTGTGTGTGTGTGTGTGTGTGCGCGCGTCTCAGTCATATCGGTGTGTGTGTGTGTGTGTGTGTGTGTGTGTGTGTGTGTGTGTGTGTGTGTGTGTGTGCGTGCGTGTGTGTGCATGTCTCAGTCATATTGGTGTGTCACCATGTTGGCTGGTGTAACAACATGAGGTCATTCTCCACAGTACCATTAGTGCTAATACCACTCCTCCCATCACCGTCTCCCTCCCTCCCTCCCTCCCTCCCTCCCCTCCTCCCTTCCTCCCAGCCCTGGTGCCGGACCCTGGCAGACGTGGCCGGTTGCGGGGGGTAGAGTCGCTGAGGCAGAGCCAGCCTGTCAGCCCGACTTCCTCCCATCACTCTCTGCAATGCGCTCGCCCCGCTGAAGAGAGAGAGAGTCCTGTCAACAGTGTCAACTCTCCAAGCTGTCAATCTCTCTCTCACTCTCTCTCACTCTCTTTTGTCCTTTATTTTTCACTCTCTCTTCATTAGTCATATTTCCCTTTCATCTTTTCATCTGTGTAATTCTCTTCGCATTTTTTAAATCATAATCGCTCCTGAATAAGACGCATATTTCATCGACTCACATTGATGTACAAAACAAAGCTATTTAGCTGATGATAAGTAAAAAATATAATGGATGTAACTGATGACAAGTCAAAAAAAAGTATCAAATGAATGTGTTGAGCCAGCAGTGTTGTGGTTGCAGTGGAAAGGCAATAAATTATCCAGCTAATTCAAGCCATTTATGTGCTCATATACACAGAATGCAATAAGAGATAACATAGGCCAATGCCAAGGTTTACACCATAGTGTAATTTACAAAATAGTGTAGTGTAAGATATAGCATAGCATAGCTTCTACTGAACCACATACAATAACAAGTACATGGAATTGGCTTAACCATTAAACCCCTTTTCATGAGAGTAGGCTGAGCGGGGAACTGACACATTATTCCTGAGCTTCTCCTCTCTTACACTGCAGTGAACATTGTACTAGTTTCCACAGCTTTGTCATCATAGCAGCAGCATGCCTACTTTCTCCTGTCGGTTGTTCTGGCAACCAGCATGACTGTGACCTTGAGGTATACTGTACTATCTCCTGAATACTCCCACCTTCACCAGAGTACAGTAGGCTACCTAGCACAGCCATATAATAGGCTACTAAAACACTGCAGGTGTTTAAACAGGGTTAATTTTGGTCAGTGCCGGTATCCACAGTGTGTCTCTTGCGAATTGGTAGCATATTGATAATTTTCTTAGACAAGTAATAGGCCATATGGACTGGAAGTATAGGTAAAAGTGACAAACTTGACAACATTAACTGACATTGCACAGTATACAATAAAAAATTGGTAGCAGCATAATTAGCATCTCTAACTTTCAGCTTTGAACAATTCCTGTCATCAGTGTAGCCTACAGTCCGACAGAGGTGATCGGTGGATACAGCGCACACGCATAGGCCTTCTTTCTCTTTGTGGTTGAGTTAAAGCATCTTCTGCGGGTTTTGTAACTTTATTTTTGCTGGAGTGAGTTGTTTTCTGCTAAATTTGACAACACTTTCAGTAATGATGTCACCCCCTAAAGAAACCGTGCTATCTTCATTGCATTAAATCAGAGCACAATGAGTTCAGTTGAACCTCAAATCGATGAGTGGTTTCTCCTGACGACAGTCCCGTATGGGACCATCCATCTAGTCAGTGACTAAGGGGCTTGACGTGAGATACACAGGTCATTGAACACTGCTGACCAGAGAATAGTGGAGTTAACTTATAGTGCTGACCGCCACTGTATCTGTTGTCTGTCTCAGCAAACTGGTGACAGAAATTACAGTATAGGGAGTGTGATCGAATGTGTGTGTGTAAGAGAGAGAGAGAAGGGGAGGGGGGTAGAGAGAGATACCCTTTATTGTGCAAGTGTGGTGCTATCTAGCCTATTAGGGATGGGGCATATCATCTTTTCTTCAGCACGCATCCTGTAGCCTATGGCTACTACTTACTAATGTCTACTGATTAAATCACATAGGCCTAGTACATTGTGCCCCGCATTAGGCGGTATGCAGTTGTCTGCAATTTATAGCTTACCCTCGACATATTGATTAAATAGTGTAAAACGAGGGGAAAATACTTCCAACTGCCTCAACATTTTACCTTGATGAGTTTGCATCTGATCTGGGCCGATACCATGTGGCTGTTCCTCAAGTTCCCCACTCGGAACATTAGGCACAACTTCCCGTCCCGCTGCGAGATGACTGCATCCTGGCTGAACATGAGCGTCTCTGCGCGTTTCTTCGGCTGGGACATCTTAATAAACATGCAGCCAATAAGAAACGCATCCACGATAGACCCGAGCAGCGATTGAAAGAGAAAAAGAATAATGCCTTCTGGACACTTTTCCGTGATGTAGCGGTACCCATACCCGATAGTTGCCTCCGTTTCAATGAAGAACAAAAACGCGGAGGGAAAGTTGTAAACGTTTGCGACGCAAGGGGTGTAGGACGAGTCGTGGCCGTGGTTGTTTATGTCACCACGGATATATGCGATTATCCACCACATAGAGGCCATAACCAACCATGCGACCGTGTAGGTTAAAATAAATATTAATAGATTCCATCGCCACTTTAGGTCAACCAGCGTGGTGAAAAGGTCGGAAATGTATCTGCTGGTTTCCCCGCCAAGGTTACCATGCTGGACGTTGCAGCGGCCGTTCTTCTCCACAAACCGCTGGCGTTTTCTCCTCACAGGCGCTGAGAAAGTCATGCCCCGGCTGGTGTTCACCACCTGATAGTCATCGCCAAATTTCCTGCGTATCGTAGACATACTGGGCAATTGCGCCTAACCAAATAGTCCTTTACGCAAGGTTGACACCGCTAAAACGGATGCAATTACTTTTGCATGCACTCCATACGATGTTTCCAGATCTTGAAAGTGAGAAACGATAAGTAGCGATCGATCCGTGAACTAGGTACAGTCCCAAATGACGCACACAGTTGGACCATTCATGCCACCTTGGTTAACTTTTGGTGCCGAGCTTTCATGGTCTTCCACCTAAAAAAGCCCACTCTTTACATTGTGGATCTGCCGAGATCCAATGCGTTACAGACCAGAAAAATATCCTTTTTTATTTCCCGTGCACAGCAGAAGCGTACAGAGCTCGCAATACGGGTTCTGGCTGAGCACCCGTTCAAATAGCCTATAGTCAGATGAAAGACTTGAGCAAAACTGCGGCACTGGATGGCAGATAGCCTACCTCAAGAGGAGGGCTAGGGAGTTCGCTTCTTATTCTATCCAATCAGGCAAGCTATGGGGTAGAGTAAGTTAATGAGATTACATAGCCTAGTAGATTGCAGTAGCAGGCATGTGTGCTCCAATAACTCTGTGTGCGGGGAATGCAAGAGATATTTTATAGTCTAACTGGTTTCCTTTTCACTTTTAGCTTAGCAACTGCAAAAAAAGATATTTGCATTAAATATAGGCCTAGCCTATAATGCAGAGACCAATCTGAGCAAATGAATGTGATCAAATGTTTATTTCTAAGGACAAGTTATTTAATAGGCCTAGTTATTTAGTTCCCTCTAGTGACGCCGCTGTAGAAGTACACCAAAACTTTCTGACAATTAAGTTTGAGGCCGGATGCAATAGAGAATCAATCAACTGCACAGCCTGCTCAACAGTTCAGATATTTAATTCTGTATTTATAGCCTATATAAAGACCAAACGTGGCGTAATAATAAAGGAATGCACACATCCATACACTAAAGAAACGAATGAATAGGCCTAAATAAAAATATAGCCTACAATAAACATGAGCAAAGGAATACAAAAACACATTTTGGTTATTCATTTAATTTGTATAGTAATAGTTTAGCAAATAGAATTACAAAAGTAAATGCGAAATAAGTTTCTCGTTGGAATGAAAACATATTTACAAATAAATAAATAAATAGGCATGTACGAAAGGAAATGTATATAGGCTACGTGTGTATTTGCCTATTAATAGTGTTATTGTTATAACAATTATTATTAGCCTATTATTAGGTTATTACCCTTTCTTGAGTCTGGCAAATTGGGCCCAATATCGGTCCCCAAGAGTCTGGCAAATTGGACATTAGATCCACGTTTTTCTCTGGTGGCCATCCAAAGAAACTGAAGTAGCTCAAGAACATTAGGAATATTATAAATTATTATGTTTTTTAGGCTACTGTAGGCCTACTAGTAGGCTACCCTACTCAAACGGACTATAAACTCACATAAAGTCGTTATTCTAATGCAATTCGTGACATTCTCTCTTCGGACGGAGTAGGCTGTCAAGCTATGACTCCTTCTCAAATGTTACATTTGTTTAGAATAAGTCAAAACCTTCTGGGTGAACCTGAGGCGAAGTCATCATCTATCCTATAATAATGTCTACGTGAGAGCCTGCGTCTTGGCTGTGGAAGCCCGTCACCTGCGGTCACCCCTACATAGCCTACAGTGTGTCTCCTGTCTCCTCTCACGACCCGTCCTCTCTCCTGTCTCCTCTCACGACCCGTCCACTACACCCACAATACCCCGCGCTGGGACAAGATGGAAGAAAGCAGCGGCCGCAAGAGAACAATGTTTTGGCAATAAAACCTCCGAGGAGCGAATTAGGGAACAAAATACGAACCATTAACGCCAACCGCGGTCATGTGTAGGTAAGTGGGGAATTAAATTGACCTTCATTTCGGAATAATTGTTTAAGTATGTCGAGATATACTCGCTGGAAATATCGAGCAAATCCGACCCAGCAGGCGAGGGATGCACTCGGAGCCAGCATCATTGTTTCTGTCTTGTGGGCCACAATGCCAGGCTTCAGCCCCAGCTGGGTTAGCTTAGCTAGGCTAGCTAGCGTGCTAGCTTTCGCCGTGGCAGCTTGATTACAATAAATACAGATATGTGTTCACGGGGGCATTATCAGATTGCATGATGTGATCTAAAATGGACGCGTATCCAAAACACGTTTAGGATATTTTGTTAAACGAAGTTGGTATTATTTTGAGGTTACGTTAGCTAACAATAGAAAGCGATCTCATAAATAGAGCGCGCTAGCTAGCCTGCTAGCCTGCTATAGCTAGCCTGGTCTCCTGTAACGGGGATCAATCCCATTTCATTGCCCGGTTTGCTAACGTTAGTTGGCCATTTAAATGTGCTCCTCGCATAAATGGTTTGGGTATATATCGTTTTCATTATCTAGCTAACTAACGATAACCTATTTTAAAAAGCCGACTCATAAAAGAATATAGCCGTATACCTAGTTAGCACGTTTTAAGCGTATGTCGAATTGTAGCTAACGTTAGCTAACTAGCTAGTAATGTTAGTCAGCTGCTCCATCTTAATGCTCCATCTTCAAATGACCCGTTTTGATATGTCGAATGGCTTGACATATATAACTAGTTCCTGCTTTCCAACTGTGAAGTGAGGATGTGTTAGCTAGCTAGCACTAGATAAGTTCATGAAATATGGATTGCTGGCTATCGTTAGCTATACCAGCTGCCCTGTTTCTTTGTAGGCTAGCTAGTCTAGCTAGCTACTGTTTCTTTGTAGCCTGCTAGCTGCTAGCAAATGGTAGCTATGCATCACAAAAGCTCAACCGCTTTCCACTGAACCCTCAGTGTAACATTAACACCAACCAGCCAAATGGTCGATTAGAATAAACAGCTTTACATTTCCTCCAGAGACCTTCCTGGCAGCTGGCCTGCGCCACTCGAGTCGTCATAGTACTTGTGAATACTGGTGAATTATGGTTTGTTTGAGATGAGTTCATCGAAGCGTTTAATTTGATAGTTCGACCTCCCTGCCACATGCCTATTAACGTGAACTGGGTAATAACCAATGGATTGCAAACACAGAACAGTGTTAGCCACATAACATGTTAACTTTCCTACAAGCACTTTCCTTTTGGACCATGCATGCAGTACAAATAGGTGCTTTGCCCCAATCCAACACGTGATTTGTATATATTTCAATGGTGCTTAGATTGTGATATCTTTATTTAGGATTACACCACGCTAGCGGCATTCTATCTTTTCCAGAGTTAACTGGTTATCAGGTCATTTTGAGACTTTAGACGAATATAGCCACAAAACTAACGACAATCCACAGCAGCACAAAGTGCCTCCCCAGAACCTTTATGTAGGAAAATAAAAGAAAATACGAATAATGTATAGCCAATTATGTCTGTTCTTTATTTTATTCATTTTCATCTTAGCAGAAGGAGCAGCACGTCAAAATCAAGATAACATTTTGCATGCTTTTTAGTGGACTGAGGCAGCGCCTGCAATGCTAATGTTTGGCCTACACGAGCATTTAAGGGAAGAGCCTCTGTGGTCATCTGCTTTGCCTGACATAAATGAGCCAATCATAAATTGATCAAGGAGAGGTTGAAGGGTTCAGAAAAACATGCCAGAGGACGGAGGCTAGCCTCCATCCGGATATTGGCCAGTTATTATCAAGTAATGTGCAGAGAGCGTGACATAACGTCATTGTTGTCTATGCTAATTTAGCTAGAGTAGCTATCCAATCACAAATGGTTGTGTGTAGTAGTCATGCTGCCAGGTGCTCCTTGCTAGCCATATTCTAGCATGCGTTTTGTATGCTGCTTGCCATTTAACTTTTTGTTTGTGCGTCATAACAGTGGTCTTAGTAAAATACCTCTAGTTTTTCAAGGTGACATGAAAAATTAGCATGGAGGGAAGGTGGTTCCATCCTGTTTTCACATTTTGATAAAGGTTAATCATTCTCTCTCTCTCTCTCTCTCTCTCTCTCTCTCTCTCTCTCTCTCTCTCTCCCTCCCCCCTCTCTCTCTTCTCTTTCAGAATATCCCCCTGCAGCCCCATCTAGTTTATCGGCCTGCCCCTGAACTAGCGAAACCACCATGAGTATTATCCAAGACAAGCTAGGCAACGAGTTTATGCGCAACGGGGGCATGGACCCCAACTTCTCCCCGGGCATGCTGGTGCTCAGCCACTTGCCACCCGTCACCAGCTTCACCCGTCTGGCCTCCCACACGGTCATGGGCGACATGTCCCAGGAGATGATCCTGAAGAAGGAGCGGGACTCACCCCCCGGCCACGGCGCCCCCGGCGGCTACCTCCACAGCATGGGCATCAAGCAGGAGAGGATGAGCGAGCTGGACTACCGCCTGCCGCTGTACGGGGCCGGAGGGGGCGGCGGCGGCGGGGGCTTGTGCGGGGGAGGGAGCGCGGGGAAGGGCCACGAGCTTCTGGACATGTCCTTCGGCAACCACCACCACAACCACCAGAACATGCTCCTGCACGACCTGAGCCTCAGCAACGTGAGGAGCCTGGGAGAGCCGGTGAGGGGGATGCACAGGGCGCGTGTGGGTGTTGGTAGTTCATGGTTGTTGTTTGTGTGTTGTAGTTCTTAGTGTGGACAGCCCCGCGGCTGATATCGACACCAGTACAAGGCCCTGTAATTAAGAGTCTCTTATGCCATGCCATTTCCGAGACATTTTTCATAGTTTTGCATTCATGCACGACACCTTTGTGCCTTTAACTTTGGCTGTCCTAAGTTACATTTTCATGCCATTTTCCTTTTACCGTCCTTCATTCAGTTTAACGTGTGTCTGTGTCCTCAGATGTCTGTAAGACCAGGAAAAGAGCCAAGAGAGTCCTCAGGGAGACGGGGACGCAAGAGCAACGGGGACGGACAGGGGGGCAAGGCCAGAAGAAAACGAGGAGAAGCTGCCAAGGTACCGTAGAACCACAGACCATATTACACCAAGAAGCAGGGCCCTCTTTTTCCCACAGACCAGATTACACCAAGTAGCAGGGCCCTCTTTTTCCCAGGCGTACAAAACGCACACAGATTGTGTCCACATCGTTGCGAATCGTTTGGCAGGCGGTTTCCCCACCGTTTCAGAAAAGGGGAAATATAACATTTGTCACTCTGATCATCTCTTTACTTCACAATGCATATTCAGGGTTCCCACTGTTGACCTATTTTCCAGTCATGGAAAAAAAGGTGAAATGAGAGAAGGTCAAATGTCCTGGAAAATCTTGTTCTGTTAAATCATTCTCCTATTTGCTATCTGAGAATGAACTACAGTAGAACCTCAGAGATCTGAACGTATCAGAGGGGCATTCGAATCTCTGAAATGTTCGTAACTCTGAAAGTGACGTCAAAATACACCAAATTTACAAAATATATTTATTTTGTTTAGACTCAGAATAAATAAACAGATACCCTCTATAGCAATTGGAAAGGCATTGAAATTGCAATGAAATAACCAACTATACTTGCGTTTTGTGCTAGTCATTTTTTCACATTAAAGTAAAATGTTACATTTGACGGCTACTTCAGTTTTTTTTTACACCCTTTAAGTTGACCAGTTTTTTACACCCTTTAAGTTGACCAGTTTTTTTTTACACCCTTTAAGTTGACAGGACTTTTGGGATCTGTGATGTTAGAATCTCAGGTTCAGCTGTACTAGGCTCCATTAGAAGTTAGGCTCAGGACCATCAAAGTTGATGTAGTTTATGGACGAGAGTATTTTGAATCGCCTGATCTCTCTGTGATGTTGCGGAAACGCTGTGAACACGTCACATGGTAGCGCACGTCACATGGTAGCGCATGCAGGTTGGGTGCAGTATGCGGTTTGGCTCAGAAGCACTTGTCATTTAATTTTTTTTTATCATTACACCCCGACAGCAATCAATAAATGAAGTGAGGACACTAAAATGAAATCAATCTGTGGAAGTCGCAGGACTGTAATAAGTGCGTCCAGTCATTTTGAGTTGACAACTTGAAATGATTGGATGTCTTACCTACCTGTCAACCTACCTACCTGCCTAGCGGGTGTCAGTCATTTGTTTCCCCCCAGTTTGAAGGAGTGGCTTTGGACGGAGGCCTGAAGGGAGGGGTGGGGATTTTGTTGGTTGCATTTTTCAAAAAAAAAATCCTAAAAGTCTAACAGGAAATCACAAACTGGATACTGCACCTTTAAGTGTCTGAAACTCTGAATAATCTAACTGTTTATGTTCTAAACGGTTAAATCATGTTAAATTAGTTGGCATGTTTGGTTCAGTTGCAGTTCAATGTTGGGCATTGTTGCGAGAGTTGGATAATAATGAATGGGATGCAGGGGTCAAAACAATGAATGGGAGCCCAACTGTATGAGTCAAACCCCGGCTAAATACTGACTAATGGTACTTTTGTTTTACTTCGCTAGCATTGTCTCTTCAAACACAATGCGGCATTGTTAGGGTAAAATGGACCACAACATGACATGTTTAACTTTTGGAGCAGTAGCTCACAGTGGGTGTGATTAGCCTGCACTTAATATTCCTACTAGTATAGGTGTTAAGTCTGGTGCTATGAACTGATAAGACATTGGCCATTAGTAATCCTATCAAACTGCTGTTCAGTCTAGATTTGTCATTATGCAAAATTGTAGGCAACTCTTATGTTGATGACAGAATACTATTAAAAAAATATATAATAACAATATTAAAACAGCATTAAACCAAGGCAAGAAATAACTTGTCTAATTGTAGGACTGAGTGACAATGTCAGGAAGGCAGTGTGAGCTCAAGAATGAGTTGAGTTGACCCCTAGTTCAGGGACTGACTAGGGATGAGTAGACCCTCAGTTCAGGCACTGACTAGGGATGAGTAGACCCTCAGTTCAGGCACTGACTAGGGATGAGTAGACCCCCAGTTCAGGCACTGACTAGGGATGAGTAGACCCCCAGTTCAGGCACTGACTAGGGATGAGTAGACCCCCAGTTCAGGCACTGACTAGGGATGAGTAGACACCCAGTTCAGGCACTGACTAGGGATGAGTAGACCCCCAGTTCAGGCACTGACTAGGGATGAGTTGACCCCCAGTTCAGGCACTGACTAGGGATGAGTTGACCCCCAGTTCAGGCACTGACTAGGGGGACTAGCAGATGTGCAGCCCTTGTGGCAGAGTGCCACTGACATAGTGTAAGTTCTGCAAGAGGAACATGGTATATGGCGCAATCCCTGTCTGTCATACCAGCTAGATCAACAGTGAAAAGGTCCTGTAAAATGATCTCTAGAAAAAGAGTAGGAACCCCAATAGTTTAATAACCCACACAGGTGTAGGCAGTCTACTCTGTAGTGTAGCATGTTAACCTCTAGATCTCCACTGCAAGACAGACCAGTGCATTTTCTGACGATTAAATAGTGTATAAGTCATTTAATGGCATGTTATACATGGTTCTAATAGTGATGTTAACCAGACGTAGACGTGTAATGTCTTCAGCCCAATCTGCCCCTCTCCTGCCCCCAGGCCATGCTGCTGGACGGGGCCGGCCTGTCTCCCAGCTCTAAGCCCCACATCTGTGAGCACTGCAGCGCCGCCTTCCGCAGCTCCTACCACCTCCGCCGCCACGTCCTCATCCACACAGGTGAGAGACTCTTGGTGCTTCAGGGCGACGCAAGCCATGACTCACCTTTGATCGGACGGTTGACGCTTAATCAGAGTTTGACATGTTTCATGAAGAGTTTTGACATGTTTAATCTGAGTTTGACATGTTTCATGAAGAGTTTCGACATGTTTAATCTGAGTTTGACATGTTTCATGAAGAGTTTCGACATGTTTAATCTGAGTTTGACATGTTTCATGAAGAGTTTCGACATGTTTAATCTGAGTTTGACATGTTTCATGAAGAGTTTCGACATGTTTAATCTGAGTTTGACATGTTTCATGAAGAGTTTTGACATGTTTAATCTGAGTTTGACATTTCATACTCCATTTTTTTCTTTGGCAAAAACAAATTTAAACCGTTTTATTTTTGAATGACACCCGTGTGTTCATTAATTAACATGAAGAGTGGGTGATTGTATTTTTGATCGCACAGGTGAGAGGCCTTTCAGGTGTAGTCAGTGTAATATGAGCTTCATTCAGAAGTACCTGCTCCAGCGACACGAGAAGATCCACAGTGGTGAGTTCCAGTGCTTTTGGTTATTCTGTTGTAATGTTGCCATGGTATTGTATAAAGTCTCAACTGCATCAGTCCTACAGCGCAGTGGGGAATTAATTTGGCTAGGTAGACTTAAAAGGCAGACACTGATGAAAATCTAACTTTCTGAAATTGATTATAAATTTAACACAAATTCCTAACCCTATGTAAACATTAATTTTACTGTAATTGTTTAAGCCATCTTTTATTTGAGCGAGTAGCCTATTCCAACAGTGTAGAATCCTACATTAGAACCACTTTGCTGTTGGCCAATTGTAATACACATCTACGCCTATGTTCACTAGAGTGTCGGCATGTCTTTTTACCTTCACCTCAGCAAAATGGCCGTTCGCTAGATTTCTTTGATTCAGCAGCGGCACAGGAAGCTCTGCTTCACGTCAGTACTGTTTCCTGTCTGCAGGAGAGAAGCCCTTCAGCTGTGACCAGTGCAACATGCGCTTCATTCAGAAGTACCACATGGAACGCCACAAGAGGACCCACAGTGGAGAGAAGCCATATCGATGCGATACCTGCCAACAGGTACATTGTAATTCCATGATGCCGATATTGTGACCATGATGCCAATATTGTGCGTTAAACACTATTGTTAAACACTAGAGAGCAACATAGTGGAGAATCTTTGCATAGTAAACTGTTCTCTGCCTCTGACCTCATATACATCCCTCTCTCTGCCTCTGACCTCATACATCTCAACGTCATCGTACGTCCTTCCTGTGTGCAGTTTTTCTCGAGAACAGACCGGTTATTGAAGCACAAGCGGACCTGTGGAGAAACCATGAAGATCCCGGACTCGGACCTGCTGGAGCTGGGCGAGGGGGAGGGGGGTCAGGGCAGCTACTCACTCACTCAGGGAAACGCGCCGGCCACTTCAGGACGCAAGAGGGGCAAGTCCAAAAATGCAGCTGAAGGCGGCGAACGCAAGAGGAAGAAGGCCGCCGCCGCCGCTTCCTCCGCGGAGATGGCCCGCAGCCTGGGCCTGGCGGACTACGGCATGGACCACCACCCCTCGGGCTCCGGCGCGCAGGGCCGCACCCCCAAGCTGGTCTTCAAGAAGGCGGGCCGCAAGGGTCTCGACAAGGGCCTCCTGTCCATGGAGGACGGAGCGGGGTCCTCTTCCTCCTCCCTCCACGGGCCGAAACTGTCCCAGAAGCCCGGCGCCATGGACCACATGGGGGGCTCGGTCCTAGACGGCATGGGGCTCCTCCACGGCCCCGGCGGAGGCGCCAAACAAGGCCCTGCCCCCACCACCAGCAGCAACTACGACGACGCCATGCAGTTTGTGAAGAAGCGACGCTACCTCCAGGCGGCCAACCATGACTACGGGGCCAGCTCCATCCACATGGCGGGCCACAGCGGCGGCGTGATCCAGGGCTCGCTGGGGCCTGAGCCCACCCTGGCCATGCTCGACCCCTCGCCGCTCGACATCAAGCACGACAAGTCGGGCATCCCCGACGAGGTGCTCCAGAGCCTGCTAGACCACTACAGCCACAAGCCGGACGGGGCGCACCACCACCACCACCACCACCACGACCACGACGACGTGACCTTCGACCTCTCCGACCACCCGCACCACGTGGACCTCCAGCCCGCCGCCCCCGTCACCCCCGAGCTGGAGGACGACTCGCCCGGCGGCGGGGACAAGACGGTGGTGATGAGCGAGTACTCCAAGTTCCTGCTGCAGGCCCTGGAGCGCACCAGCCACAGCGGGCCCTTCCCCAGCCTGGGGCCCAGCGGACCCTTCCCCACCCTGCTGTCCAGCAGCTCCAGCCCCACGGGGCCCCTCTTCTCGGACAAGCACGTCTACACCACGTCGCCGCTGGAGTGCAGCTACCCGCCGGCTGTCTCCTCCCCGCTGCCCAACTCCTCGTCCTCGTCGTCCTCCTCCAAGAGTCACTACGGCATGCTGGTGGGCTCGCCCCCCCAGCCCAGCTACCACCTCAGCAGCCTGGAGGCCGCCGCCCACCAGCAGCTCACCCCCTCGCAGGAGCTGACGGAGCAGCTGGAGAAGCAGCACTCCCCGGGCTACCCCGCCCTCCCGCCGCAGGAGCTGACGGCCCCCGGGGCCCCGAAGGAGCAGCAGGGCAAGAGCGGCGGGAGCAACGGGGGAGGAGGTGACGCCGCCGCCAACAACGGCTCCGGCTTCCCGCTGGCTCCTCCCCAAGACCTGGTCCCGTTGGGCGGGGGGGGGCCCAAGGGGGCAGACCTGCGGGCGCCTTACCAGATGGAGAACTTCGCCCAGGCCTTCGGCTCCCAGTTCAAGTCGGGCCGCCGCACCCCCCTGAGCTACGGCTCGGACTCGGGGGCGGAGGTCGACCACCGAATACGGACCCCCGTGTCAGAATTCTCAGGGTTTACCAGTTTGTTAGCTGATGTCAGTGAGACAGTTAGTACAGGATCGAAAACCCCCACAAGCCAAAGTTTCAGGTAAGGGTTTGAGCAGGTGAACTACGTGCCGGGTGTTATTTTAATATTGTTCGTGTCCCTATAACTCTCTTCATTTTGTTCATGTAGCGAGTTTTTTTTATTTTTTAAACACTGCCATTAAGTTGATATAAAACTCTACCAGGGAAGGTCTTTCAAGGCTTCAAATGCAATTTTGTAATATTCTCTTTTTTAATCTGTATTTAGTCTTTTTATTTTGTTAGTGTAGTTGGTATATGAACGTAAACGTAGATTTAAATGTAATTTAAACCAGAATTAGGGATAACGATGAACTGGCTTAATTATTTTTTTTTTCTGTGAAACCTTGTGTTCCAATCATCACTCTTGTAAAGTAATAATGAATGATGTTGATAATTTCAGTAATAATGAAGTTTGTGGCAGGGAAAGCCCCAGAATTCAAATGGCAAAAAAGTATATATTGTCTGTTACAAGAATCGTATAACTCAGGAAATAGGCAAAATTGTGTAATAAGGGGATTTTGTACTATGACATGCAATTAGGACACTTTTAACAGGTGTACTTGGAGACTACAGTTTAGTTTCTTTCTTACTCCTCAAAGACGACTTAAGTTAATGATCTTCCTGTTCCGTTATGTTGACAAGGCTTTTCCACTACGTGTAGAGATTACGGTACTCCTGTGTAAATGTGAAAACGTAAAACACACACAGACACGGATCTTTCGACCAGACTCATGGCACGTACAGTGGGACCTGGACTGAAAGAGGTTTGAACCCGAGTCCGTCTCTTTCTATCCAGAGTTCTGTGAAGCCTGTGCTGTCCTGGCGTCCCACTGTGCGCTGTCACGACTGACTCACGTCAAAGCAGTCCTCCCAGGGCCTACCTCAGCGTGAGCACGTGTCTTACAGTGAATCCAATGGGCCCTCGGCCTTCTACTATTTTATCATTACCTTGTGCTACTTCTCCACCTTTTTTCTACTCCACCCCTAGTTCCCTTTACTTGTCAATGGAATCAAAACAAGCACTTTTTTTTTTTTTTTTACAAATCGTCATAGAAAACAAAAACAACCAATACAGTTACAGATGCACCAATTATTTTATATCAGGAGAAAACTGTGAACAGGGATGGGATGGGGATGATGGAGTTATTTTTTATCCGGAGTCTTAAACAGGTGTGTACAGGCATGACTGTGGGCATTTGGGGTGGGGTGGGGTGGGGGGGGGGGGGGGGGGGCTGAATTGTTGTAAAATCATAATGATTTTCCATAACTTTTGTTACACAATTTTCTGAAAGTACCTCTTTGTATTCAAGTTCTTTCAAAAGGGGGCAGATGCTGGAACCCTGCGTTTTAATCCCACAGTTGAATTTGACTGCTGGATGCAACAAACTTTCTAATTTATTTTTTTCCGATGCAACAACAGAAATACTTCACTGGACCTAAATCGGTTTCTAGCCCAGAGAATCAGGAATAATGCAGAAAATCGCTTCCTTGATACAAGCTTGAAGTTATGGCCTGGGCTTCAAAATGCAGTCCCTGAATCTTGCAAGAAAAAAAACAATGGCCTTCTTTGTCTTCCAGGGCTAAAGCCATTCTGTCCCAGCAGCCAGGGTTGATATTTAATTTAATTCATTTCCTGTGTGCCCCCTCCCCTTCTAATGTTTGTTAGCTCCACAGCCAAGAGACTTTGAAGCTGCTCAGATCACAGGAAACACAAATGGACTGACTGGCCACTTCACCCTGAAACACACTATGCTTTTAAAGAAAGAGAGAGATGGAGAGAAGAAAAAAAGGATTGACCTAAATATACCTCATATCACTTTGAAGCGTAAGAAAGCAGGGACACACGTTTCATGTATGTAGTGGAAATATTTGTAGTATAGGTTAAACATATTGTATCATGTAACACTGCTTGTGTTTACAGTTATAGAGAGCAATTGAGTCATTGAAATGCAAATGTATTATTATTATTTTTGTCTGTTAATCATTCACACCAAGCAGTGTTGCATTCTAGATGCGTCATAGAACTTTAATTTCTGCTGTTATATCCCTTATTTTTGTTACTTGCCATAATGTGTTTTGATATGATCTCTAGAAGGATATTGTTTACAAAAATGTACAAAAACACTAAAAATGTGTGTTTTCAATTTTGAGTTTCCTTCGATATGCATGATATGAAGTTTTTGTATGGCTTTTTTCTGATTGTCACCGCAACACCAAATTGTTGTAGCAGATGGCTCCTATCCCTCGTCTTTTGTTCTAGACCCTTGTGATATGAGTTTATAAACTGATTAGAGAAGCCAATAAAACATTTTGTTACAAAAATGCCCACGCCTTGTGCTTCCAAGTTAAAACAGTGACGGCTGATGTCAGCTTCAGGTTTTGGCAAGTTCTGATGTTTACTGCAGACGCCGTTTTCCTGCTTGGACACGTTAGAGAACGTTCATTGTGTAACGTAGGCCTAAACTCAAACAAGGTTTAGTTCTCTTGAGCCATGTAGCTGAGGACTTTAACAGCGTATTTTTAATGGTCCCTTACAGTTATCAGTGAAGATCAACAAAAGGCTCTCCAGCAACTGAATTAAAAATGGTCTCTGAAAGGCACCCGTGAGGGTGCCCATGGATGGTTGCGACTGGAAAAGGCTTTGCTGATAGAGAAGCTTAACTGATCCAGGCACTTGTAATATCTGTGATATCCTGTCTTGACTACTACAACTCTGGCCAGGCTGCCTGCCTCCACAATCGGATCTTTGCAATGCACCCAGAACGCTGCAGACCATAGTTCTCTGGAGCAGCTTTCACAGTCTTCACCGGCTTCCAGCTGCAGCTCGCTTCAGATTCAAGACCTGGGTGGTGCTCTCCTTCGGGGTGGTAAAGGCAACAGCTCCTCCCTATCTGGAAGTTTCCAAACCCCAGCACAATTAGACTACTCCATTCTTCCACCTCTTTTGGCCACCTGGCGGCACTCAGCAGCGGCTGTCCTGTTTCGGCGCCTGAATGAGCTTCTCGACACCGTCAGAACGGCAGAGTCACTGCATACCTTTCACTAACTTTTCACAGGAGACTCGCTCAAGACACATCTATATGAGAACACCTGAGCTCCTGTGGTAAATTTTAGTCTTAAACTATGTTTTGGAACACATCAATACAATCAAATTCAGTAATGAAGAAAGTCCAGAGGCAATCAACAGAGGCTGTTTATTTCCACAAGAGCAAATACAGAGTCTCTGAGTGTCCTGGTGGAGACTAAAGATGCTCTTTGCACATACCAGTTTTATCATTTCTGTTTCTACCAGTTGTCACAGGTGGCTTTCAGATTCATGGTTCAGCTTATTAAAAGTTAGGGCAGTGCCCACTTGTATGACCAATATCTTTGGATTTTTCCCATTGTAGCCTACTGATGATTCAGCTGTCTGATGAAGTTTGATTTACAGCTTATCAGGCCCACTTTCTGTGGGCCACTGTCATCCCTCCCTTGTCCACTCTTCAATTACTCTTTTTATTTTAATGTCCTTTGTTCGCTTATCAAATCCTGATTTATATGCCTGTCATATGGTCCCTCACTTCCTAGTCCCTTTGGTCAATCTTATGCACTACCTTAGCATCCTTGTCTGGTAACCTTAGTCTGCCCTGCATACTCTGTGACAACCGAGGCCTAGCTTTTGATTCACACACACAAGGCCTGCTTTGTCCGTCAGTGTTGAATCATCTATCATTGAGATGCACAGAGTGCAGAGTTTATTTCTAATGCATGTGAAGACTATTAAAACTTCTCAATACATTTGAAGACTACTTAAAACTTCTAAATACATGTGAAGACTACTTAAAACCTCTAAATACACAACATTCCTCCACTGAGCTCCCCCCTCATAATATACTCCCCTACGATTAGCCGCCGCTTCAACTTTTGGCAGGCTATCTAGGCCAATGAAAGGAGGAAAAACTTTTTCCTAGCACTTTGAATGCTGGTGTCACTGGTTCTTATAGAAGGCTTTATTGAGGAAGGCCTACAGTCGGGACACTTACTGTCCAGGTTTGCTGTCCACTTGAAACCACCCGAATAGTCTACTAGATCTGCATTATACAGGTAGGTGCTTTTCAGTCCTGTATAAAGCCAAGACATGTCGACCTTACTGAATCTCTCCACAGTGAGGCGCAAGAGGACTTCTGCAATCAGAGTTTTGCTTATCTTATAGCTTGTGTTTGAAGCACATTACAGGTATGTGTATTTGATGTCTACTGAGGTATTATGCAACATTAGTATATATACTATTGCATACCTCCACTAGTGTTTCAAGTTTCATCTTGTAGAGGGGCTGGTAATTTGTCACAGCATAGGCTGGTCAAGCCTTGTTATCAGTCAGTCTTGTTTGTATGCCATTTGTTCAGTTACACATTTCTCTTTCTAAAGTCAAGACTAATTGCTTCCCAAATTTCACAACTCAGGTTGGCTCGCTTGACAAAACCTACACTCTAAAAACAAAATGGTGTTACATAGAACTATTTCCAGCAATAGAAGAACCCTCTGAAAAAGGTTCCATATAGAACCCTTTTCAGATCCATACCGTTATAGAACCCTCAGGTAAAGAAAGAACCATTTAGGTTTCCAAACAGCACCTATGGATCTGACAATGGTCTAGACTCTAGAACCATAGGGTTCAACATGGATCCTTTTTTGTACTGTTGTTCTTCTACTGTAACAAAGTTATATTGTCATAACCTGAAAATGTTCCAATAATGTTCAATTTAATGTCCCCTTTATTTAACCAGGCGAAACACAAGGTTAAAAATCTATTTTGGGAATGTTGTTTTGCTAGGCCAGTACACACACACACACACACATACACACGCCAATTAATAATACACACAGAACACAACACAAATACAAGACATTTTAAAGTGCGTGCAGATGACCCATAATATTCTTAAGTAAATGTTTATAGGTCTTTGTCTAAATTGTGGTTAATGTTATGTATTTAAAGGTAAACTATTAATATTTAAACTGTTGACTTGAAGCAGCACCCTTATCCTCTGATAAGATAAGTCCAAGGCCTCAAGTCACCTACATCCATTAATTGCCTCCCCTGATTTCCGACATACCATGCATCACCCGAGGCCTCAAGGATGGATCATTCTGGAAGTCCCTTTAGTCACATCAGAGTTGGGGAAACTCTGTTGTTAATTTGCACTGTTGCTATGGAACAATCTTTAGAGCCCTGTAAAATTGGACACAGGTGCTATTACGGCAATTGTGTTTTTGCATTTTTATGTATTTTGTATTGTTTGATTAGCACACAGGCCTCTCATAAAATAGATATCTGTCTCAACGGGACTACGTGTATAAATAATGGTTAAAAGTTAAATTACATATGACCAAAACAAGACTGACTCTTACCCAATCTAGTTCATTGACTTATGTTTAACCAGGGCTGGGTCAAAAGAACGTTCTGTTCAAGTTATGATGGTAATAACCATTAAAATATCTCATCACCTCCTGGAAAGTGCAGTTTGGGTGTGACGGAGATACTTGCAAATGAGGTTGGATAGGCTACTTTGGACTTTGCCATCCTCTGTTGCCATGGTCATTTACTTCGTTCATGATGTTCTAGGATATGAACGGTTGCCCAAGTGTGTTGGTACGTCGCAAAAGGGTAGATCACTTTGATATAAAAAATTACTGCCATATCTCTAAACAATCCTGCCTACAGCTAAGGTATTGTCTGTAATCATTGCCCAGCGACTGTACTCTATGTGATTGCTTGAACAAAATAACACATGCAAGTGAAGTATAATTGTGTTTCAGAGCTGGCCAAAGCACTGCTATACATAAACCATACATTACTTCTAGGCTGTCTGTCTTCCATTGAATTAATCCAGAGTCCCTGCAACTGGTTTAACCACCTGCCAGATAGAACAGTGCACTAAGGTGGATGGGGATTCAATATCAGTTTCTAGGTCCCTAAAGGCAGTCCGTCAGGGGTCTGTTTTGTCTGTTCTTTTTTGTCTACAATTAACATGGGCTCTGTTTATCCAAAGGTAAATTGCATTCTATGCAAATGAGTTGCGTATTCCACTTCCAATCTGTTTCAGAGGGGAAGCTTTTTCAAACAGATGACAACTGTCTCAAGATAACTTTAACTGCTCTCAAAAATGGCCATAGGCCGCTTGAGTCGTCGCTAGATGACGTCACGTCATAAGTGTGCATTATGTAAATTAGCTCTGTTCAGCAACGGGACCCAAACCCCCCTGTTCCCGGCCTGGGCCCCTGCCCCTGAGCTCCGGTGCCCCCTGGACCCTCCTGGACCCTGAGCACCTCCTCTCAAAGTGACTGCCCCTGCTCTCCCCCCAGGGACTTTTGCACACTTTGTTCACGTTGTCACCAGGTTTTGTTCTGCCTTCTTGTGTTTCATCTTGTGTTCGTTGTCTTCTCTTCTATGTCTATGTTAGTTTGTGTCCTCCATGCCCCAGCTCTAGACACCAGGTCCCCTCTAGCTCCCCTTCTGGGTTCCTCTAGTTTCCTGCCCAGTCCTATTTCCAGTCCCAGCCTTGTGCCCTGTTCCCTTCCCCTGTTTTCTAGTGCCCTCTGTCCTTGTTGTGGTGTCTTGTTTGGAATCCCTCCTCGTCCTTGCCTGGGTGGTGATTTGCCGCACCTGTCTCGTTATGTCTTGTTGCCCCCCCAGTAGGCTACTCCCTGTACACCCATGTCTTCGTTGCCACCCACAGCTCCAACATCATCATCAAATTACCTGATGACACAACGGTGGTAATCACCGAGTCAGCCTACAGAGAAGAGGTGAACTCCCTGACACAATTGTGCCGGTAAAAAAAACTCACTTAACGAGGAGAATCCTTAAACAACCCGGTCACCACTTATCACACCGATGCCACACTGATTTTTTTTAACCCCAGACAATTATAGGCTACTATTTAACTCCTGAGTTGTGTGCATAGTTATATACAGTATGCCATCAGCCACTCGTGCATAAATTATATTTCCATCCATAACGTGTCGTCATACTCGGTTGTATGTAGGATGCTATAGTATATGCCGATGCCATATCTTTATATAGCCTATAGTGTATTCATATGTGTATTATGTCCTTATTACTTTGACATGTCCATTGTGTACAGATCTGTATGTCCAAGTGTAACCTATCATATGTCGATTATGTAGTGTTCACATTGCATGTACATTTCTTAGTGTAATCGAGCCATTATAGCCTACTGTCCGTTGATAGGCTGTTTGATATGAGTTTTTTTCTCTTATTTTTTCTACTCAATATAGGCTACTGTAGGCTAGCATTTCACTCGTACAGTCGTGTACAGTAGGCTGTAATGGCATGTAATAGATGTAATGACAGTAAACGGACTAGGCCTACTAAAAGCATCACCCAGCCCACCTCTCTCTCTCAACACAGGTGCATAAGGCTGCATACAAAAACTTTGAAACCGTGCATATGAGTGCCTCCCCTTTACAAGGTGTGGTCTACGGGTTAAAGTGTCGTTCGCGGACACCAGAGCTATCACCTTTAGACGACAGGTGTAAGTCAGTGACTTGTGTTCACTCCTCAGTCACGCGGGGAGAACATTTGACATTAATTCCGTGTTTTTTTTAATGGTTAAGATGTTTGTCAGTAAACTTTTCGTTTTCTGCTGCCTTGTCGCGGCTCTTATCGGAACCGGAGCGCCAGGTAAGTCTCCACTTAATTTGTACTAATTTAACATTAACATGAGTAGGAACGTCGTGATTTTAGATGTTTCAAATCAAAAAAAAATTTGCCTGCTGAATAATATGACTTTATCACCATAATATAAGTTATGACCATATGCAAGTGTAATTATAACCTACCACATGGTGAATAAGAGCTCATGAAATAATGTAGACTTAGGCTATATAATTGCTACAGAGTCGTCTATTAAATGTTTATCTCGCCTATGATGTAAATCTCGAGAGCATTATTTTAAATGCTACCTGTGTATATTTTTGTGTTGTGGTAGTTGTCTGTGGTATTTGTAATTCTGAATGTATCTCCCGTAGTAAAAAACAAAGGCTAGCCTATACCATAACCTGTAGGTATGTTTGTCTGTGTAGTGATCAATCAAATCAATCAAAGCTTTATTTGTATAGTGCATTTCATACCCAGAGGCAACACAATGCGCTTTACAGAGAACAAGGGAGGAGGGCATAGGCTACGACCCACTCTCTACATATTACAGAGGGAAGCAAAAAAACAGTAATCACCCGGGGGCCAGATAATTGAGCTGTAAAAATTCTTCCCTGACCCCTCTCAACAAGGCGATCGAGCAAGCTCCAGGAGTATGTTTGTCTACCGGCTAAGAACATTTATAAAGCAATACATTACATTAAATTACATTTCAGAGTAAGAGAGGCTAAAAAAGCATCCACAGCAGACACGGGGTATCTATCGGACTCCGGGAGGTCTGCTGGTGACAGTGGGGCATCCACTGGACCTGGTTAGAAGATAGGAGGGAGAGAGAGAGGCACTAGGGAGAGGGAAGGCAGAACAGGGTTAGTAGCACATAGAGCCATACAAACCACACAGATATTGAAACAGGCAACCTGGAGCAAGCTCCTGCAATATATTTGTCTAATGGCTAAGAACATTTATAGAGCAATAAATTACATTAAATTAAATTTTCAGAGTAAGATAGCAGAGTGTTATAGTGGGTGTGGAGGGGTGTTCAGGTGATGTAGTCTGATAGCAGAGTGTTATAGTGGGTGTGGAGGGGTGTTCAGGTGATGTAGTCTGATAGCAGAGTGTTATAGTGGGTGTGGAGGGGTGTTCAGGTGATGTAGTCTAGTGATAGCAGAGTGTTATAGTGGGTGTGGAGGGGTGTTCAGGTGATGTAGTCTGATAGCAGAGTGTTATAGTGGGTGTGGAGGGGTGTTCAGGTGATGTAGTCTAGTGATAGCAGAGTGTTATAGTGGGTGTGGAGGGGTGTTCAGGTGATGTAGTCTAGTGATACCAGAGTGTTATAGTGGGTGTGGAGGGGTGTTCAGGTGATGTAGTCTAGTGATACCAGAGTGTTATAGTGGGTGTGGAGGGGTGTTCAGGTGATGTAGTCTAGTGATACCAGAGTGTTATAGTGGGTGTGGAGGGGTGTTCAGGTGATGTAGTCTAGTGATACCAGAGTGTTATAGTGGGTGTGGAGGGGTGTTCAGGTGATGTAGTCTAGTGATGGAAAAGTGTTAAAGTGGGTGTGGAGGGGTGTTCAGGTGATGAGGACAGCGTTGGAGGAAGTAGGCCAGTGCGTTTATGGGCAATTTTTGTAATCCGTAACAGTTTGTTGCATTGTTTGACACTGAGCAGATTGAAGGAACAGTTGGCGTAGGTCAGCAATGGTTCCACAATGCTGTGGTACAATAGCAGAAGAGGTTTGGGTTTGACCTGGAGGTTCTAGAGACGTCTGATGACTGACAGCCACTGTAGCATTTTTTTTGTGGTCTCTGTAGTGTGTTGCTCGAGTTGCTCAAATGAAAGTTTATTGTCAATACTCAGGTGCTTAAATGATTGAACTGTCTCTATATTGTTTCGTTGTTAATCTGGATCGGGTCATGGGATAATGTTTTGCAAAAGTCCAAGATTATTTCTTTGGTTTTGGAAGCGTTTAGGTCCGGAATGTTTTTTTTGCACCTGTGGTTGAAATGAGTGATGGCAAATTGATATATCACAGTCGATCTAATGATAGTGTCTTCATTATTATTCCGGCCTCTGTTTGTAGCAGTTTGGTGTTTCATCCATGAAAAACCTAAAATATGACAGATATTTCACAAGAACCTAGATAGCCAATCAGAATTTATAGGCGTACAGATAGCCTATCAGAACCTAGTATCAATAGCCAATCAGAACCTAGTATGGATAGCTTATCAGAACCTAGTACAAATAGCTTATCAGAAAATAGTAGGCTACTTAATGTATATTTTATGGATTTCCCCAAATGTGTAACTACAGATGTAAACAGATTACATGTAACTGTCCGCACCATAATCTTATGTAACAGATGTGATTTTGTTAGTGCTAAGAAGTAGGCTTTACAAATATTTATTGTATGCATGACACCATTGTGATCCTTTATACGTTTTGTAATGTTAGCAAGAATTTACAAATCTGGTAGCATGTATAGGCTAATATAGGCTGCACCTAACTTACATGCAGCTACATTTTGGGAACCACCCCTCAGTTTGTGATGTACACCATTTCCCTTTGGGGGGTTGTTGAAGTCGTCACCCAGCCCCGCCCTCTCCTCATCAGTGTCCAAGATGCTGGAAGTCGACTCGTCTGGCTCGTGAGACTAATCGCCTCCAAACGTCATTTCTAGACGGCATCATACAACATAACAGTTACAGGAGGCGTTCGGGCCGCGGGCATTGAGCAATTCTTCAGTAACTGAAGAAGGCAGGCAGCCGAAACGTCTAACTGCAGTAAAACATTTTTTTGGGAATAAAAGAGAAACAGCAAAGTTTCCTTGAGTCTAATTATACCATACCTACCTGTCATCAGGACATTCAAGAAATGGACCGGTGAAGCTAAGGAGGAATCACGCGCGCAATGCTAGAACAGGCTGGTTGTGATGGGGGCTGTGTTGACTGGGCGGGTGCAGAGGCTGGTAACAGTCTGGATGAGTACACAGACACTTTGACAGGCCACTCCCCTCAGGCAGGAGGCTGCGGTCCATCAGGACCACGTCTGCACGCCACAGGGGCAGCTTCTTCCCCACGGCCATCAGCCTGTGTCCGCCTCTGACCCCCGCCCCACCACAGACTCCACCACCTTTGAGAGACACTGTTGATATACACTTGCACATGACCTGAATGTATGTATAAGATGCATTGCATTCACACATTTGTATTTAATTTTTTATTTGACCTTTATTTAACCAGGAAAAGGGGGGTCTCATTGAGATTAAAAATCTCTTTTACAAGAGGGTCCTGGTCAAGACAGGCCGCAGCACAGAAACACGGTTTCAAAACATATTACAAAAATTACAAAATAAACAACAATTACAAAATAAACAACAAATTACAAAATAAACAAGGAAGGACAGTTTTTAACATTCATCATCACTTGAAACATCTGCAGCCAGATGTAGTTGAGTCAAAGTCATTTAAAAGCGATTTGAAAGCATCCAATGAAACCAGCTCTCGAAGGCTCAGGTTGCCTTGTAGATCATTCCAGGTGGAAGGTGCCGCATATCTGAAAGCCCTTTTTGCTAGTTCAGTACTCACTCTAGGGACAGTTAGCAAGAACAAGTCCTGGGTGCGTAGACAGTAACCTCCTGTACCTTTAGGGAGGATATAGGTTTTTAGGTATGCTGGGAGCAGACCAAGAATAGCCTTATAAATAAGGATATACCAATGGTTCAATCTGCGGGTAGCCTACCATAAAATGCAAAAAATCAGGGGCTTTCATGGATATCAAATATCTAATATTATCTAATAATAGGCTATTTAAACAAATACACAATTGATAAGCACACACATTTGCATATAAGTAAATTGGAATAATAATTTGTTTCATTTCTTTGCCTCTGGCAAGGGAAGTCTATTTCCAGTGTCTGTTTATGAAAACAAAATAGTCTGCTCTGACTCAGAACCCCAAAACATGTTCTAATGTAGGAGAATTAAACATTTTTTACGATGGGACAGGGAAATAGGCCTAAAAGAAAGAATTGTAATTATAATTTTGTGAGTGCAAACATTTGTGTCTCAGCAGCAAACCTTCAGAATGTAAATTCTGGTATCGGATCGGAACTGAAAAAAAATGGATCAGTGCATCAATAGTATTAATGATTGCTGTAAACTATTAAAGGCATTTGTCTATATCAATGGCATGAACACATATTTAAAGTTCAGTCGAGATCACTTTAGTCAAAATTGACCCATTTATTAGCATGCAACAATATATACAGCATATTAATTTTTTACGCATATGAATTTTGGCGGTGTGATCTGTTCGGGGGGCCCCCTGCCTTCCACGCATGTGGAAAGCGGCAATCTAGATGTTCCCCCCCTCTGGGCCGCTTGGCCCAGAGTGCCGGGCCGGAAGAGGGAACGGCATCTAGCCCCCTGCCTCTATGACGATCAGAGTGGGCCGCGATCGGGAAGGCGCTCGGAGGTAACTCAGCCCACTAAGACTGTCAAAGAGCGCCACAGGGGGACTGCCGTACATTATAGTCCCTGGCCTCCACGGGCCAGTGCTTCGTGGAGTCCGAAGGAGATACAGCCTTGTGTCTCTGCCTCCATGGTGACCGGAGGGACCGCTGGATGGCCCTTCGGAGATGTTTCGGCCCACGATCACCACGGAGCGCCACAGAGACTAAGCTAGTGTAACTCCCCAGCTTCCACTAGCCGACGCATAGTGGAATACCAGAAGAATGCAGCAATACCCACGGAACAGAGAGCAACGATGACAACAGAGATGACATCGACAGAACACGGGCAGAGCAGGGGAGGAGGTGGGGCGAGCACGCAGATACGAGCGATCAGCAGTAATGGCAAGAGCGAACGATGACATGTTTTGACAGCTTAAATACATGCGCTCTGCGAGCTGAACCGATGCTATGACAGCTGACAGTCAGCTGGTGGGTTGCGTCATACGGGGTGTGACTGATTAGCCTCTGCCGATTAGCCCGGCATTGACATCCGTGCCTCGCCTGAAGTTACGTCGGAGATTTCATTAGTATTTACAAGACAATATGACCAATTATAAGCTATCCAATGTATCCAATGTGCCAAGCAATGAAATTGTGCCAAACTGGCATGGCTCTGGGGTGGCACTGCCAACTCCATGGCGGGATTAACTTGGTCTTGGCAATAGCCTGACGTGGCTCCGGAATGGCACGGCTTTGGGGGGAGACCATATATACCCTAACTGCACTACTTTTTGTATATTGTTTTTTCTTAGCTTATCCTTTTTTGCACTAGCATTCTGTACACACCCTTTGCTCTCTCCTGTCTCGTCCCTGCACCCTGTCCAATGTTGTCTCAATGTTGTTATGCACCACGACCGAAAGCAAATTCCTAGTACGTTGTAAAACTGCATGGCAACAAACAGATTCTGATTCTGATTAACATTTTTAAATTATGAACTGTGACCAGTAGCTACGTTGACAATTGGTTTTAAACCGGTGAATAATTTCATAATATGATGATACACTGAGTCACTGTACAAATCAAACCCACAGCTCAGCTGGAGACTGGCAACAGAGCCCCTGTCTTATAGGAGATTCAGGTTTGATCCACAAACGGTTTACAAATAGCTTTTAAAGGACAGCTACGTATTATAAAGTAGAACCAAAAACAGACAAGTGCAGAGAGAGGGTGCCCAAATCCTGATACCTATAAGATCCAACAGATATAAGCAATGCGGCAGAAGCTCCACCTTGACACACATACAGTACGTGGGAATTGGGCCTAAGGGCTGATATGGTGTGACAGTCCTTTGTGTTTGGTCTACCTACAGTAGACTATATTCCCTTGTGGACATGTAGTGTGGAGGCCTAGTGCAGTGACACCCCCCCCACTTGCCGACTGCATGTCTCCTTCCTCCACTGAGCTTGTAAATAGATCCTGCATGTCCTGGACATCTCGTCAAGGTGGACTTATAGGGCAGAGAGGAATATTGTCATCCAGCTTGGACTGGTCGTGATAAGGATACCGAGGATAGCACCAGGAAGTCACTCTCACTCCCTTTCCTGTTACATTTCTCTCATGTTCTCCACATCTTCCCCTCGCTAACTCCAATCAAGCATGAAAGATAAGATAAGATGAACTTTAATAATCGATGACAGAGCTGTTCCTGCGACAGAGCTGAAAGTATAGACCTACAGTGACTGGGCATTCACTTCGACCTGAGGGAGGGAAAGAGCTTTTGATGTTTTGTCTGTCTGAGCTTTGACAAGTCCCTCTGTTTATCCACATTATTAAATGTCTACATTGTTGACCTCTTCCAAACCTGAGATGGTTTATTTTCTTGGTGCTGTGTTATGTAAGGGATAATCAACGAGGAGCTTGATTATGAACACGTTGTTTTTGGCAAAATGACCATGGTATAAGCGGGATAATCAACTTGGAGCTGTGCATTATACAGTTAGGATGCACTTTGCGGAGGCAACAACCCTCCACTTCACATTTTCCGCATTAAAATATAGAGAAATACACAGTTTATGCCTCAGTTTGTTGCCACAGTTTGTCCCTCGATCTGAACTAGAACGCGTTGCTATGGACGCCTTGGATGAGTAGGCACCTTCCTAGGTTGCATTGTGAGCTAGCCATGAACTAATGCTAACGGTAAATGTGATTGGACAGTAGGCCTATGTTTGGCAGAAGGCTGTTTTGTAAACCAGGCACCTCAATCCCAGAATCAATAACCTCCATTTCCATGTTATATGCGTTGTAACGTTAGCTGTCTTATCATTGCCACTTGCCAGACAGCCCGAAGTTAATAACATTAGTCGGCAGTTGATAGCTTGTAACCAATCACCATAGAAACATCAAAGAGCTCAGCAATCAAAGCCATTTACTATAGATACAGGTGGATGAAACTAGTTCGGCTACTACATCTGAGACACTACAAGCTACAACATATTTTCAAACAGGCTTTATTTTGATAAACACACCACATATTTGGAATCTATGTGTTTAGCCTACTTTGGCCGGTGTAAAAAGATAATTAAGACTTGATAGACTGATGGACAGTCCTAAAATTGACATTAAAAGGCTGTTATATTGGAATGTTGAAACAGTGAAACAGCGAAACATGTTATGTAACATCCCATAGTTAATATGGGTTTAATGGCGCAATGATTTAGAACGGTGAAACTTTAGCCGAGGTGTGCATTAGTCTGGGGCCTGTCTCGTCCGCAGTTGTTTCGCCGGTCTAGAGGGAAGCGCGATGACGCATCGCATAATCATCCGGTCTGGACTAGAAGAACAACAGTTGTTATAATGTTTTTACTGTAGGCTGCACAAGTTTCGAGTAGATAACATTCGCGAGGGCATCACCAGGCATAACACTGACGAAAATTGTAAAAGAAGATGCGAGGAGAACTACCGGTTAAGGAAAAATAAAGCAAGCGGATGTTGGAGGCGGGCTTTACAGGCTCGAGCCGGATGATGGGGCGGGCTTAAGGCAGTTAAGTAAATAGATACCAGGCTCTCCTCCCCGAGGAGAGACTGGTGACGCGAGGCTAGGTGTGCATTATAAGGTGTGCGGTTTTACCCCTCCAGCCAATCAGAATCAAGTATTCACCCAGACCATGGTATAAACATTATTTGATGAAGTGGTGATGAAAACTTTAGCGAACCCTCCAATTTATCCTAAGAAAACATACATCATTGAGTACTCCTTGCCCTCTGGATATATAGAAATGTATTTTAGGTAGGAACTGATCAATAGTCAAATCCACAAAAGCCTCACATGCACTGAACCATTATTGCTATCAATGTGATTATGTTAAGGTCCATTCAGTAAATGTCTGCAATTGTTATTTGAGATTTTGAATCATGAGCAAAGTTCATTGTGTCACTTGAGAAGGACAAGTTGTTAACCAAGCAGTGAACCCATGTCAGACTGAGCAGGTTTCCTGTCCCCAGAACGATGATGATTACTACACCTCATAAATACCATTACTAATCTGTGTTTGCAGTGGGCACTTCGGTGGGCTTCATTACAGTATACCTGCTTTTTCACAGTGATGGAAATATGGACACTCTATGCAGTTTGCTTTTCAAAGCACAATGGAAGTGAAACTAGAGCCAGGTGTCTAAAGGGGTGCTGGTAAGCTGAGTTCAGTTCGCTGAGCCTTGTTGAGTTCTCCTGGGACTGAGTTGTATTCAGGACCAAACCCACAAGAGATCCAAATAAAGACCCCATTCATTTTCTGTGCCATAGTTAAAGCAAACAAGAGCATAGCTGTGGGTAGATTCGCTTATGAAAATGTTTGCTGTGGTTGTAAGAGAAGTGTATCAGTGTGTTTGTGTCCACTTTTATGCCCATCTGAGGTATTTAGTATTGTATCTGATTTTCTTGTGATTACTGATTAATTAATTGATCAACCTTTGTGTCCTGGTTTTATGAGGGCTCACAAAGATGAGGATGTTGACTCATTCTTGACTCATTCTTGATTCAGTGTCACAGTATTTCAGTCATAGGAAAAGCCTTCACTACTCAACAAGCTTACTGTTATCAACTTGTTAACTATTAACTAGAACATGGAAGAAAGTCTTCCAGTTCGTCAAATAAACATAAACAATATAACATTGTATTTGCACTCATCTAACATAGAGAGCTCTGAATTGCAACTGAAAGATGTTAGTATCCTTGGTGAGCTTAAAGGAGCATGCAAAGATTTGGGGAAATTGGCTTATTTGCCATCTTCCCCAGGGTCAGATAAGACCCGTTGTAACTTCCCTCAATAAAACAGATTGTGCAATCACTGCGCCCAGGCAGCGCTGGTCTGGCAACAACAAAATAGTTCAGAGTGTGTATCTGCTTTGAAAATTACAATATCTCACTTAACATTGTCATTTCTACAAAAACACAAGGCAAATATACAAGTCACAACATGTACTGTAAAGACAAATGTTTTGGAGTTGTTGGAAAGTGTATTTTGTCACTTTTGAGGGAGCTAGGCTAACTGGTGCCAGGTCTCTTCCAGCGATTGCGGCTAAGCTAGGCTAACGGCGTGGGTCTCAAGGCTGAGTTCTGCACACTTCTTCTTATGTGACTGGGGAAGATTGCAAATAAGCTAATTTCCCCAAATCTTAGCGTGTTCCTTTAAGACAGCTACTTGAGGCTTGTAGTAAGCAGCCATGGGAGTTCACTTGTGGGAAGTGTGGGGAGGATAAGCGGGTCCAATGTCAGACTGTTATGGGAGTCTCCCACCTGTAGGCAAGATAAGACAGGTGTCAAAGTCTGACTGCTACACCTTATCTATTAAAAAAAAAAGGTCTGTATATCGCCATCTAGTGGACAGGTAAGAGACAGATTTCATTATGTTTTTGAGCAGAGCATGAGCTTTAAACCAATCAGGAGTCCCCAAAACCATTGCACACCAGCAGTGTGAGAGCAACTGCTAGAGAGCAGTATAGAGATTGTTCATGAACCTCTTACTGGCAGCACTTATCTATCTTATCTATTTGTCATGGTGGAACATTATTAGGTGTGCTAGCTTGTAAAAGCTATCCCAACTTGTGATATTCCCACTATTTCTTTATTTATTAGGTGGGCTAGCTTGCAGAAGCGTTCCCAACTTGTGATATTCCCACTATTTCTTTCTTTCTCTTTCTTTCTTTCTTATTCTAGTTCTCACCAGTTTTTTGGCCCTTAACTACTTCTTCATACTTAGCGCTAGAAACTTCATTTAAACTTTAAAATGTTCATCATCTTTAGCTCTTTAACGGATCTATTCAGATTTTTCTTTCTTTTAGAAATGTAACTTTTAAAACTATTTTTTGTCCCATTGAAACTGCTTGAAACTGCTTTTGGAATGTTCAGAAACTTTATGTTTTTAGAGTGGTGGCAGCAGTTTCTTTGAAAATATTCACACATTTTGTAAACTGCTGTCGCTCCTACAGTTTTGACAGCTCACACACATATTATATATCAAAATGTTCACACAACTGTGCTGATTCGTATAATGTAAGTATCTAAGCTGTGTGACTTAGTTTTCACTCTATGACGATTTGTTCGGCAACTGCACTCGCCATTGAAACGTATGGCGCTGCACTCTAGCTTTTGAGCTGCTAATTTTGCATTTTTACCCTTTTTCTAACTTGTCGCCATGCCTACAGTGTTTAAGCTATACAGACATATTATACATAGAAATGTTCTGTAAGTTATCAGGATTCCTATGGCGTCAATATAAGCTGTAACATTTATAGTTTTCGCGATAGGGCTGTCTGAAGCGGACCATGTCTAGGATCAGAGTGTCAGTTGGGATTAGAGTGGTGGCAGCTGTTGCTTTTTTTGAATTTGTGTGCATGTGCAGCCTCTCTTAAAGGTACACGCACCCTTTAATAACTAATGTGGTAGCACAGAACTCAGCCAAAGTGGAATAGAGACACATGATCTTCACTGGTGGGGGCCGGGGGGTAGCCCGGAGAGTACACTGTCCCTGACTGGCTATGACCAAAAGGGGCGGAGCCTCACCACCACACTACTATTCACGCCACAGAACTCACTTTTCAGCCCCTGAGTGAAAGAGACACACAGTTTTTAATGGTGGATGCATGGAAATTGCCCGGAGGTCACTGTACTGTCCCCTACTAGCTGTGACCCAAGGGGACGGAGCCTAACCAGCATGCCACTATCCACGCCACGGCCCCACAACTCAGCCCCTGAGTGGGCTAGAGACACACGGTCTTCACCGGTGGAGTCAGGTAAGTGGCCCAGAGAGGGGTACACTGTCCCCAACTGGCTCTGACCTGAGGGGGCGGAGTCTCACCACCATGCCACTATCCACGCCACAAGCCATACAACTCAGCCCCTGAGTGGGTTAGAGACACATGGTCTTCACCGGTGGAGTCAGGTAGGTGGCCCGGAGAGGGGTACACTGTCACTGACTGGCATTGACCTGAGGGGGCAGTGTCTTGCCACCATGCCACTGTCCACGACACAGACCCCACAATTCAGCCCCTGAGTGGGCTAGAGACGCACAGTCTTCGCCAGTGGGTGCATGGAGATTGCCCGGTCCGTAGTAGTTCTAGCAGTAGCTGTTACATACAGCTGCAGCAGCTAGCCCACCTCACATTTTCTCCAGAAAATGTACTTTCTAGTTAGGTGGGCTAGCTTGCAGAAGCTAGCCCAACTTGTGATATTCCCACTATTTCTTTCTTTATTATTAGGTGGGCTAGCTTGTAAAAGCTAGCCCAACTTGTGATATTCCCACTATTTCTTTCTTTATTATTATTATTCTCCCCGTTTTTTTGGCCCTCAACTACTTCTTCATACTTTGTGCTAGAAACTTCATTCAAACTTTAAAATGTTAATGATGTTTAGCTGTTTCCCGGATCCATTCAGATTTTTTATATTTTTTTAGTAATTTAACTTTTAATAGTAATTTTTGTGCCATTGAAAGTGCTGGTAGAATGTTCAGTATCATTATGTTTTTAGAGTGGTGTCAGCTGTTGCTTTGAAAATATTCACACATTTTGTAAACTGCTAGCACTCCTACAGTTTTGAAAGCTTACACACATATTATACATCAAAACATTAACACAACTGTGCTGATTCGTACAATGTAAGTATCTAAGCTGTGTGACTTACAGTTTTCACTGTATGACGATTTGTTCGGCAACTGCGCTCCCCATTGAAACATATGATGTCGCACTCTAACTTAACTCTAATTTTGCATTTTTACCCTTTTTCTAACTTGTCACCATGCCTACAGTTTTAACAGCTCATACACATATTATATATAGAAATGTTGACACAACTGTGCTGATTCGTACAATGTAAGTATCTAAGCTGTGTAACTTAGCGTTTTTGAGGTATGACGATTTGTTCGGCAACTGCGCTCCCCATTGAAACATTTTTACCCTTTTTCTAACGTGTCGCCATGCCTACAGTGTTTACGCTATGCGGACATATTATACATAGAAATGATCTGCAAGTTCTCAGGATTTCTATGGTGTCAATATATAAGATGTAATATTTATAGTTTTCGCGATAGAGCTGTCTGAAGCGGACCATGTCTAGGATCAGAGTGTCAGTTGGGATTAGAGTGGTGGCAGCTGTTGCTTTTCTTGAATTTGTGTGCATGTGCAGCCTCTCTTAAAGGTACAGGCACCCTTTTATAACTAATGTGGTAGCACAGAACTCAGCCAAAGTGGAATAGAGACACATGATCTTCACTGGTGGGGGCCGGGGGGTAGCCCGGAGAGGAGTACACCGTCCCTGACTGGCTATGACCAAAAGGGGCGGAGCCTCGCCACCACCGACTATTCACGCCACAGAACCCACTTTTAAGCCCCTGAGTGGGCTAGAGACACACAGTCTTCAATGGTGGATGCATGGAAATTGCATGGAGGTCACTGTACTGTCCCCGACTAGCTGTGACCCAAGGGGACGGAGCCTAACCAGCACGCCACTATCCACGACATGGGCCCCACAACTCAGCCCCTGAGTGGGTTAGAGACACACGGTCTTCACCGGTGGAGTCAGGTAGGTGGCCCGGAGAGGGGTACACTGTCCCCGACTGGCTGTGACCCAAGGGGGCGGAGCCTAATCACCACACCACTATCCACGACACGGGCCCCACAACTCAGCCCCTGAGTGGGCTAGAGACACATGGTCTTCACCTGTGTTGGCGGGTAGGTGGCCCAGAGAGGGGTACACTGTCCCTGACCAGCTCTGACCTGAGGGGGCAGAGTCTCGTCACCGCGCCACTGTCCACACCACGGACCCCACAATTCAGCCCGAGTGGGCTAGAGACGCACGGTCTTCGCCGGTGGGTGCATGGAGATTGCCCGGTCTGTAGGAGTTCTAGCAGTAGCTGTTAGATACAGCTGCAGCAGCTAGCCCACCTCACAATTTCTCCAGGAAATGTACTTTCTAGTTTTATGATGGTATTCAAATGTAAGAACAGGACACTGCATCTTTTCTTTGAAGCCATCTATTGTGTTAATCTGTCTGTACAGCTCAATATCACAGCTAAACGTAGAATAGACAAATAGAGGCACTTGTTTAAATGGCTCAGTTTCACATTTTAGCCATGCTTAAACATAGAATACACACATTTGTCAAAACGTGAAATAGCAGCAGAAATCAGAGTTTTTGATTGGTTGTTCACATTGGAACACGTGATAGAAGAGGGGTATATATTTGTGAATGCTTTTAAAGGTGGGTTGGGTGGGTAAAACAACCTTGGTGAGACGACACCGAGTGCAAAACTAGCTAGAGAAACTAGCAAACAATGTTTTACAAGCAACTAGCAAAGAACACTACTAGCTAGCCAACTAGCTCACATTCTTACTGTCATTATTATTAGCTAGCATTAGCTACTGTTCTTATAGCTACTGTTCACACTAGCTAGCTTTTCACAGTGTACACAAGCACTATCCATATGGGGGATAGACATGGACACAGGGATCAGGATAATTTACAACCTAGGATTTACTTGGACGGCACTTAGTGGGCACGCGCCGCATATCGCAATACCCCTGCGCGGGCATGCGTGCCTGGATTTGCTCAATGCTCACTGCCCAAGCTCCTCCACGCACATAGAAATGCATCGTTTTTTAAAACGGGCCTATTCTACGCTCAAGCACGGGCGTATTCTATGCTCAAGCAAGGCTCAAACGTAGCATAGACACGTTTAACAAGGTGGACCAACTTGTCTATTCTACGATTAGCTGTGATATAAGGTTGGTCTGTATTAGTGGTAAGAATCATTTGCCATACCATTTATATTTTTCATGTCATACAGAATGACAACAGTTGGGCTGATTTTGTTTTGAAACCACATTTCACATTTATGTGAAACGTATCTCTTCACTTTAGCTTTTAACTAGCCCCTTTTGCACTTGCGGGCTACTGCACTTTTCTTTCTTTTTTCTTTTTATCATCTTTTCTTTTTCTTTTTTTTCTTTTTTAATGTATGAACATTTATGATTTTTTTGTTATTTGGTTAATGTGGATTTTTGACAGTAATTTTCATGATAATTGATTAATTATTGAATTTTAAGTTCGTAATTTTTCTATTCTGTTCATTGTGAGTCTGATTGGGATAGGTGGAGACTAGGACACACCAAGCCAAGGTTTTACCAATATTCAGAAAATTCTGGACACGGACCTGTATTGTGTTAAAAAGTTCAAGCCTGGGAAGATCGACAGAATAGTTTTTCAGACATTGCCAATTCTATCAGTGCGTGACCCGAGGGAACAACATGTTCGTGGAAGGCCAGGACGAATATACAGTTTAATGGGTTGAGGACCGGCTGTAGTATTACGTGACCTGGGAAAATACAGACTCTCATTGACAGGACAAAGTGAACCGGCTTTAGTATTACACTGTATTTTACTTGATTTCTTATCTTTATCTTTTATTGTGTATCTTATTATCTTTATCTTTTATTGTGTATCTTATTTTCCTGTTTTTTGTTTATTTTATGTCTATTTCTATGCATGCACACTCTCGGTTGTAAAGCACTATGAGCTTTATGTATGAAAGGTGCTATACAAATAAAGTGTATTATTATTATTATGAAATTATGAAATTGGCCACAGACATCAACCTAAGTTGTTTGTTTTTTTGCCCAGACTTTAGACTTTAAAGTATTATTATACTATTCTATTATAACTATTCAAATGTTGTATTCAGGTTGGATTGTTACAAGTTTGAACAGAAATTTGACAAAAAGGGGGTGGGGGAGTTAACATCATTGGTATTTGGCCAGTGACATATTTGTGTTATCTTTATTTTATTTATTTTATTTTTTTACAATGATTCAAACAAAATAGATTCCAGATTACATTTTTGCCTGGGAACTTGGAAAGGCTCAGTTCCCAAGGCATCTGTAACTCATATTTTCTTGTTTTTGTGCTGGAAAAAAGTAAAATAACTACAGGTAAACAAGCAGCCACTGATCAATATAAGGGCCCAGTGGAATATCTTAATATATCCTAATATATGTTTATAATCCCTGTTTCTCCAGTCACCCCCGCTCCTCCAACCACCACCGCTGCTCCAGTCACCCCCGCTCCTCCAACCACCACCGCTGCTCCAGTCACCCCCGCTCCTCCAACCACCACCGCTGCTCCAGTCACCCCCGCTCCTCCAACCACCACCGCTGCTCCAGTCACCCCCGCTCCTCCAACCACCACCGCTGCTCCAGTCACCCCCGCTCCTCCAACCACCACCGCTGCTCCAGTCACCCCCGCTCCTCCAACCACCACCGCTGCTCCAGTCACCCCCGCTCCTCCAACCACCACCGCTGCTCCAGTCACCCCCGCTCCTCCAACCACCACCGCTGCTCCAGTCACTCCCGCTCCTCCAACCACCACCGCTGCTCCAGTCACCCCCGCTCCTCCAACCACCACCGCTGCTCCAGTCACCCCCGCTCCTCCAACCACCACCGCTGCTCCAGTCACCCCCGCTCCTCCAACCACCACCGCTGCTCCAGTCACCCCCGCTCCTCCAACCACCACCGCTGCTCCAGTCACCCCCGCTCCTCCTACCACCACCGCTGCTCCAGTCACCCCCGCTCCTCCAACCACCACCGCTGCTCCAGTCACCCCCGCTCCTCCAACCACCACCGCTGCTCCAGTCACCCCCGCACCTCCAACCACCACCGCTGCTCCAGTCACCCCCGCACCTCCAACCACCACCGCTGCTCCAGTCACCCCCGCACCTCCAACCACCACCGCTGCTCCAGTCACCCCCGCTCCTCCAACCACCACCGCTGCTCCAGTCACCCCCGCTCCTCCAACCACCACCGCTGCTCCAGTCACCCCCGCTCCTCCAACCACCACCGCTGCTCCAGTCACCCCCGCTCCTCCAACCACCACCGCTGCTCCAGTCACCCCCGGTCCTCCAACCACCACCGCTGCTCCAGTCACTACCAAGCCTCCAACAACAGAAAAAGGTTTGTAATACAGCTGTTTATGATTTTTGTTAGTCATTCTACTGATGTTGTAATCCAACTGTTCTCTTAAGTCACATTCTGCTGTCTTGCTCGCTGGTCTAGAATGACCTTATAGGCAGATACGGTAACAGCATTTCTCTCCTTGGTCTAAAAATCTATAAAGTAGAAATATTAAACTCTAAATACTGTACTCATCCATCACTGGCAGCATAGCACTTGGGGTAGCAGTATCCTGATATTAAAAAGATGAGTTACTCAATATGGCCCCACTCTGAAAGCATGTGGTGTTTTTTATAAGACTTGCCATAACTTTGTGTTTAATTCACAACATGTATTTTTAACAGTTTGTTTGCCTTTGTCTTTTTATTTTTTAGATCCCTGTATCCCAAATCCATGTGGATATGGTAGCACCTGTGAGGCACGCTCTAATAATAACTATATCTGTTTGTGTCAACCTGGAGAATCCTACTCAGGAACCCGCTGTGAGAAAGGTGGGTATCTGTAGAGTACTACCAGTAGGGTTTGTGTTACACCACTACCATGACCATAACCCTATCCGCAACCATTATAAAATGACTTTTTATATCAGTACAATTATAAAAAATAAAGGTTATCAACTGAAGATGGTGCACTAATCGATATTGAGGCCAATTAACATTGTTGAGGTTGATATGAAGACATTTTACTAGGTCTGTCAGCGTCAGTTGGTCAATTAAAAGCTTTGAAATAAAAAAAATAGATGAAATGATTAATGATTAACAGTCTGTGTTGAAATGTTTTAAGGACACTAGGACACCATAGCAGTTGCCATGTAGCCCAGTTGTTAGACCAAGACTGGGATAGACCACTAACCCAATTGGTTCCCATCAATCATTGCCTACCGTTGTACCCCTGAGCTTTGGATAAAAAATCAATTTTAAATTGTTTGGCTGAAAATGTATTGTATCCTTAGAGATGGCGAATATGGTTACTGGCTCTGTGAGGAGACAGTACCACCGCCCTCACCATGCTGCACCAAGCATATTAACCTCCATGATTTTTAATTTCAGCCAAGGTCTTCCCGGCAACTCTGATCCAGACAAATTTGAAATTTGACCCGAAAATGATGGACAAGAAAACAGAAGAATTCAAAAATACAGCTCTTGTCTTCACTACAGCGGTATTTTTTTGTGTTTCCCACGTATAATTATTTAACAACATACCAAAATTAAATGGCTAAAACCCCATCCATAGACAAGAAAGTGGTGGGGCTGCCTGTTGAAATTAATATATAAATGAATATGCTGGATGCATATTGGAAATTCTACAAATCCGGTTTGCTTGATAATACTTAACATTTCAGTGCCTTTATTACAGTGTAATTACATTAACCTAAGAACAGTACAGGGTGCTCAGAATATGGGACAAGCTTTAATTACACATAGTAATTACATGTGTAACAGAGAATGCTTGTTATGGATATAAATGTTCATGTTTCCAATAAAATCATCAGCTTTTCTGACCTTTGGCCTCCTCAGCAGAAAATGTCACAAAGGCTGGAAAGTAGGTTCAAAATAATCTAATTACCTACCAGCACTCATGAGGGTACACTGTCGGAATAGCTTGGAAGAACACCATATCAACATTAATAGTGCTGTATAACAACACTGTCATAACATGTAATAACACTAATAACAACACTGTAATAACAAGAAATAACACTGTATAACAACACTGTCATGTAAATTGTTACCAATTGTTTAATGCTCTCTTGGTCTCTTGTCAGTCTGTCGTATAGAAAATATTAAGATCATTTGCATTTTCTGTCCTAACTGCAGATGACAAAGGTTTTGGAAGGGAAAAACGATCACTACATTGAGTCCATCGTATTGAAATTGGCGTAAGTACTCTTTTTAGTTTGATTGATCTGAAGGTAGAATATCAACATTGTACAATAGATTAAGGTATGGACACCAAAGGTGGTGCTGGGCAAAATCTGGCTTGCCAAATTAGACTAGGGCTGTCAATCCATTAAAAAATTGAGTTACTCGCAATAATAGGCTGTGATTAATCATGATTAATCATACGTTTAAAATACTAGCATTTACTTGAATGTTATCATAATTAGGTCGTCCTCAGACGAGCTTCACAGCGAAGTCTCCAATCATCTCGGTCTTCCAGTTCCACAGAACTCTCCACTCCTGCGTCCCTCCGGTTGGTGTTGGTATGTTGGTGTGGGACGTCGGTGCCCGTGTGTTGGCTCGCAGAGCACCAGCTTGCTGTCTGGGACTTCATGGTGTCTGTGGCAGTGTCCAGCAAGTTTCATCCTCCTGGATGCCACTTTCTCACTCAGCTTTGGTAGCCCCCCATACAGATGCTTGTTGGTAACATGCTCGTTCTGGTTGACATTTAGCACCGCACGCAGCATTCTGGTGTAGCACCCATCCAGAAACTTCTGCAGAGTGGGCTTCAGGGTCCACGTTTCACAGCCGTATAGGAGGACAGACTCCATGGTCGCATGGAAGAAGCTCAGTTTGATGTGTCGAGGGAGATTGGAGTTCCACACACTATTCATGCCATTCAGGGCCCTCCATGCCAGCGCTTTTCTCACCTTAAGGTCCTGTTCTGATGAGTTGACCCAGGTATTTGAAGTCGCTAACTTCTGCCAGAGCATTGCCCCCTGCTGTCTTGAGAGGTGGGTGGTCCAGGGGGGTGTTGGAAGTGATTGCCTCAGTCTTCTTTGCATTCAACCTGAGGCCAACCCTGGCCTCTACTCTGTTCAAGAGCTCCTGTGCCTGCTCTACACGGTTGGACATCAGACAAATGTCATCTGCATAGTCCAGGTCTGCCAGGACTACAGCAGGGTTTCTTCTAGACTTCCTAGGTGTTATTATGAAGCCAAGCTCCTAGTCCAGGGCTACAATGAAGAGGAAGGGGGCAAAAGTGTCCTCCTGTAGCACCCCTGCTAGGATGTCGAACTCCTCACTGTTGCCATCCGGAGTTACCACTCTGGCTCTGGTGCCCCTATACGTGGCCTCTATGGCCCGGAGTAGGTTAGGAGGGACCCCGTAGGCCTTAAGGGTTTTCACTATCACACCTCTATGTATTGAGTCAAATGCTTTTTTGAAATCAGTAAAACACAGGACTGCTGTTAGGTTGTTCTTTATCACCTCCTCGATGATCCTACTTAAGGCCAGGATGTGGGCTACGGTGGTCCTTCCTTTTCTGAAACCATTTTGGTTGTCCCTCATGTGAGGGTCAATGGCATCTCAAATCCGTTTTAGTATCATGCGGTTGTACATTTTCGCTATGACACGTCAGGCTAATGCCACGATAGTTGTCTGGCTTAGACAGATCTCCAGATTTCGGCACCAGGATGATGTTGGAGAGGGACCATATATCAGGCTTGATGTTTTCTATCAGAGCTTGGTTGCAGATCTCCAATATGATGTCAAGATCACAGTTCTTAGGGACCTCTGGGGGGATCCCATCCGGCACGGCACTTTTCCCTTGCTTCAGAGCAGACTTCGCTGTGGCAAACTCCATAGCTGTAAAGGGGCCATCGTCAATGGCCGTATCCGAAATAATAATAATACCCTGATGTTTGATGCCGGGCGTATATACCGGGCGTTGTGGAGAAATAAAAATACCACAGAAAACTAACCACAGGTTCGAGGTCTGGGTAACTGCGCGCCTTTTCGCCTCAGCGTAACGACGTAACCCGCGCATTCCCGTCACCTGACTCGAGTAGCATGCTACATTTTTCTCGCTTGCTATATCGTTTTCATGGAGTAGTAGGTACTATATAGCATGCTACTTCTCGCCTGCTATATAGCAGGTAGCAGGCATTTCGGACATGGCCAATCACAAGATTTGTGAGGACTGCAGGTATTTCTTCCTCAGCTCGTTTCACTGTCGGGTGTGTGCCTAGGAGATCCCGGAAGTGGGCGAACCAGGAGGCCACTCTCTCCTCTGGGCTGCAGCCTGCTAGTTGTCCCTCCCTCGACCTCTTGCGCCCACTCATATCGTTTATGACCTTCCATGACTCCTTCTACTGTCGTTCGCTATGCACCGCCTCCACCTTCCTCACCTTCTCCATCAGCTCCTCCCCTTTGATCCTGTCGTAGGTGTTGAACAGCTGCTGTTTGGCCTCGTTCAACACCTCCAGACTCGCTGTGGTTCCTTCTTTCTCGAAGCTTCTACGCGCCTCTTCCATCCGTGCCCGCGCCCATGACCTCCGGGTGCTTGGATCTGGGGGAGGCTCTGAGTCTCCCCTTCGTCGGCCCCTACCTCCTTGTTGCCTCCTCGTTAGCAGCGAGAAACTGCCCATATATTGTCTGAGGCTTTTCGTCTTCGGCCTGCAGTTGTAAGTGGCTTCTCACCTCCGCCATGTAGCTGGCCTGGAAGTCGGGGCTTCTTGCGAAGGCCTCCCAGTCGGGCCGGGGCCTCGGGATGTTCTTGGGGACCCTCAGGCTCAGACGCAGCCTCACAGAGACCACACGGTGGTCGGAGCCTACAGAGTCGAACGTACTGTACGACTCTGCGTTGAAGATGGACGTCCTCCATTTCCTTCTTACCAGTATGTAGTCCAGCTGACGTAGCCTACGGTGCCCATTCTCTTACAGAACAAGATGTTGGCGGCCAGGAGCTTGTGTTCCGTGAGCAGAGCAGTTAGATGTTCTCCGTTGCGATATGTGAAGAGTGCATCTTCTGGTCCGAGGATTATCAGGAAGTTGTGAGCCGGCACATGGTGGATCGCTATGCTTAGGTCCTCGTAGAACTTCTCCACTTTCTCAACTGGTGCTGCGTTGGCGGGAGAGTACACACTCATGACAGTTGTTACCGGATTTCCCTCGAAGTCAGTGATAAGGATCCTGTCGGTGTTTTGCTGCACCCTACAAAGAGCTTTTCGTGCTTGAGGGCTCACCATTAGCCCCACGCCACCTGTGGCAGCCTGGGCATCATTCCGCCATGCAGATGAGACGATGAATGAACATTCCCCCACTCTGCGGTATACAATTGTCTGGTCAGTGTGCACTCTCCTGTGCTCCTGGACTCCCAGGATCTTCACTCCCCTCTCACCAACACAGTGCGCTAGTTCCTCTAGCCGTGTCTTCTCCCTTACTGTGTTTGCATTGAAGGTTCCCATAATAAATGGTCTCCTACAGCACAAGAGTGCATTGGACAGTGGGCTGTGGTCAGACTGAACCCTTCCTCTCCAATGGAAAGGGCTTGGGGTCCAGTCGTCATAGTGTCCCCCCGAGGGAGGACCAGCACCACCGTCTGCTACTTGGTTCCTGCAGACTCCCGGCGCTGGAAGTACAGTAGGACCCCACTCATCCGAACTTCATTGATCCGAACCTCCAGGTCTACCGGACAGGCTTAAAATACCCTTCTTTTTTTTTAGCCTGATATCTGGTTACTGGTGGGATTTTCATTACAATACTGTATCCTACTGTGAATAAAAACAGAACTGTATGTAGACCTACATGTTGCCTGTAGGCTGTAGCCTACTGTCATGTTTCATTTATTTGTTACTCTAATGTCGAGCGCAAAACGCAAACGAGTCTGCTGCGAGAGCTGCATTCCTTGGTAGCCAGAAAGCGCGTCAGCAACCTGAAGCAGATGAGCATCGAGTCATTTTTCGTTCCCAGTTAATGGACTTCAGGAACACAGACGTGTTGTGAGCATGTAGATTAGCCTATATTAGGCCTACTGTATTTGTTAAATAATAGCCTACAGCCTAGGCCACGTTAGCCTACATCGGTTGTTTTAGAGACTTTCTTTTAGGCTACAATAGCCTAAGACTCGTTAGTCAACTTGTCTGTTATTTCATTTATTTATTTATTGATTATCATTTGCTCTAATTGTTCTAATGTTGGGTTGTTTTTAGGCTATACCATTTTGTTCTGCGAATACAGTAGCCTATCGATACAGCGTGGGCCTCATTTGAGAATACAGTACTGTATTTGATCAAAGCACGCACTCAAGTGGAAATTTGTTTATTTTGTTATAGGCTACTGTAGGCCTATTATAGGCTAGGCTATATGAGTTTAGTTGGCTATTTGATTGCAATTTTGATGCATTTTCACAAGTAATTAAGGGTATTTATCAGTCTATTGTGAGTCTATATGAAACAAGTATATACCACTTATTGAATTTGGTGCATTTTAACATATGTTTCAGTCATCCAGACATTTCAGAGATACGAACGACCTTCGGTCCCGTTGGGTTCGGATAAGTGGGGTCCTACTGTATAGGGTTCTCAATGATCGGTGTCTCCATTGTCAGGCTTCACAATGCTAGTTAAGGACTGTGGGGCGCAACTCCTCACAGCCCTACTCTGGCCGTTTTGGGCTTAAAGCCCTCATCCACCCTTGCTCCACACCTCCAGATGGTATATGGTGCGGAGCCAGGCGCGAGCAGCACCTGTGGTTTTTGTTCGGAGTGACCTTCTCCTAGATGGGTTGCCTACCATGGCTATAAGCCCCATCTCCCCATGCTATTTGCCCATAGCTGGGACAGTGGTTGGCAGGAGCCAGGGCGTGTCCACACACGGGTGGGCCTGTGTGCCTTGCCTCTGGGGCCCACTGTTGCTCCAAGATCCCCTACAGTTTAGCCTGGGACCTTGAGGTACCCAGTTACCATGTGTGGCCACGGGGAGGCACTGTAGGAGTCTTGGCGGTGGAGTGGCTTTGTACCGGCAGAAGGAGACTTACGCACTCAGCTCCTCTTTTCACCCTCAGTGAGGAGGGCTAGCCGGCGACAGTAGCTGAAAGCTACTGAGTAGCAAGCAGAAGCGGCATGCAGCATGCACTAACTACAAGCACTACTACCACAGATCTACTGCACTACGCATCACACAGCCCTGCACCTGTAATGCACACACATGCCAGGCTTGTTAGAGGAATCAGAGTTGTTTTTTTACGTAACTTGCTTTGGTGGAACGACGGTTGTGGATGACGAAACGGTGACATTGCTCCTGGAGGTATGCCCGGATATATAGCCCGGGTGACCCCTCACCCAGGCTCGGGCTGGTAAAAGGCTAGGCCCTCGGCCCCGAGCCTGGGGGAGAGGAAGCAACAACCGACCCATACGAAGAAGAAGGTGGAAAGACATCCCTGCAATATATGCAAACAACTGGTTTTATCTTAACTTCCATCTGGAAGCTTTTTGAAACGAAATTCACTATGCCGAATGTGAACGTCTGTTGAATGTCCAATAGAAACCTTACCTCAGACCGTCGTGTTATCTCAGCGCAACCTGCTCAAGAGTGTTTACACTAGTGTTTTCCTGGCTGAATTACTGCATGTGAAACTATTAGATTTATCCGCGTTTCACATGCTTCTCAGTAATTCAGCCAGGTAAACACTCAGGTTTGGAATTATGGGAGGAGGTTGGGGTAAATTTTGGTACTATGATTAATTTTCATTAATTATTTTTAATGCGTTGTTGTAAGATTCCAGATTAATTGCGAGCGTTAAAGTGTTAACGTTGACAGCCCTAATTTAGACTCCCCTCTTTATAACTATAAATTATCCAAAAATAATCTTAAACATAAAATAAAGCTTGAAGTCCAAGTCAAGGGCTTCATATTGCACATTACCATAACAGTATGAAATGTAAAGTGTGAAAAAAGGAAGTTATTCCCTCAATAAATATTTTTTTAATTTTTATTCTCCTTTGGTGACACAATGTTGGCAACTTTGAGTGAGAGACTGAGATATGACCTTTGATATGTTAACTTACAGGTGAAAGAGGGCCAACACTAGTTTATGTAAACCAGTTGAATTGGTTCAACTCGCTCCTCAGTGTAAATACCGCCCACCCACGCCACCGAATCATTAGCAGTTCAGTGGTGTAGCTAGCTATAAGTGGTGTTTAAGAGGGGTGATCACCTGCATTTGTCAACTACTGAAACCTTATGACAGAGTGCTGTATTTGAGTCTCAAAATTAAACCCGGCCAGGTCTTATGGCTGATGGGCATACACACAAGCTGTTCTTTTGATAGTCCTGGACAAATGTCATTGCTATGCATTAAGCAGTGAGACCACACTAACTGTTTATGCAGGGTTTCTTTGACGTTGAGTGGCGACCATGTTGGCAAATGTAGGCATTTGTGGCCATTCACCGTCTTAGGGAGCATATTAAGTAGAATGTCAAAAGAATGATGCGTTAAGCAATGAGACCGCACCGCATTGCCGCATTACGTCAGGGCGGCTCATGGAGCAACAAAGCCGGGGACAGACACAGAGGGTCTGATAATGTGAGAAAGGAACAATCGCTAAAATTGGGCTGCGAGCTCCGCCCGTCAGCCCAAAAAAATACCAAAATCAAATGTACTTCAAAAATACTCAAATACAAAGCAATTCATATTTTCAAATACAGAATATAATTGACCCATGTCTGTTGTGGAGTGTCATGATTTCAGAATGATCATAACCTGCTCTTTTGCCCTGTAGAGAGGCCAGCGAGGCTGAGACTCGCACCATCTGGGGACGCGCCACAAACGGTGTCAACGCCACCATAGAGAACAAATATAACTTCACTTCCACCATCACTCAAGCAGCAGTCGTCAAGACAATAAAAGATGCTATTGATGAGTGTAAAAAAGTTCCTGTGCTAGATTCCTGTAAAGACAGTCTTTTAACAACCACAGATTACACAGGTACTGTATGTCCACTCATATTCTTCCTTTATGCATATGAGTGTAAATTACTCGGTTCCTCATTTTGGAAGCCATATCTGATACAGTATTTTCATACAATTTTCTAAATTGTCAAGTTTGTATACAGCTTTTTAAGACAAGCCTACACCTTTTTCTCCAGACCATTCCCAAATTTTAAGTAGATAGTTGACCTGTTTTTAAATCATCTTCACTTGCTTTGTGTAAAACCAAGATGTCTGTCATGTCTGTGTTGTGAGCTATTCACTCATTAGAGGGTAATGAAAGAACGCTGATGTGGAAACATCTTCCTTTGGTACCTCTTCCCTCTATTTACAGAGATGGACCTCTGTGCTCTGGCCTGTCACTCTCCGTCAACAAAATGTATATCCATGGACGGCACCGCTTCGTGTGAATGCAAACCAGGGTTCATAGACACAGGACTCTCTGACAGAGTATGCTCAGGTGATTGCCTTTGGAAGTTCAATGCTAATTTCCAAACAACCTTTACTAGTCTAATGGATTCAATTGCAACATGTTTTTGAATGTCCCTTTCTGATATTGGTTGTTTCAACCATACAACTTGTACAATATGAAGACTTTTCTCACATTTTCTGCAGCTTGTCCCAGTGGTAAACAAGCTGTGGATAACAAATGTGTCCTGTGAGTATTTAAGATATTATGATTATAATTTGATCAATTTAATTTAATGTTGAAAAGTTAGTAAAGTTAAAGTCATTCATATTCCCTCATGCATAACTAATCAGTCATTAATCAGGTAATCAGTCTTTGAATCACATCTGGAAGTGTGAGCTGGGATAGTGCCATCAGTGTTTTGTAATGTTAGCATGTTAGCAACATATTGTAAATGGCTATGTGTTTCAGATGTTTATTTGGTCGTTCTGGATTCAACTGCAATGAGAGTAAGTATGAGCAATTAACATCGCCTGTGTGCCATATCAAATAATACGATAAAATAATCAAAACCATTCTAAATGGAAAAGTTCCCTGACTCTAAACCGACTTAGGACAAAATATATGGTCATACAACATGAAAACTAACATTCAGCCAGGGTGAGCAGAGAATTAACAAAGTTTTGGACTTCAGGGAGAAACATCAGCTAACTCTACTATTAATACAATTCCATATATGAAATCACTTGGGAGATTTTCAATAGCGTGCTTCTTTATATATGTCTCTTTGTCTTTTCACTCCCTCTCTGTGTGAAGCATGGAAGTTAAGTCTGGTGATCGTTGGCTCTGTACTTGGCGGGATGCTGCTAATCACACTTATTGCTCTGCCTATAGTGGCACGCAAGTGAGTCACACACACGCACACACACACACACTCTAGTTGTAAAGGAATTATATACCTTTCTTATTGTTCTGGACTTAAACGTATTATGCTTGAGGTCGTGTGCTGACTAGGGCACTCGAGCCGTGCCAATAAGCATGGTGAAGCGGGGCCTCGAGTTTGTCATTGCTTAAATGCTTAAAAGAGCAATAACATCATCATTGCATCATTTGACATCATTTGTGGAGTTTTGGGTTTTTTGAAAGCGTGAAAGCTCGGGCCAGGGAACATTGAGGGAAGAAAAATCACATTCATTGTAACATGATGACAGATTTTGGAATGATACAAAGCTGATTGCTAATCGGGGAAGTGTCATTGTAATGTGTCTTCATCAGGTCTTCAAAGAAGAGCTCAAAGAGCTCAAAGAAGAGTGCTGAAAACAATAGCTATTCCAACCACTATCCTACCAAGGCACCTGAAGGTATGGACAATGGCGGCATGACCAATCCCCCAGCAGCTCTTGCCAACGCGGGGGTACCCAGAATACCCAGAGCTATGGCTAAGAACAGCTGGGACCGTGGCAGCAACCTGGAGATGACAGAGAGCGGTAGCAGACAGGCTCTGGTGACCAGGACTGGCGGTGCAGCGGTGAGACAGTTGAAGAGAGAGCTGGAGAGGGAGGGGAGGGTGGGAGAGGAGATGAAAGGAGGGATCAACACGTCTTGATGTTTGTTTTGCAGGCTATTATTATGCCTGGTTTACTTTGTTTTCTCAATTCAGGAAAAGACTCCAACCCTGCTGCTAGCACGTACTGTATGTCAGCTAAGATGCAATGCTTTTTTGTGTGTTTTAGAGGTCTACCGGTATGTACGAGGAGCTAGAAGAACCATACAACCAAAGTCGAGGCCAGCCCAGCCCATACTACCAGAGTCGAGGCCAGACCAGCCCATACTACCAGAGTCGAGGCCAGACCAACCCATACCAGAGTCGAGGCCAGACCAACCCATCCCAGAGTCGAGGCCAGACCAACCCATACTACCAGAGTTGAGGCCAGATCGACCCATACTACCAGAGTTGAGGCCCGATCAACCCATACTACCAGAGTTGAGGCCAGATCAACCCATACTACCAGAGTTGAGGCCAGATCAACCCATACTACCAGAGTTGAGGCCAGATCAATACAACCAGATTCAAGGCCAGACCAACCCTTGGTCCAACTGGAAGAAGGCAACAATTGACATGGAATTATAGGCTACCAATCAAGTTTTGCCAAGTCTAACTCTGCACACTGTCTGTATCCCTTTCTGATTTTGAACAAGAAATCTTAAATGAATTGCAATTTCTTCTTTGTACCAGAGAGGACACTGTGCAACCAGCTCAGCATCTGGTCATTCAGTGAGTCCTGTACTGTATGGTTGGCATGGCAAGGTACTGTAGGTACTCAAGAATGTTAGCCGACTTTTCTGAAGATTCCATGATAACCTTGCATCCGAATCAAGGCAAATGCAAAGGTCCACATTACTGTGCATATTACACTATCTCTGCCTCATTACATATGATTTTGTCTGTTTTTATTAATATTTTTTGATATATGAATGTAATGAACTTTGAGGGTTCCGCAATGGGCTGGGACCCAGAGACATTGACAAAAGAATTCTCTATGATTTTCTGGAGTGTAATTTATCTCTTGCTTGTCTATTCATTTGTTGATTGTAATTTAACTTTGAAAAGTAATGCATATCTGCTTTATCAAGTGATACTTATTACTAAATAGATTTAGATATAATTTTTAGTAACCCTTTACCTTACGTGTACATGACTTAAACTGTAATTGCTACATAATTACTAGTTTTTTTATATAGTTCTGTACAACAGTGTTATCACATAGTAACTGATATGCAATTCCATACAGTGCAAGTATGGTTAGTGGAAGTGGAACAGGGTATGGGTGAGGTGGTGCTTTTCAGGGATATGTGGATGTTAACACTGATCTTGTTTTGGTGAAAGCTTTATGGCCTGTTATAGCCTAAATAGTAACTAATAACAATTTATTGTTTTATCTAAGTATCAAGTAGCCTACCCCAACACCTTTTTCCACCTTTCTGTAACGCACATCACTAAAGCCTAATAGGAACAAGACCTATACATCTAGTAACAATTTCTTGTTTTATCTAAATATCAAGTAGCTTATCCCCAATACCTTTTTCCACATTTCTGTAACATATATCACTAAAGCCTAATACCGTCTTATTACATGGTCATAGGCCATGCTGTAACTACAGATAGGTGTTAATATTTAACCTACTTGCACAGTAAAAATGAACATTTAAACCGATGTTCCAAGGTTTTGTGTTGTTTGAAATAATGCCTATACTTGTGTTCAATATTATGCTTCTTACTGAATGACAATTGTAAATGAGACAGGATTCTCTGTTAATTATAAAATTAAAATAAAATAAAAAATAAAATTGTATTATAGACTCGTTCATTAGGCTATTTGTACACACATTTTCTTATTCTTAACACACTTCTATGGATTCATGTCGAAATCGACGAGTTGAGAGATCAATCAATCAAATCAATCAAAGCTTTATTTGTATAGATGAGATGGTCAGTGAGTGGTGTGTAGGCTGAAATGATCGGCAGTAGGCCTAATAAAGCGCTATGGGTTAGACTGCATTGAGTGTCTTTGGTAACCTAGGCTACAGTAGCAGCATTTTATAGCCAATGATAGACTTAAGCAATTGACCATTCGAGGCAGTGGGTTACAGGGGATTTTACCACAGCTACGGGGCGTTGTTAGACCCGACGCGATAGCGGAGGGCTTAAAACTCCTGTAGCTGTGGTAAAATCCCCTGTAACCCACTGCCTCAAATGGTCAATTGCTTTTCTACAACGGTTACTGCATATATATATTCACAAAAAACACTCAGTAGTAACATTCAATCATTTATTTACTGATCATTCTTATCATTTTAGTATTTACAAAATCTTCCGCGATAGGCTATAGTTCTGAATTAAATGGTTGCCATGCAACATAGGCTATCTCGCCTATTTGGGTTGGCCTTGTTCATATAAACCATAAGGCATAATTCGGGTGGTTCAAGTTTATTTGAATATTTCCAGACATGGTGCAGTTATTAAAACAGTTCTCCAGAGCACTCGTTTTTGCTGGTAGGGGTGTGGAAGTGTTGGGCTGCGTTCCGAATCGCATACTACCCTTCTATATAGTATGCCAAAACAGGATGTAGTATGTCCCAATACATAGTATGCCACATGCAGTATGGCAAAAATACCAGGATGTCTACATCCGGTCGTATTTTGCAGTATGCAAGCCAGCAGGCTTTTCTGGCTATTCTGACCCACAATCCTGTGCGCAGCAGAAATGTGCGTCACATGTGCGAGTCGTGACAGCTGTAGATGAATGTTGCGTTATCGACAGCGACGGATGTGGGCAAATTTCAAGGCGCAATGTTATGACAAGGTAGTATGTCCCAATTGGATGCCTACTGCTTGCAAAGTACGTACTTTCTAAGGGCAGCTGTAGTAGGTACTGGTAGTAAGAAGTAGAAGTATGCGATTTGGAACGCAGCCTTGGAGTCGAACTGATGAGTGCGTTATTGTAATAGGATACGAAAAAGGCGAGGTTGCTGCGAGTGGTTGCTACGCAAAACATAGGCCTAGCCAGGGCCATTGCTAGGAATTTTGGGCCCCCTTAAAGAATATTGGTGTGGGCCCCTACCCCTCCGACTTTTCGTCACCACCTTTTTGCGACCCCTTATTTTTTTTATTTCATTATGTATCATTTTGTATTAATTTGTCTGTTTCTCTATGTTCTTTTTCCAATTTACCTCTCCATAGACATTTACTTGTGTACTTCCTGTGCTTGGACTGTCTCTGTCTGTAGCAGTTTCATGACTGGAACTACTATGAGCCTCTTCACTCCCTTCACTCTCTGTTTCTAAGTGGCTAGGACCTGGCTCTGTAGACAGTAAGACCAGAACAGTGTCTTCTTAAGACTTGTGAATAAATCTATGTAGCACTGTAGAGTTTACAGGAAGCTGGCTAGGCGGCTGTTGATTAGCTAACAAACACCTCTCTTATTTCAAGAGCATTCATATATAGGCTATCTTAACCTGGATTACATCTACATGTTGCTATTCAGTACAGTAGTTCAGTAATAAGTTTAACTAGCCAACCAGTGTCTACCTCACTCACTCACCGTCTAAAGCATCTTCTGGGGGCTGGGGGTCTAGGTAAGACGAGGCCACAGCTGATTCTGTGAGTAGCAGGACATAAATGAATTTATATTAATTAACTTAACACTATTTATTTATTAACCATGGATTTCTTTATGTAATGTAACTGTTTCATATGTAGGCTATCTTAACCTGGGTTAACTTACATCTACATTTTGCTATTCATAGCAGTACAGTAGTTAAGTAATAAGTTTAATAGCCAACCAGTGTCTACCAGTCACTCACTCACCATCTAAAGGATCTTCTTGGGGCTGGGAGCGGGTGTCTAGATCAGAGGGGGGCACAGCTGATTCTGTGAGTAGCAGCACATAAAGGTTTTAAAAAGACATGTCAACAGGACCGGCTAGCTAGCATAGCACATTATAATTTAAGCATTCATGCGAGTGGAAACATGTGTCCTGGATAGCTGCTACTGGATTTTTATGTATTTATTTGGACAGGAAGTATTTGCAAGTGTGCCAGCTGGCAAGCTAGCTAACAGTAACCACCTCACTAGAACAGTGCAGTGGTTGAGGCTGGCTAGTGAAAGCTAGCTTACTAGAACTGTAGTAGCTGTCTAGTTAATCTGTCATTTAGTTAATGGTAGCGTAATGTTATCTAGCAGCTAGCTTACCAGAACAGTAGTTGGCTGTTTGCTAGCACTGTAGCTCCTAGCTGTCTAGTTAATGATAGGTAACGTTATCTAGCAGCTAGCTTACCAGAACAGTAGTTGGCTGGTTGCTAGCACTGTAGCTAGCTGTCTAGTTAATGGTAGCTAATGTTATCTAGCAGCTAGCTTACCTACAGCAGTTGGCTGGTTGCTAGAACTGTAGCCAGCAGTAGCTGTCTAGTTAATGGTAGCTAACGTTAGCCTACTGCTTGATTTCATCAATGGCCTCGTCAATGAGATTGACGGCGCATTAATACTAATTGTAATGCGGTCGCAGCCGTGGGTTACAGAGTATTTTACCACGGCTGCTAGCCAATCAGAATCAAGTATCCAAACTCTCCACTTTCCTGCAGGTTTTTGATTATAGAAACGTTATTAGCTGAATCCCAATCTGAGTGCGCAAACCACCTTTGCGGCCTTTCGCACTTGCGGCCTGAGCACTTAATTGACGTCAGTTGGAAGGGCCAGAAGGTGCAGGGCCGTGAATTAAATGGGACAGCACTTCCAGCGGCGTGCCAACAATTCCCAAGCCAGTTTAGCTCAATGCCCCTCCCACTTCGTTTTCATTGGCTGCCGCGTCCCTCCACGCAGAGGCTGCTCTGCCGCGCTCCTCAGCTCTCCGCTCGGCTCTGCAAATTGACATCTTTTAATTTAATCATAATAAAAAATGTATGTTAGGTGGGATATGTTTGCAGCATGTGGATTTCAAAATAAATGTTGTGTTATCGGCAAATGTCATCATTTATGTGTGATCATGACGGATGCACTCAAGCACTGTGTCACATGAGACGCGGTGGACTGTGGGTACTTTCTGCTCCTAAGTCCGCGAAATTGCGGACTTTAAGTGCGGTTAAAGTGCGCAAAATTGCGGCAGTGGCGCACTTGTGGACCTAGAAATTCCGTTTTGGGACTACCCTGAGCCCTTGTGGACTTAGCGGGAACGCGCATGTAAGGCCACGAGTGCTCTGCACTTTCGCCTAAGTGCGTGATTTGGGATTCAGCTATTCTATAATCAAAAACCTGCAGGAAAGTGGAGCTTCTGGTGCACATTCAGAGGCATGGTTTTGTGTGTGCTGAGCTGGTCGTTTATGGGCTGTTGAACCTTCATCATAGAAATAGCCTAGCATATAGCCTAGGCTATATGCTAGGCTAATACCAAAACACACAAGAAGATGAGCATTTTAGATCAGACTTTAATTTGAATGGCCGTCAACCATTCTAAATCCTTTGAAAGGTTAAATTCCACCACTAACTGATACAAAGACTCTTTGCCAAACTGTCTCCCTATCACACACAGATTAACCTAATCAAAATAAATAGCAAAGACCATGCCAACAGCGAACAGGCTTCTGTTCTCAAAGTTCAAAGTCAGAAAGTTGTCTTTTTCATCGTCCCACAGGGCACGACTGGCAATCTTCACAGTCTGGCCCTTCTTGTCGCCGACCACCACCCTCACAACGAATCTGTAGCGCTCGAAGCCCTGCTCCTTGATGAAGCCCAGGATGTCTGCGGCGACCTTATCGGCCACATCCCGACAGTTGTCGTGGTCGTAGGCCAGCTCGTGGAAAGCTTGACCCAGCAACTCCCCGACTTTCTTCAGAATCAAGTGGGGTTGAAATTTCCGTTTTGGTCCCATTATGTAGGTGTTTGCCAGTTTTCCCTTGAAACCTGACTTCCATACAGACGAGCCCCGTTTTCCTGGATGGTGCGAGTCGTCGCCGTCCTCATTCATCTGAACGTCGACATTTGAGCCTCTAGGTTTGTGGTCTGTATGGCGAATGCCCTTAGCAACGCTAATGCTTGCCCGACGTTCAGACATTTCGATACAGTCCGTAAGAACAAGTTTTCTTTAGGTAAATAACTATTTGATGGTTACAAAGTAGTATTTTCTGTGAGGGGCAGGGTAGATTCAAGTGAGGACTAAGGGCGTCTGAAGTTCAAGCAGCAGTTACTAACTGTTACCACACGAGCGCGCTGTTGTTCAGCACAAAAAAGCCTCGCGAGACATGCCTCACGCTCCAAGATGATAGATAAAATAACTTTGAACATTCTAAAAAATAATAATGCAAACAGAGTTGCAAAACCCGTAAGGTAGGCTACACATACCCGTAAGGTAGGCTACTAAATTTATTTTAGTCTTAAGCCAGAACGGGAGGCTAATCATACTTTTCTCACAGTGTTTCAAGGAACCATAGCAACACTGTTTGGAGATGGCCTAAGTTGGAAGCCAACACACTGGAGCTGAACATTTCATTCCCAGCTCTGAAAAGATTTCAATTTAATATTGATACATGGATTCCCGTGACCCCCGGCCCTCTTTAAGTGAACTCCAGGAACGAATTCGTTCTTTAACTGAGGAAAATGTAAGTAGCCTACATTTATCAAACCTCTCAAACAAGCACCTGTTTAGTCATGCTGGTTAAATTTCATCTAGACGTTGCATGCATTTTGATCAGTCAGATATGGTGGAAAAACTGTCAACATTATTGCTAAGTTCTAAGCAAAAATGATCTCCATTAGGTCCAGCTCCGTGACAAAAATGAGCGCCTCTTTACCAGACTGGGCTACCTTGAAAGCAGACTGGGCAATCTTGCAGGCTCCAAGACAGACCTCTCTTCCAGACTGGTCCAGAGTGAAGAGGAGAAACTCAAGGTAGGCTATAGTGATCTACATCTGGGCTCTATTCAACACTTGCTCGGTATGCCATAAAATAGGCCTCAGCGATGTCAATATTTTTCCATGTGTCAGATATCCAAGGAGCTTGTGGAGGTGCAGATACAAGGCAACAAGATGAGGGAACAGTATGAAGAGGAAACCTTTGAGTTGAAAAACAAGGTGACGCGCATCCATCCCGTATGGTATGGCTGGTATAGCGGCTAATGGGGGATCCTTATTAACCGATACATCTCCTCCACCTCTGCTCACTCACTTCCCTCTGACTCATTCCCTCGTCAGATTCTGAACCAGGAGGGTGTGGCGCTGGAGCTGGAGCTGGAGAGGGACAAGCTGCGCAGGGAGCTCCAGTCGGCCGCCGCTCGCCTCCAGCTGGCTGAGAAGGGCGGCGCCGACCTGTCGGAGGAATACGTGACCCTGAAGAGGAACTTCCTGGCCCTGACCGAGGCCCACGAGCGAGAGGTGGCCCAGAACCAGGAGCTGAGCGCGGAGCTGCTGGACATGGCGCAGGCTCAGGACGCCCTCCGCAGGCAGCTGGAGGAACGGCAGCAGCAGCAGTGTGTGAGGGCCTCCACGCAGGGGCTAGACGGAGAGAGTGCTCAGGAGCTGGACAGGGTGCAGGCGCTGGTCAGCCGCATGTCCCACAGCAGGATCAGGGTGAGAGGGAACTCTGAGACTCATCATGGCTTCTCAATCCTTCTCCACTCTGTCTGTCCGTCTAATATCTATCTATCTATCTATCTATCTATCTATCTATCTATCTATCTATCTATCTATCTATCTATCTATCTATCTATCTATCTATCTATCTATCTATCTATCTATCTATCTGTCCGTCCGTCTGTCTGTCTGTCTGTCTGTCTCTGTCTGTCTGTCTGTCTGTCTGTCTGTCTGTCTGTCTATGAAATGACAATTTGTGGCTAAGCAATAAAATTGTATGCTATTCTGTCATTAAAAAGGTTAACACTTGCACCCATCAGTACAAGCCCTTTGGTAAATGTGAAATGTTGCTGATAACTATTTTTCTTTCTCATTTCTTGGCAGCCAGAGGACCTGGCGGTGATGGACCAAGAGAGAAGAAGCATGGAGAGGAGCGTGAGTGCTCGCTAGACGCTAGTTCGGCTTCACAGCCCACCAGCCGTCTGTTGAGCTTGAATGGCAAACGCTTGTCTCTCTCCCTTTCCCTCTCTCTCTCCCTCTCCCTCTCTCTCTCCGTCTCTCTCTCTCTCTCCTTCTCTCTCTCTCTCTCACTGGTTTGTATGCCGTTCAGCTGCTCGGGAACCAGGATGAGATCAAAGACATGCTGGAGAAGCTGAAGAGGAGCTATGAGGAGCAGCAGCACCGACTGGAGGAGAAAGTGTGAGTGTGGAATGAATGATCAAATGTCTCTGATCTACTCATACGTAAACAGTTGTGACTGGGAAGTCGTGGAGTCCGACCCCTCTTACTGTTCGATCATCAACCGGTCCCGCTCGTCTCAGGATGTCGTTCGTCTCGGGCCCACGTGCGTCCCCGGATGCTGCCCTGTGGCGTCCCGTTTGATTTGGGTTCCCGTCAAACTGTGGCCCTGGTTTGCGTTGTGGTTTCGTTTGTGATGTGGTGGTGGTGGTGGTCTCGTCTGTTATCCGCTGTGATGTGGTCTACTCTGGGGTCTGGTGTGATCTTCCAGGGTGGCCATGGGCAGGGAGCAGCAGGAGAACAAGAGAGCCATCCGGAACACCCAGCAGAAGCTCTCGGAGCAGAGCGCGGTGAGCAGAGGACCACAGTCCCGGCGCCCGTTCATCGGACTGGCGTTCGCCGTCGCCCTCGCTGTTCATCAACCCTCGTCAACGCACTTTCACTCACTTAACCCTTTAAACCCTGAAAATACAGTGACAACATTTCGAATATGAATTGGATTTTCCCTATAATACTAGAAAGCGCAGTTTCTCAGCTTTCAGCAAGTGTTGGAGTGAGGAATTTTTTAGATTTGTTAGATATTTTTTAAATATTATTAAATATTTGTTAGATATTTTTAAAATGTTGCCGGTGACGTGGTCGTATTAAAAGGGTTAACCTTAGATCGTCTGCAACTTTATGGTCTGTAGAGAATTTATCCGAGTGCATGTGGCATAGCTATGTCTTAGAGTTTGTAATGTGTGCGTGTGTGTGTGTGCTTGTGTGTGTGTGTGCATGATGTGTGTGCATACTGAATGTATGCATGTGTACGTGTGTGTGTGTGTGTGTGTCGCACCTAGGCCCTCCTGAGTTCTCAGAGCCAGCTGAAGGAAGTGGAGGAGGAGAACTCCAAGTTGCAGCTGCAAGTCAAGGAGCTGAACGAGGAGTACCGTGCCAGGCTGGTGCGCTACTTACATGACCTAGCTGTGAGTACACACACACACACACACACACACAGATGCTCTAATTACTCCCCGCATCCCTATTCACCCTCCTACACACAAACCACAACTTAAGCCCCCGCCGTACTTTAGAAGCACGCCGCCATGTCACGCCAAAACCTCTGCTGTGGGCTGCGGCGCCTCTCTTCTCCCAGGAGTACGTAGACGGCCTAGCGGAGGGGGCGAAGGGCCCCCCACAGAAGGTGAAGATGAGGGGCTTCGTGGACAGCATGCTCCGCGAGGTGCGGACCTCCTACAGGGCCAGGGAGGAGCAGCTGGCCTCGGCGGCGCGCTCCTACAAGAAGAGGCTGCAGACGCTCAGCAGGACGCACCAGGCCCTGCTCATCGCATACAGGTGGGGGGCTCCGTCTTCTCCCACGCGCCTCCGGTCCACATTTAAAACGGCGGCCGGGGTCGAACTCGCGGTCGAGACCGGTTGGCACGGCGAGTCGCGTCAGACCTCCTCAGGGTGCTTGAACGTGCGGTGAGGTCACGCTTGAACGTGCGGTGTGCTCGATCCTCTCCCCCCCGTCTGCACACTCCTCCATCGCTCCTTTCGCACGATCCCCCCGTGTTATCGTCACATGGCGTGGCTTCACACACACACACACACACACACACACACACACACACACACACACACATACACACACGTCTCAAACCAGACCTGCGTCCCAAAAGCTCACCACAGCCAACGCTCCCCTGTCCTGTGCCCGCGTGTGCGCCAGGGTGCAGCGGGAGCAGATCCTGGCCCAGCCGGAGAGCGGCCTGGACCCGGGGGCCCCTGAGGGCCACTTCAGCCTGGAGCCCGGGGAGCTGAGCGGGGAGACGGAGAGGGAGCTGCAGCGCCTCCGCCAAGACAAGGCCCGGCTGGAGAGCCAGCTCCGAGACGCCCAGCAGCAGGTGACGATTAAGGAGACGAGATGTTTGTTTGGTGTGCCGCTCGATTCTGTGTTTTGCCCGTTGCCTCAGAGCCTTATTTTAAACTGACTTCGTTCTAATTTTGGATACATTTCGTATTTTCCAACGTCTGAATGATGTGACGAGGTGATTCCTTGCAGCGTTTTCTTCTGTAACTTACAGAAAAAATACATTTTCAGGTGTCTCTCCTCGCTAAACCAGCGAACGTCGTCAGCTTTAAGGAGTGAGTATCATCGTCACCACAACCTCACTGTATATGCAGTGGTGGAATGCAGTGAACGAGTAAACTATATCGATCTTCAACAGGCCTGGAAAGACAGGACAGGTGTCTGAGGAGGGCTGGGCTGACATTAGGAAACAGCTGCGTGAGATCACCAACTCCACACAGGTGAATGCTACAGTAGCCTACCTACTGTTCACCTATCATCCCGTTACCGTCGTGAGTAGAATGCACAATATTGCGATTGTCCAAACAGGAGGCACATGAGAGAGAGCGTGTCCAGCTCGTCACCAGAGCAACAGTTGCCGAGGAGCAGGTGCTGGAGCTGCAGGAGTACGTTGACCTGCACCTGGGCAGGTAGACAGCACTGTTACCTAGACAACACTGTTACCTAGACAACACTGTACCTAGGCAGGTAGACAGCGGTGTCATCTAGACAACACTGTTACCTAGACAACACTGTACCTGGGCAGGTAAACAGTTGTTATCTATGTACTGTTTGTCTGTCTGCCTGTCTGTCTATATCTATCTGTATATCTAATCTATGTATCTATCTATCTATGCAGGTACAAGCAGGAGATCAGGCGTCTGCGTAGCCTGCTGGGGTTGGAGGAGGCGGGACGTGCACATAGCGCTGACGCTCCCAAGCCCCGCCTACTCCGTCGGTCAATAAGGAACCCCAGCTATGAGATCTAACATCACACCCCCTCAACATGTACCAGCACTGAACCAACATCAATCTGATACTCAGATACTGTGTTCAGATACTGTGAACTCTGCGACTCAGATCTCAAATGCCTGATATCTGAACTTTGCAGCAGCTATAGGACAGTTGGCATCAGAATGAATTAGCGGTAACTTCAGTATAAAACTAGCAACATTAATGGAAGATATTCTCAAGAATTCACTCTTTCTCCTCAGCTACAAACTGGGGAACTCACACAGGAAACGCACACAGGTCCCTTTGATACTTATTTACTAATAATGTTAATCTAAATACCTTTGATTTGTCAGTGTTGTCAATATGTCAAGTGGATAAACTGAGACTGGGCATTTGTATGGGGTGGTGAATGTTGCACAATATAGCAGGACCATTATAATAAATATTTACAATTCTGAAAAGTCCAATTACATGTAGTCATGTGATAGCATCTACACTTGCCAGTATCATGGCAGCTCTGTGTTACTGATGAATGTCAAGGGGCACAATTTACCACTTGAGGACAGTGTTAAAGACACTCTTTAACCACAGGGGGGCGCTCACACTGCTGATTCCCTCTATGAAAGGGCCCAAAGAAATCCACCCTTGAGAAAAAATGCCTGGAATGTTTATAAAGCTTATGTCAATTTCACGAGCTGGGGAGAAGAAAGCGTGCTGACAATGAACGGTCACCCGGGTGAGAATAATGTCATTACATGTTATCCAGACACACCCGTGAATACCCTAGCTCGCTCGGAGCGCGGCGGTGAGAACTGTGGCCCGTAAGACCCGGGCCCCGCGAGAATGCGGGCCTGTATTGATGACACAGTGTGGGTGTGAACGAGTCCATACTCCCTGAAAGGCCCCTGGCGCTGCATTTGTTCCCTGGCCTTGATACACACAGCTATAGTCTCTGACTGATGTTCGTGGCATGCCAATGCCCTGCAGCTGACACACCCTGAAGATTCGCCTCTCCCTTTAATATCGACAAAGTTTGCTTTAGTGCTTCACTAATGTTCTCTTGACGCCAGGAGTTGAGAAGAAGTCTTAGCGGAAAAAGAGCTGGAGAGAAAGAGAGAGGGGAAGAGACAGAATGTGAAAGAGGAAGAGTCATATCATACACACCACCCCAATCTCTCTCAGAGGGAATGCCAACTGTGGGAGTAGAGGGGGGCGATGGGGGTGGGGTGGGGCAGATTTTGCATTACACTCTCAGGGCCCCTGGGAGAGTGTGTGTGGGGGCAGGGGTAGAGGGCTGGGTCTGTGCCAACATAGTCATCGTGCCAAAGAGTGCGGGCGCTGGCGGACTGGCTCCTCTCACCGGCAGATCTGTGGGAAAATCGGAACCAGGTTGCCGTGTGCAGTTGAGCCAACAAAGACAGAGGACCAGGAGCGCGCTCACACAGGCCCCGCCCACACGCAGCCACCATGCAGCCTCCTGTCAGAGAACAGGAAATGAAAACCGGCTGAGGAGATGATATAAAAAGACAAACTGTTTGAGTTTTGCAAGCAAGACCCTTGGCTGCCCTAAAAAAAAGTTTTACCTACATATACAATACAGGCTTATGGTTTTCAACAGCAGTGCTTAAAGCAACAAGTCGGCTAGAACTACTCATAGACATATCAATATCATGGAAAGAATATATACTAACCTACTGTACTATGCAAAATCATATTTAGTGTATAAAAGGGATATATACTGTGTGACTTAGTCCTCTCTCTCATCTACATCATCATCACTATAAAACCTCAGTGCTTCACGAGTATAAATAAAGGTTTGTACCAAAATGAAATGAAATACAAATATGCTAACTAGATGCTGAGGAGCCAGTCTGGTTGGGATTGATACAGTGGGAATAAAGCCGGTGTGAGTGTGAGTGTGTACCGGGGCGGAGGGAAGCAGCTCTGGAGAGGAAGTGCCTCACACGGCCTGTGGCCTGCCCGTAAAGAGAGCCTTTGTTTTAAGGGGGCTAACGCCTAATTGATACGGGCTTAATGAGAACGGGCCGTGTGTATGTGCAGGGTGTGTGTGCAGTGTGTGTGTGTGTGTGTGTGTATGTGTGTGTGTGTGGGTGCAGGGTGGGGGGGTGGATGCTCCAACCATAATTGGAACGGACAAGCCTTGTGCGGAGGAGCGGAGAGGGATGGGATTGGTGGGAACGCCGGAGCAGAGAAGAGGGAGTGGGAAGACGAGGTGACAATGGAGGGCAGGAATGTGGAGACGGTGAGAGAGGAATTCAGACGGTCAGGCTAGAATTATTGCAAGATCATGAGAAAAGAAGGGAAGCACAGGGTCAGATGGGAACTAGGAGTTCAGTGAGGGCATTCCCATGGATGCCTGTCAAACGCCCGCGCACATACAGTGCTGAAGATATGACTGGCAATCCGTAAACTACATTTGCAGCTGTAATTCTGGTGTATGTTTGTGTAGGATTTTGAGTTTATGGTTTTTAAGATTCATTCATCAGCGATATCTTATCGCTTATCTTGCAGATAAACCATCACTTTCTAATCTACTGCATAAACTAGCTGACATGCTATCATATTCCTGTCCACAAGGTATCCATTTTGAATTTTCGACATTAAGGACTTCTTATTGAGGATCTACCAGGACTGAGTAACACTTTTCTGAGGCATCTGTTGTTTTTTTTCATTCTTTTTTTTTAAGGCACTGTCTGTTGTCCCCTCTTGCAGCCCTGCAGGTCCACACTATTAATGTGAGAGTCTCCGTCTCCCCTCCACACAGCCCTTGAATGGGGGGGGGGGGGGGGGGGGGGTGGCACAGAGGAGCCCTGCTCTTCAGCAGGCCTCAGAGAATGAAGCATGAAAGCTATGGAGAGCTGAGAGGGAGGGAGAGAGGAGAGAGAGAAAAGTTGAAGTGAAGGAGAGGGAGGATAAAGGGAGAGAAGAGGGGGAATTATGAACAAGGGAGGCGAAGAATTAAGGACGAGAAGGGGAGAGATGGATTTTGTGAAATTAGATGAGGCAAAGTGAGAAGTTGAAAGTGAGAGAGGGAGGGAGAGAGAGAGACAGACTAGAATGAAAGTAATTAAGCCTTAAAGACTTTAAAGGGTGAGAGGGAGGAGAGTAAGGAGAAAAGAGAGAATATAGGGTGAGAAAGAGAGAAAAGAATTACAGTAAGGGTGAGGGAGCAGAGAGGGTGAGTGAGACTGACTGAGAGGGAGGGAGGGAGATGAGCAAGAGCGAGTGAGAATGAGGCCTAGAGAGAGAGAGAGAGAGAGAGAGAGAGAGAGAGAGGGTGAGAAGGAGAGAGGGGAGGGACATCCTCTCTGCTTTCCCACACTCGGGCCTGTTCCCACAGTGGACCTGCTAATCCCTGCTTTAATTGGGGGAGAATTCCTGCGCACATGTTCTCCTGGAATGAGCACAGCGCGGAGGGAAGGGCAGGGGACGGCCAGCGGGACTGCGGGAACCTCTGACACGCCGAGACACCGGCCTGGACCGGCTGGTCCCACATGTACGAGTGCACGCCCTTAGAATAACACGCCGCTGGACTGTCGACACGTCTCGAGCTCAAATGGTGCCGGCGGTTTCTCTATAGATTGTTTCTTTTTAACCTCGAGCCCCGATGTTACAGAGCGCCGACACCACCCTCCGCCCTCCGCGATGCGCCTCATGTTGACCTTAGCGTCAGAGCTGTCAAGCTGTTGCACTTCTCCTGTGTGGCTGCATTAATAAATGCATCGTGTTACCTTCAGAGGTTCGTCCTGGGAGAGAACAATAAGTGTCAGGTGTCATAGTTAAACCTGGGAGGAAAACGTCAGCTCCGCTGACACATCCAGGACCCGCGGGCCCCCGACGCGAAAGAGGAGAACTGGGAGGGGAGGCAGAGGAGATACTCGCAGGTAAAGAAACACGACAAAAACAAACGTGATTGGCAGTTTCGTTCCAGCCTCCCTCCCCACCCCCTCGACCGGGCGCGGACAATCGGAACGGCAGACCCAGAGAGTAAGTCTCTGAGGGGGTAACCCAAGACGACTTCTCTGGAGAGAGAGAACGAGAGAGAAAGAGAAGGGGATAGAGAGGCCATGCCTTAGTATTTACAGGATTAAAAGGAAGGGAGGGAGGGGGGGGGGGTATAACGAGAGAGAGAGAGAGCTTTGAGGGGATAGCTAGTACATTCTCTTAGGGAAGTTTCTCTCCATTGTCGAAGCACTGTGGCGGGTTTTTGTGTGGAAACCACAGCCCTGCCTGTTTAATTGCTGGGTTTTCGGGGCCAGGGGAGAGACAGGTGTGTTTTCACGGCGGAGGGTAGATTCTCAGCCCGGGGCTCGGCCCGGCATCCGGCAGGCCTCGTCACACCAGCCGGACCGGGAAAACAACCGGCGGCGTTCCGAGCGGCCTTGGAGGAGCGGGCGGATCGAGCGACGCTTCACGGATGAGGGCCCCACGACAGCAAAGCGAGACACAAACCTGAAACGCTGGACTTGTACAGCTCTGAACATCAGACTAGTTACAAACCAGCTCTGAACATCAGACTAGCTACAAACCAGCTCTGAACATCAGACTAGCTACAAACCAGCTCTGAACTTCAGACTAGCTACAAACCAGCTCTGAACATCAGACTAGCTACAAACCAGCTCTGAACATCAGACTAGGTACAAACCCCGACAGTCCTTATACAGTTAAAGCATTAGAGAACTATAGTTAGATCTGCTTGACTGTTTCCAACTCCGGTGTGTGGATGCTGGGAGGGAGAGAGGGGAAAACGGAGAGGAAAAGAGGGTTCGGGTTTACAGCTGCTGTAGCCTACATCTGACCACAACACAATACTGGCGCCAGCTGCTGCCGAGGAAATAACCGCTTCAGAACACCGACCCAGTGCTGTGGAGTCTGCCATCGTGCTGCTTATAGTTTCACCCTCCGCTCTGCCAATGTCTTACAACAGGTGATGTCATCTAAACGCGACTCGTCCTGGTGAACGACAGTGTGGACTGCTGTCCAACCTGAGACAATGCCCTCTTTGTTGGAAGCTCCGGCCAACAATACAAAAGAACACTGACAGGTTCTCAAAGGTTTTCAAAGAGAGATGACTCATATTGTATGATAACGCTGTGTCCCCGCTCCATGGCGCATTCTGCCTAAGAGATGAGAATCTTTGTGAAGTTATTGTTCGCAGTCAACAAAAACTCCTAACCAGATGTCCTATTGGAAAGGCCTGGCTGAAATGCCTTTGTTGTCCTTTGTATTGCTGTATGAAACTGCTGCTTTGAATAGAATCACCAACCCTCCCATGTACACCCACTTCATCTATACTATATACATTGCTTTTGATCCATCGTGAGAGCAAAACAATGTAGCGAAACTATGCTACCACTTAGCAATGCAAAAGAATCTGGTACCCGTCCCAGAATCCACTGTTATGGCAGTTTTTATGCACTTGTTGCCAGAAAGGGCTGTTACTCAATAACCTGTTAACAGAGTCGGTGTGGGCCTCACAGCCTGAACTCTCCATGCCCCTCTCCTGGTCCACATCAGTCTCTCTCTCTCTCTCTCCCTCTCCCTCTCTCTCTCTTTCTCTCTCTGTCTCTCCCTCTCTCTCTCTTTCTCTCTCTGTCTCTGTCTCTTTCTGTCTCATTACATCTATCGCTTTCTCTCTCCCGCTCCATCTCTCTCACTCACTTTCTCTTTCCCTCACAAATACACACACACACTCTCCTTGAGAAGCTGATTCCACACACTCTCCTTCTGAAGCTGATTCCACACACTCTTGACACACTCAATGGCGGCATAAATGATGTCCCCATCCGCCTATAATGTCAGTGCCACAAGAGACATTTCCCCCCCCCCCCCCCCTTCTGAAGGTTGCTTACACCAGCCCCCCCAGGTCCAGGAGAGGTGGCAGCTGTGTGCAGCTGAAACACAGGGGTGTTGGAGGGCTGTTGTCTCTCCTCACAATGCAGGTTTTTGGCGGGAAACAGGCTAAGATGCTGCCTGCCCCCCCCCCCCCCCACCTCCTCCAGAGAGACCTACACACTACTCCTCCTATACACACACACACACACACACACACACACACACACACACACACACACGTCACGTCACGTCCAGCCGCTCTTGATTATTTTTCGGTGCACTTTTCGGAGACGGGGAGATGAGGGGATTACAACCCTGCGCAGGCTCTTGAGGAACAAAAGAGTCTCCTTTCCCTCCCTCCCTCCCTCCCGGTTCTTCAGGGTGCTCACACGGGCGGATAAACATGCTCTCCCCTCGCCCTGCGTTCTGCCTTGATCTCTCAACACAACACACCCACGCTGCACTCTCCGCCGAAACTCTGCCACCGACCGCAGGTCCCGTCCTGCCCTGCCGCTAGCGCTGCTCCGTGGGAAGAGCAGCTCCTCTGCCTCAGGGGTCAGGGACAGGATCTCGCTCAGCAGCTTTACGACACGTTTGCGGATGAGAGGAGATTGAGAAAGGGGGGAGAAAATGTTTTTAAAAACGTTTAATAGATGCTTTGTTTTCTTAAGACGAATAAATATATGAGGGTTTGTTGGGGGGGGGGTGGGACTACCCTCTCTGGGGCATCATAAGGGTTTCCATTTCAGTGTGGGAGACATCATCCCTGGCTGTTAGGAAATGTTCTGGGAACCCAGAGCTGGTCAGCTGGGCAGCTGGAGTGTGGTCATGGTGTTTAGCCCCCCTCTCTCTCTCTCTCTCTCTCTCTCTCTCTCTCTCTCAGCTGGTGCCGAGTCCCTCTAGGGTATCTGGGCAGATCCGCGAGGCCCAGAGCCCTCAACTCAGATTACCAGCCAGGAGAAAAACCCACGTGGGACTAGTGAGTCATTTTGCAACCCTGGTTTTACTGGTTAGGAAATTCTGAGGAAACATTGATGAAAGTTTCTGGTACTTTCCCGTATCTCGATGATTTCACCTGGAACTAAACGGTGGTTAGGGTCGGGGAGGGCACTAGGCAGTCCATGCTGCTGTCGTATGTTTGAGGTTTATTTCGACAGGGTGAAGGCAGAGATGGGGAACAGCACAGTAGTCGCTGGGGCAGGACTGGGATTAGATCCAGTCTCAAAGGGCATGTATGTACATGTGTTTGAGTCACACTGGTTCAGCAGCTTGGTCTCCCACTGAATACCCAAATGAAAATGTAATTTGGAATTGCCACCTACAGTACCATGTAGGCTTCCAGCACACACAGCACACAGCAGAGACTGACCCGTGAGTCTAGTGGTTGACTGCCAACTCAACTGCTGTTACATCAAGCATAATTTATAGATTATATATGTACTAGATATATACTGTAATATATATATATATATATATATACATATATATATGTATATATATACAGAGATATATCAATTTTGAGAAATGTCGGTTATCATAGCATTTTGTGGACAAACACATTTTAAGGTTGCAACAATAATGTATCATTTTAAAATCTGTTGGCAGAAATATTTCAGTCATAGATAAAGGTACCTATCAAGCTATTAGCATCATATCTGATAATAAAATGCAAATGTGCAAATTTTGCAACTAGAAATGGTGCTAGGGGAGCACAGACCGCTCTGCCCCTGAATGCATCTCATGACATGCTCTTTCAGGTGTTCCCACAAACCCATAAAACTGCAGTCGTCAATCCACTCTTAAAAAAGAATAATCTAGACACCTCACAAATGAACAATTATAGGCCCATATCAAACCTCCCGTTTTTAAGTAAAATCCTTGAAAAAGCAGTATTTTCCACATAACGTCCTGGCACTAAATAATTGTTTTGATGTCTTCCAGTCAGGATTTCGACCACACCACAGCACCGAGACTGCTCTTGTTAAGGTCTTCAATGACATCCATTTAAACACAGACAATGGCAGAATTTCAGTCTTAGTATTAGCCTACTGGATCTCAGCGCTGCATTCGACACAGTTGACCACAACATATTACTAGGCCGACTGGAAAACTGGCTGGGGATTTCTGTCACAGTGCTAGACTGGTTTGAATCCTACTTGAAGGACAGGGATTACTTTGTGTCTATAAGCAATTACAAATCTGAGTGGACAAAAATGACCTGTGGAGTTCCCCAAGGCTCCATTCTCGGGCCTCTTCTGTTCAACATTTACATGCTCCCACTAGCTCAAATTATGGAAAACAACAAAATATGCTACCATAGCTATGCAGACAACACACAAATTTATATCACCATATCACCAGGGGCCTATAATCCCATACAAGAGCTGAGTAAGTGCACTGAACAAATCAACGATTGGATGTGCCAGAACTTACTTCAACTAAACAAAAATAAAACTGAAGTAATTGTCTTTAGAGCCAAAGAGGAACGATTAAAAGTCAGCGCTCAGCTCTAATCAATAATGCTAAAAACCACAAACGAAGCCAGAAATCTTGGTGTAGTCATGGGCTCAGACCTGAATTTCAACAGTCACATTAAGACAATTACAAAGTCAGCTTACTATCACCTGAAGGATATATCATGGATTAAAGGATTTATGTCTCAGCAGGATCTGGAAAAACTTGTCCATGTGTTTATCTTCAGTAGACTAGACAACTGTAAGGGTGTGTTTACAGGTCTCTCAAAAAAATCGATCAGACAGCTGCAGCTGATTCAGAACGCTGCTGCTCAAGTCCTCACTAAGACCAAGAAAGAGGATCACATCACTCCAGTTCTGAGGTCCTTACACTGGCTTCCTGTCTGTCAAAGACTTTACTTTAAAATACTGCTGTTGGTTTATAAAGCACTGAATGGTTTAGGACCAAAATATATTTGTGATCTGCTGCTACTTTATGAACCACCCAGACCTCTCAAGTCGTCTGGCTCAGGTCTGCTTTCTGTCCCCAGAGTTAAAACAAAACATGGAGAAGCAGCTTTCAGTTTTTATGCTCCACATATATGGAACAAACTTCCAGAAAGCTGTAGGTCTGCTGCAACTCTCAGATCTTTTAAATCAAGACTGAAGACTTTTCTTTTTGCCGCTGCTTTTTATTACATCAAATAATTATTCATTCAAACACTGCACTGTAAATTCCTGTATTTTATTTTTCCTGCATTTTGTTTTTAAATGTCCCTTTTTTGCATTTCGTTATATGACCTTTTATGTGTTGCACTTTGTCTTGATGCTTTTAATGTCTCATGTAAAGCACTTTGAATTGCCTTTTTGCTGAAATGTGCTATACAAATAAGTTATAAATTGGCCCATGCTTCACCCGAGGTGAATGGCCGTCTGGGCCGTGTTTGGGCGGCTCGTGGATCCGCCCTGTGATTCGCTGGAGCGGAGGTCAAAATGACTGGAGGTGAATGGGTCTCTGTATTTGGCCAGCTCTGTGGCACCCCCCTCGGGTCACAGGCAGTGGGGGGCAATGCGCTGCACTTCGGGCTCTCCCCCCACACACCCCAGTCCAAACCCTGTGTCTCTAGCACCCCCACACAGGTAGCTGGCTTTGTTCTAAGTTTTGTTTTCATTTCTGGATCCGGCCCATGATTCAAATCTGCTCCAAAATGTAATGGATTCTAAGGCGGCCCATGACACACCCCTCCACTGAGTTTCATAACAATCGGTTCGGTAGTTTTTGCGTTATCACTGTAAAAAAAAAATGAATGGAGGTGAATGGCCAGTCTGGCTGTGTTTGAGCAGCCCATGAACCCTCCCCATGATTCAGATGCGCTCCAGAATCGAATGGGTTCTAAGTTGGACCACACTACACCCTTCCACCGAGTCTCGTGAAAATCGCTCAAGTAGTTTTTGCGTAATCCTGCTAACAGACAAACGCACACACAAACGCCCACACACGCCACCAAAAACATTACCTCTCGCCCTGGGGGGGGGGGGGGGGGGGGGCGGAGGTAATGAAACTCTTCATATATTTACTGTAATCCAGATGCACTAGTACAGACCATTCATTTTATGCCAGTTGAAAATTTGCATTCCTGCAGTGGACACTCTGTGTTGTTGTTGAGCTGGAATTGAAGGGAGTGGCCCCGGAGCACTTTGGCCCTGTCTGCTCTCTCTCCTCTCTAGGGCTCAGGCTCCGGCTGCTTCCCCTGGATCCCCTCTGGGGCCTGCGGACGTCCATACCCCACCCACCCTCTCCCATCCCCTCGGACCCCCCTTCCTCTGCCTTTCCTGTTTTCTAGCCTTTATACCTCACCTCAACCATGAGAGAGAGACAGAGAGGTAGGAGAGAGATAGAGACAGAGTGAGACAGAGGTGGGAGAGAGAGACAGAGGTAGAGAGAAAGAGAGGGGTGGAGAGATCCAGACTAAGAGAGAAAAAGGGAGAGAGGGAGAGAGAGAGATTGAGAGAGAGAAAGAGAGAGCTTGAAAGACAGAGAGAGACAGAGGTAGAGAGATCGAGAGCCAGAGAAAGAGAGAGAGAGGTAGAGATCGAGAGACAGAGAGAGAGGGGGGGTAGAGAGATCGAGAGACTATGAGAGAAAAAGTCAGAGGGAGAGACTTACAGAGAGAGTGAATGAACAGCATGTTTCCCATGCCAGTAAAGCCCTTTGAATTTCATTTAATTGACTTAGAGAGAGAGAGAGAGAGAGGCAGACAGAGACCGAAAGAGAGAGAGAGACAGAGAGAGACTTTGTTATATGTCCCAACTCACTGAAGCTCTGTAAATCCAGGCACAGTGGTGAAGCTAAATCCTATGATGTAGTATTTGTTGTAAACCAGGAAGGTTTGATCGTTGAAAGATTGTGTGGGGAATTTTGAAAAAATAGCATGAAGCAATGCACCAGAACACATCTGTTCTAAAACGAATGTTGTTTTCTTCAGGCAAATATCTATTGTGATTGTTTTGTGTCATTAAGGTGATTAGTTCTAGTTAGACATGGTGCGGCTGTGTTTGTGGGAGGGGTCGGAGGGTGGTAGTGGTTGGGGTGGGGGGGTCACACTCGGGTTAAAGTGAGTGAAAATGGATTGGGGGAGGGGAGGCGAAAGGCATGTTGATGTATGAGTCCAGTGGGCATGATTTTAGTGCTCTTTGTTTTGGCTTATCAGTGGAAAGGCAGCAAGCTGACATGGAGAGAGAGGCCTGGGGAAAGGGAGGGGAGGATGGAGGGAAGGAGGGAGGGAGGGAGGGAGTGAGGGAGGGGTACAGGGGGGGAAGCTCCACTGGGGCCCCAGCAGAAGCCAGAGTGAGGAGGGCTACAGTAGATCTATGGGCTTCATCACAGTTGCACTGCGGTTTCCACCCGGGGAAAGTGTGTGTGACACATGTTTGGCTTTTCGCGAGTTTTTCCATATAACTTTAACACCGTGGTAAATTCCCCCACCTGCTCCTTTTCAAACAGATTTACATTACACAGTAAATGTGCGTTTTGCAGAAGTATTATATATGGCGCTGTGGGCTGGCAGATGGGTGCAGCAGGCAGGAGCCCTTCGCTGGGGTTTTACTGGGACAAGTTTAGCTGTGGCAAAAACAGATGGTGGATTTAACATAGCTGCTTAGTGTTATGAGTGTTCCAGCAGTCAATGTCATGCCATTTTTCTTGTGTTAGTGTGAGAGGATACATATAGTACATAATACTACTACTACTACTACTACTAATAATAATAATAACAACAATAATAATAATGATGATGATAATAATAATAACAATATTTTTAGATTTTTATAAAGCACTTTTCATTGTCAGTCAGAGAGAGAGGCAGAGACTGGAAGAGAGAGACAGACAGAGAGGCCGAGAGAGAGAGCGAGAGAGAGAGAAAGAGAGAGAGAGAGACAGACAGACAGAAAGACAGACAGACAGAGGGGCTGAGAATGACAGACAGACAGACAGAGGCAGAGATAGAGCTTTGTTACATCCACTATCATTCTACACTCCAAAAAAGCACAGAAGCCTCTGAAAAAAAACCCGCTCCCAATAGAATCTTATTCAGGTCAGAAAGAGCTTTTGGGGTTCTAGACCACCTTTAGTAACTGAAAAGGGTCCTGGAACCTTATGGTTCTATCTGGAATGTTTTTTTCAGAGGGTTCTTCTAATGTGACAGACTGCTCTATACATCAGCATTTGTTTAGTGTGTCTAGTCATAACTCTGCTTAATGTAATCACACCACTAGAGCCGAGTCTTCAGCCTTCGGCCTCTTTTCAGATAAGACCTGAGGCCCAGAGTCGGACTGAGTTTTAATGGCTGTGTTGTCTGCAGAGTCGTAAAGGTCGTCTCTGGCCAGGCGTCTGAGCGGGGGAGAGCTGTGGCCCGGGCATCGGGACGGAGCGAGCGACTGCGTGGCACCTCCACTCTGCCCGCTCCACTCCGACGCTGACGCCTTAATGGGGATTTATTGCTTCCTGAATCCTGAACGGGAGGCCGAGCACAACAGAATTCCAAGCGTCGCTCCCACACTCCCCCCCCCCCCCCCCCCATCACCACCCCAGGGCATGTCAGCGCTCCTAAATCTCCACAGTCAGTTTCGTTTGTCCCTCTGTCACTCAGAGGTCATTTGTTCTGGGACTCCAGTGATCTGGGTTAAGGGTTGTCTAAGTTTGGGCATTAGAACTTTAAGGAGCGCACCTTTAATTGGGCCTATTATGCATAATAATCTGTGATCTTAAAATGTATTATTATTTTTCAATCAGTATGATCAATTGGGCTGCACTGTAGTTCAGTAGCTGTAAGTGCTGTGAGAAAGGACTAACATGGGGTAAACAGTTGATGAACTTTCTTCTTTTTTTTTTTTTACACAAAAAACAAGCAATCCAAAACATGTTTTCAAGGTGTTTAATATCACAGACCACATACAGTATAAGAACTCCACAATACTGAGACAATGTTTGTTTCTCCTCCATAAGTTTTTCTTCTGTTCCTAGATGATCTTATGTACATATTTACATCCACACTGATAATAAAACACATTTAAAAGACACAAAAACATCAAACATGGCAGTAATAGCTTCTTCTTTTCTTGCATACAGCTCCAGCACATCGTGTTCATTTGGTACTAACCCTTCCCTTCATATAGTGCACACAAGACATCACGTCGTTGAATGACCTAAGCACATGTAGTGGAGACTAGTTCTGTCCTTCTTTCACTCCAGCTAAGTCCAACGAAACCAAACGCTCTCCACAAAGCTGTTTTGAAAAGAGTATATTCAATATACAACAGGCCGTGTTGTTGATATTACATGAAATTCACTAATGACATATTTGGACCTAAAGTATGGCTGCCAAACTGTCTACAAACTTGAATATGGGTTACTATGCTAGCATGTTGAGGGTCTTCGCATCAGCTTTGTTACAATGCTAGCGTGTTGAGGGTCTTCGTATCAGCTTTGTTACTATGCTAGCGTGTTGAGGGTCTTCGCATCAGCTTTGTTACTATGCTAGCGTGTTGAGGGTCTTCGTATCAGCTTTGTTACTATGCTAGCGTGTTGCGGGTCTTCGTATCAGCTTTGTTACTATGCTAGCTTCATATCAGCTTTGTGGCATTTCAGTGGAGCTCTACTGGAGGCTGCTGGCAACAGTCGGAGCCCTATGAATGTTCCAATCATTCCCAGGTCAATTCCCATCAATAGTTATTTAGGTTTAAAATGATGTTCAGATTATGTTGAAAAATACACATACGAAAGGTGACAAAATCAGCTGCTTTGGCAACACTGCTGCAAAGTTATTGGTCAACTTGAAAAAAAAAGTTTGTCAAATAAAATCTCTTAAATCAAATGGAATAAAATCAACATTTTGCAGACAGCATAGCTATGAAGAGTATCGTATAACAGATGTCTTACACAATAGCAACAAGATCATCAACATTTTCACAAAATCTTTATACAGGGTTCTGGAAGCAGAATTATCCTGTGTGTACTAAGAGAAAAATAATCTCCAAGTTGGCTTTCATGATGAAAGTGCTCTCAGCACTGTAGGTTGCCCAGCTAGCAAGCTTCAAACTTCTGCTAGCCCTGGCCTAGCATTACTATGCATCTACCAGCATCCACCCATCATATATTACCTTCTCATTATCTCCCTCTATGCTACATATAGTCGCTTTTGATTTGGTTTTCAGTGCTTGCAGCATCAGGTATTCCAGATCATTTCCCTTTCCCCCGAATCAGTGCAAATTAATATTTTCAAAAAACAATTATATATAGGTATTTCTTGAAAAAAGAAAAGAAAAACAAAGACGAAGGAGCAAGGAATTTATCTCAATGACGTTTCTGTTCTTCAAACTGCTAATGAATTCAAGAATGAAACACCGACAAAAATGGGCGGCCATTTTGAAAAATTGGGAGCACTGGGATGTTCTCAACTAGAGAAAAACAAAGTTTCTTCACAGAACTTCTCAAATATTTTCCTGAGTTTCACTTAAGACAAAATCACACCAGATGGCCCTGAAATCATGCCTCATCACGATTTTCAGAGAATTAGACCCAAATCAAGCAAGAAGGCATCCGGTGAAATTGTCCTAATGCCAGATGCTTTGGACGTCGTAGTCCTCCGTGGTGTTCATGTCACATCTTCATGGCTGCATATTGCACTGGGGAACGGTGCTACAGAAGTCCACGGCGAGCTGCTCCGTGGTTTTTGCAGGGCCGGAGATCCACTAGAGCCGCCATGGCAGGACCGCCCGGCGGCTCCGCGTCACGGACTTCCTTCCCCCGTCGACCCGTCTCTCTGGGGTTCAGGGGGAGGGGGGAGGGGTCAGAGCCGTGACCAACGGGATTGCCTCGCGGCACGAGGCCTCGGTTCGGGGTTCCGGAAAGCCTGAAGGGCCGGAGCTCAGTCCACGGCCAGTTCACAGGGGATCTGCTGGGCCTCCTTGGCCAGGGCGTAGGCCCGCTGGAAGTCCTTGTAGCGCGGGGCGCAGCCCAGCCACGCCTCCCCGAAGTGGACCCTGCCGGTGAACAGGAAGCTGCCCGACCCGGGCCGGACGCCGCACTGCAGGAGCGTCCGGATCTCGCCCGAGCGTGTCAGGCGGCCCGAGCCCGTGAACAGGGCGTACTTCTGGCGGAACACCCGGGTGGCGCTCACCTTGATCACCGCCGCACGCAAATCCTCGTCGTCCTCCACCGCCCGGATGTTACCGCGCACAACTGAGGAGAGAAGGAGGAGGAGGAGGAGGAGAGTCCTGGTCAGTTCTACATCCATGTCTGCATAACCTATCATGATATATTAGCTTTGACGCTGACGGATTGGAACACATGTTCAGTAGTACATATGATTGTTTGGGCTGGGTGGGATAATAGAGGAGTTTACTGTAGTGCTTCATACACACTCACCGGGGGGGGGGGACAGCTGAACAGATGAAATGATATGCCAGACCACCAGAGAACCTAACTTATTTGATAATCTGGTTGGGGCTATTCTATAATCCCTCTGACTTTTTTGTTGCCAAGAGGCTGCCTCTCAGTCAGATTACGACTTAATCAGAGCCACATGGATTAGTCCACTGCTCTGACCCTGGAGGGGGTGGGATTAGTCCACTACAGTGCCTGGAGAAGGGGGGTCAGAGGAGCCGGCGAGGGTGCTGTTTCACCTCTGACCCCTGCATACATTTTAGTCCTAAAGGGGGCAGGGTTTGGATTATATCACTGTCGCCTCAATCTTAAACCGCCCCCCCCCCCCACCACACACACACACACACTCACACATTTTAAGCCGTTTTGACACAACTCATTTGTAGTTCCTGAATCCTGACACAAAATCACAACTTTCTTTGGCTGGGCCTGCAAGGAGTTTCAAGCCACCATTTGGTGGTTAAATGTATGTACTGAAGAGGTGGGAGCTGGTGTGGGGGGTGGGTGGGTGGAGTGGGGGGGGGGGGTGCTGGTGTGGGGGGTGGGTGGGGGGGGGGAGGTGGGAGCTGGTGTGTGTGGGGGGGAGGGAGGGGGAAGGTCCAGGCGACACCTCAGCCTTCCTGCTCCGCTGCACTTTTATGGTTCTATGGCCAGAGAGACGTGTAGAAGGCCAGGATGAGAAGAGACAGGACTCACCAAAGTCACTGGTGCAGACAGCCATTAGGATCTCTGTGTTGTTACAGGGTCTGCAAGAACCTGGAGAGAGAGAGGGGGAGGGAGAGAAGAAAGAAAGAAGGGAGTCAGTTGGTGATCTTAACTAATTACAGAAACAACACTTTTTTTGCGTGTCTTCTTCCCAGCTCTACTAGATAGCTAGATAGCTAGATAGCCAGCTAGATAGATAGATAGATAGATAGATAGATAGATAGCCAGCTAGATAGATAGATAGATAGATAGAAAGAAAGCAGTATACAAAAGGACAAACAATGAAGCACACAATCAAGAATAGTAAGTAAGTATAAATACAATCTAAAACAGATTACAAGAAATCCAAAGTTACAAGAAGGTTTTGAAAAGTATCCACACATGAAGGACCAGGGTTAGGATTAGGGCTTAAGATCAAATGCTCAGGAGACGTGGGATGTGGCTAACCAGACCTGAGGCACTGAGAGCACACACACACACACACACACACACACACACAGCCACAAACGCACGCTGACCAAGCGCACCGTTATAGCAGACAGCTGTTACTTTTACGGCTGTGAGAGGACTTGAAGGTGTGGGAGTCCTGCGATGCAGACGTGATTCATTTTAAAAGCCCAATGAAACTTCCTTCCTCGGGCGTCTGCAGTCACACCTCGTCAAGCTTTATACCAGACAGGGCTGGTGGTGGGGGGGGGGGGACTTCAAAAGATTTAAGGGGGGTGGGATCACACTTCCACTTTACACAAGACCCTTCCTTCCTACTGGACTCTGGTAGCTTCACAGCTGTTTATCAGATTTAAAAACTTCAGAGGGGCAGAAAATGCTGCGAAACGGTCCTTTAGTTTCACAGAAGGGTCTGCAGATGGCCACAAGAAAAAGGACTAAGTTGAAACCAAACCGCCAAACCATGGCTGCATTCACTGCACTGGGACAGGGGAAGAGGAAGAAAAGAAATTCTGCTGTTTTTTGAAAAGTTGTGCCGGCCTTGTAGTTCTCCTGAGAGGCCCTCAGCCCCTGCCCACCCTCCACATTCTCCTCCTCGGTTGAAAAAAAAACTTTGATAAATGAGATTCCTTCCTCTCTCAAGCCATAGCAGACCTCCCCCATCCCCAATCAGTCAGTGTGTGTGTGTGTGTCTGTGTGTGTGTGTGGTGTGTGCGTCTCCCGACAGAGGAGCAGCCCAACAAAAGAAGAGAGCATCTCAGCTGGGCAGAGGCCTTGGGATCGCCACGGCAACGGCAGTAATCCCAGAATACTCATGCTGCCCCCCGCCCCCCCCCCCCCCCCTCATTGAAAAGGGCCTCTGGACTCTGGAGAAGGCCCCACATACTGGGGGGCTTTTGTCTCCATACCACCCCCCCCCCCTCTCTGTCTCTCTCACTCTTTCTAACCCCTTCAAATATAAGCCAGGGGTTTGATAGGATCTGCTTGCCTCCAGGGAAAAGTTTAGCCACATCCTCCCACACTCTGACTAGGCAATGGAAAGTCCTAACCTAACTCTTAACTCCAACTGTAGGAGTGATAGAACATCTTCCAAAGGGATCCGAGGGAACAACTTCTTAAACTGGGTTCATTGTTCCAATAAGAAAATATAGATGGAGTGTGTGGTTAAGAAAACTGACTCTGTTGCCAGTTTTGCCCTACACCCTGATACTTTCATTGAGGTAAAGATGAACTCTCATACACATCCACACGATCTGTTTCTGTTTGACACTGAATGGCCCCTCCTTAACTCTGTGAGCCAAAATGGCTTCCCCTACATCATCCTCACCTTCGCTGCTGACGGGGTTGGAGTCGAGCCGCGCCGTCCAGTCGCCCCTCAGCTCGTAGCGGAAGGACGCGGTGCGCCGGCTGATGTCCTGGTGCGGCGTGGCCTGGAGGAACAGGGCCACCCTCTCCCCGGGCAGGCGGCTGAAGCAGCGCACGCGCGGCGGGGGGGAGGAGCCGGGCCGGTCGCCCACCAGCAGCTCCAGCACCCCGTCCCTCTCCAGGTAGAGCTGCGCCCCGTGGAAGTGCTCCGAGGGCTTGACGCAGGCCGTGATGAGGCCCGAGCCGCTGCCGCCGCCCGGCCCCACCGCCGCCAGGGGCAGCCGGGGAGACAGGGTGAGGCGCAGCGCCCCCTGGGGGTAGAGCCAATCCAGCGTGCCCTCGGAGCAGTGGAGGGAGATCTGCTCCACGCTGCCCGGCTGCTGGGACAGGCCACTGTTGGTGGAGAGAGAGAGAGAGAGAGAACCATGTTACTACCAGCTCTGGTACCTATAACTGAGGAGTTCTGGGCTGGGTTTCCCAGAGGCATCGTAGCGCTATGATGAACGCCATAGCTTACGATGAACGTAGCGCTACGATGCCTCTGGGAAACTCAGCCCCGGAGTTTGCAATTGCGGTCACCGCTGATATATAGTGGGAAATTGTGGGTGCAGTTCCTCTCAAACCATGAAGGAAATTGCAGTGAATATTGCAGGGTCTGTGTGTTTGGGAATGCTTTAGATGTGGGAACTGGGGATTGGGAACTTGCGACATCAAAGAATTCTGGCCAAATGAAAAAGAACAGATGTTCATATACTACTGCGGTTGTCATGAACTTGCAAGTTCAATACTTTCAAGCCATAGTTTCCGTGGCAGGCTCCGAGTTGGGTATAATTGTATGCATAAGAAGGTAAAGCGCCGCCCATCGGCCGCACACTCCATGCAGAGGTTGCAGCGAGCGAATCTAATCTGTTCCGTTTAAAAAGGGGACTTTTCGCAGGACATGTGCTAGTTTAAATGTGAAAAAGCACCAACTTTGGACTTTAAAATGAGCAGTTGTCTAAAACAAGCATTTTGACATAAAACCGGGGATGTTTAGAAAGAGAATGATTGACCCGAACCGATACAAAGTAGGTTATCTGCATATCCTGTCATTCCTCTACTCAAGACAGCACCAAGACGCAACAGTAAGGGGACACTAGAATACACGTTTTAATTTGGCACAGGAACGTGTTTCAACTTGTCTGCAACTAACGTAGCCTATCCTAATCCTAACCCTAAAGAGGGCTGATAGCACCAAGATAGCAAACTCCTAAACAAATGCAAAATATGTGAAAAACTACTTTAGGCTACATTTAAGCTAGGTGTGTTATAACAGCCTAATGTAGCCTAGGTATATGCACGACGTATATACAAATGAAAGTTATACTTGCCTCCCTCTCCAGCTACACTGGTCTTCCGAATAGTTTGACAGAGCAATGTCAAAAACGGCCAAGAGTAAGATCCACATTGTGTAATTCCAAAAACCGGGCATTTTCCTCACTCGGTAGGACGTGCAGGGGGAAAAAAGTAAAAGTTACTCCAAAGAAGGTGTCGCGTTTTAGTCCCCTATAATACAATTCTATTACTGTGCTTCGCAGCCTCCATACTTAGGTATCCTCTTGCTCTTACTGATAAGATTAGAGGATCTCCAAGTCTTCCCTACACCTACCCGAGACGGTCTGTCCGCAGAGCCGCGCAGCGCTGAAGTTAGTTATCCCCGTAGCCTACAGCACAAGTTCGTCGACCAATCAGAGTTGGAGCGGCGAAACTTTAAACCAGTCACAGGCTGGCGGAGGGGTGTGTCCGCTGGCCGCGTCTGGAGGAATGCTGTCTCCATGAACGATGTTGGAAACGGATAGCCGCGGCGATTTAACACTGTGTCAAGCAACCCTGGGCAGGCTGACAGAGAAAGATGATTCGTTTGACCAAAGAAAGAGGAAAAAAGAATGATGAGGAAAACTAAAGCTGGTAATTGGTAATGCGACCCGAAACTTGAGAGGCGAGGCCCAAGGCCTTCCATCTCAATATAGGCCTAGAAAACAGCGTGCAATCATTTATTTTTCATACTGTAAAGTAGGCTAGTATACAATTTTCTCTCGAAGAACCTGTTGACATTTTGTGCAGACTGCCTCCTCCTCATAAACCTCTTCCTAAAAGTCCCATGAAATGATTGATCAGCGAGAACGATGCATAAAATACCAATGAAGTAGAAAAGGAGACACATATGAAGCCATAATACAAAGTTACATTACATTAAATTACATTACATTCATTTAGCAGACGCTTTTATTACGCTTTTACATTGTTATTCATTTAGCGACTTACAATACTTGCATTTAACATGGGAAGTCAGTGTAGCCCACTACTCACAGTGCATCTCCTTTCCAAACAAGAGACTAAGAGCATAATAAGTCAAAGTGCAAGAGTAGCAAACTAAAGACGTTCCCAAAGAAGCTGAGAAGATATGCATGTACACCCTCCTCAGCAGCTTCCAGGGAGAGGAGAGGAAGAGGAGGATGAGGAGGGTGTAGCCTCCCCCCGCTGGTTGCTGCGCCCTCTATCCCCCAACCATGCTGGGTTTCTCTTTCATGTGGTGGTATTATAATCAAATCAAATATTCTTTTGTGCTGGTACCGTCATCCATCTCCTTGAAATGAAACAGTGACTTTGAATTTACGTGTGTGAGTGTTTGAGTGTGTATGTGTGTGTTGTGTGTGTGTGTTGGTATTGGTGTGTGTGTGTGTGTCTGATGGAATTATGACAAGGCCTCTGACCAACACAAAGGCACATGTGCAGAAATCCAGCTGCTCTGTTGTCTGGGCTGGACAGACCTTTGTTCTCCCTGGGGCGTTTCAAAGGAACAGGGTTTCAAAGAGAGATGCAGGGGGTGACCCGGTCCCAGAGACATGAATATATTAGTACCTCAGCTTAGCTATAAGAGAACCATGATTTGGCATGAATGTGCACATAAACATTATGTACACAACCTATAAATGCATTGGCAAATACAGTACATAGCCATTATATAACAATGATACATGTTAAGTACAGTACATAGCCATTAAAACAATAATATATATGTGTCACACATGACCTCAAGAGACCTCTGCATGCGGGCAGCTGGACCTGGTTTGGTTTCAGTTTGGCATTGAGTTTCTCCTAAATTGTCTTTGCAAGCAGAATGTCTTGGTAGTGTTATGAGGTCAGTGTGTGTGTGTGTGTGTGTGTGTGTGTGTGTGTGTGTGTGTGTGTGTCCATACACAGAATACTTGGTGTGGCCCCTGGAACAATGTGATCATTGATTCAAATGACATGTTTGGTTGTCCTCATGCTTGAACCAGCGAACCAGATTTGACGTGTTCTGCTGTAAGAGATCTCTCACTCTGTTTCTCTCTCTTTTTTTATTCCCCCCCCCCCCCTTCTCTCTCTCTCTCTCTCTCTCTCTCTCTCTCTCTCTCTCTCTCTCTCTGTGTCCGTAGCATTCTCGCTGGCCCGTGAACGCAGGCTCTTTAAACACTGCTGTTGTATACATACAAGAGTTTGCATGTGTGTGTTAGTAGTACTGTGTGTATTTGTTTGGTATATATATGTCGCTATGTGAGTGTGAGAAAGAGAATGTGTGTGTGTGCACGTGTGTGTGTGTGTGTGTGTGTGTGTGTGTGTGTGTGTGTGTGTGTGTGTGTGTGATAGGAGGAACTGGGAGTGTAATGTTACTGATGTTTACGGAGCCTTGACTCTGTATCAGCTCTCGGCCTCTCTGTCTCACACACACAAATGCACACACTCACTCTCTCTCTATCTCTTGTACACACACACACACACACACACACAAACACACACACTCACACACTGGCTTTCCCAGGCAGATAGACAGAGATTAGCTCTGTGACCGACAGGGCTGACCTCACCTGGTGACCTGGGCTCCACAGCGCCGCCGTGTTCTCAAGGGTGGAGGGGGGAGGCTGGGAGGGAGGACGGTCCTGGAGGGGGGAGGCTGACCCGGAGGGGGGGCGGTCCTGGAGGCTGGAGGCTGACCCGGAGGGACCCGGAGGGAGGACGGTCCTGGAGGGTGGAGGCTGACCCGGAGGGGGGGCGGTCCTGGAGGCTGGAGGCTGACCCGGAGGGACCCGGAGGGAGGACGGTCCTGGAGGGGGGAGGCTGACCCGGAGGGGGGGCGGTCCTGGTGGCTGGAGGCTGACCCGGAGGGACCCGGAGGGAGGACGGTCCTGGAGGGGGGAGGCTGGGAGGGAGGACGGTCCTGGAGGGGGGAGGCTGGGAGGGGGGACGGTCCTGGAGGGGGGAGGCTGACCCGGAGGGAGGGCGGTCCTGGAGGGGGGAGGCTGACGGTCCTGGAGGGGGAGGCTGACCCGGAGGGAGGGCGGTCCTGGAGGGGGGAGGCTGACGGTCCTGGAGGGGGGAGGCTGACCCGGAGGGAGGGCGGTCCTGGAGGGGGGAGGCTGACGGTCCTGGAGGGGGAGGCTGACCCGGAGGGAGGGCGGTCCTGGAGGGGGGAGGCTGACGGTCCTGGAGGGGGGAGGCTGACCCGGAGGGGGGACGGTCCTGGAGGGGGGAGGCTGACGGTCCTGGAGGGGGAGGCTGACCCGGAGGGGGGGCGGTCCTGAAAGCACAATGAAGGGATTGAAAGTCTACGACCTGCTCACCTTGCAGGACTTTGGACACAGTGACTGAGTGGACCGATGACTGTTTCTTTCAAGTGCTAAAAATCTGTGTTACTGCTGTACTGTGCATATCCTCAGTGTGTGTGTGTGTGTATGTGTGTGAGAGAGAGAGATAGAGAGAGTATATGTGTATGCGAAGTGTATGTGTTACAGAGCACACATGCATAGCATAAACATTACATTATAAACAATGTGACATTATCAAGAACAGAGGAAATCAATAAATACAAAGGAGTAAATAGATAAAAATAAAAATATTTTACTTGAATAGTAGGTAACTATGTTAGCTATATCCCAGTAACCCTTTACAGGGTTACTATAGGATACATATCACATAATATTGTTTGATACTGTTTATGATGTATGCTACTGTATGTAACCAGGGCACCATTGTAAATGAGTGTCAATGGGCTCCCCTGGGTAAATAAAGGCTATATATATGTATACATTTATATTAAAGAGAACCACACACACATTGAACATTTAGCAGCAAACTCCTTGAAAAGTATGACTTTTATGTAGTTGTTACGACACACAAACAGCACACACATCATCTTCCAGCAGTTTTATTTCAGTAGCCCAGATTAAAGTACTCTACATTGTACAGTGTAACATTAAGAAAAGACAGTATGTTTTCTTAACAGATGATCCCAAAATGATCAACGATGACGCTGCGCATTCCCACGGGGAGGCGTGAACCCGTGCATGCAGAAGCCCAGGCAGGACCTGCAGTGTGGATGTGACCCTGGTGGATCTTCCCGTAGGTGCAGGTTTGTGCTAAGTTGGTGGGACCTGAGAGCCTGGCATTTTCTCATCTCTACCTCCAGCAGGTGACCGCGCCTCCTAAGCAGCTCCGCTGTTCTCAGAGTCGGGTGGCGGTCGGCTCGGGGCCGGCTGGCTGGATGGATGGATGGATGGATGGATGGATGGATGGATGGATGGATGGATGGATGGATGGATGGATGGATGGATGGATGGCTGACTGGCTGGATGGATGGATGGATGGATGGATGGATGGATGGATGGATGGATGGATGGATGGATGGATGGATGGATGGATGGATGGATGGATGGATGGATGGATGGATGGATGGCTGGCTGGCTGGCTGGATGGCTGGCTGGATGGATGGATGGATGGATGGATGGATGGATGGATGGATGGCTGGCTGGCTGGCTGGCTGGATGGATGGATGGATGGATGGATGGATGGATGGATGGATGGATGGATGGATGGCTGGATGGCTGGCTGGCTGGCTGGCTGGCTGGATGGATGGATGGATGGATGGATGGATGGATGGATGGATGGATGGATGGATGGATGGATGGATGGATGGATGGATGGATGGATGGATGGATGGATGGATGGATGGCTGGCTGGATGGCTGGATGGCTGGCTGGCCACGGGCCTGTGGGAAGTGCTAACGCAGGGATCCTGCACTCAGAGCCTCATTTTTCCCTGAGAGCCCCTATTATGAGGGCCCTACGTGAAAATCGACACCCGCTCTCTCATTGCACTTTCTCAGGGCTGTATGTGTGTGTGTCTGTAACCTCTGTGTGTGTGTGTGTGTGTGTGTGTGTGTGTGTGTGTGTGTGTGTGTGTGTGAGTGTGTGTGTGTGTGTGGTAGTAGTAGTAGTAGTAGTTGAATGTGTTTCTGTGTTTGTTTATTCTTGTGTGTGTGTGTGTGTGTGTGTGAGAGAGAGAGAGTGTGTGTGTATGTGTGTGTGTGTGTGTGTGTGTGTGTGTGTGTGTGTGTGTGTGTGTGTGTGTGTCCAAGACCCAGTGGGAGATTCAAAGCTTCGAGAGCCCTGACAGATAAACAGAGTGGATTGCAAACGCAGCTGGAAATGCAGAGAGGCCCTGAGAATGCCATTTAGCTCTCATAAACATGTAATACATCACTTAGCCCTACTACCATAATACCGCCAGACACCCCCAATCACTCCCATATAGCTCAGGAAAAGTCTGACACAAATCTAGGAATATTCGCTTTCCTGCCGCTAAAGTGTGTACAAAAATCTCACATATTAGCATATTCTGAACCAAGTAGCTCATGGATCTCATGGATCTAATACCAAAATGGACTCCATAGGAACAAAGTATGTCTTGTCATGTGATTGTTCCCAGGCCACTGAAGGTATTGGTCTAAATATAATGTAATTAGTGCTTCTCGGGTCAAGGGTCACAGCTGGGTGCCCTCCGGGGATTCTCAATACTGAGATGGGGGAAGTGGGTGCAGGTGTGAGGAGGAGGATCTATTGTTTTCTTTAACTTGCCTCTAAGCCTTTGGTTTAATTGCCTGTCTCTGCTGTTCCAAATGAACTGAAAAACAACATCATTCCTATGAACATTATTTTTGAGGATACAGCGCTGATACTGTATGTATATATCATATATATATATGTATACTGTATTTTTTATTGTAATTTAATTGTATACTATGTATGTATATTCTGGTACAGCCTGTACCTTTTTAATGTATACATGTGCATGGAGTATATGTATTTTGTATCTCTTTTTAATTTATTTTAATGGTGTCCTTCTTGTATGCTGCTGATATGGACCAGTGTGTCTGCAATAAAGATTATATATATATATATTCCACTATACTTTTTCCCACTGCTGCTGTACTTTTTCCACTGCTGAAACCACAATTTTTCCAATGAAGTATGTATCTATCTCATCTATCTTATCTTCTGTATCGGTAGGATATAACCAACGTCTCTCAGTGGTGTTCAGCCAGATCTCAGCTTCTGGTAAACAGAGAGAGGGAGGTCGGGCTGTCAGGGTTATTCTTGTGTTTGTTCGTTGTATTTTTTATTTGCTTGTTTCATTAATTTCTGTAGGTTTCATGTAGGTAATCGCCCGGTGCTTAAAAAAAAGTCTTCTTCCCTGGATAACTACATTAAGTCAAAACAGCGGTGAGTTCCTGTCTTGCTCTTTGGCCAGCAGTCAGCCCAAGACCTACACCAACCGTCTTCCTGATACAGACATATGATTGTTCCCTTCTGCCATAATGGGACATATTAGCCTCACTCTCACTAAATGGTGATATGGTGTACTTATCTCAACTGTGAAGATTTCTTATTGGTGTTATCTTATCTTACAGCTATTGGATCACAACCCCGCAGTGCCTTGCTGACTCCCCAACCCCCCTCAGCTCTTCAGACATCTTTTGGAGGGAAACTCTCAGTGTTCTTTTCTTCTTTCTTTTTCTTTCTGTAAAAGCTTATTCAAATCCGCCATGAAGTGGAATAATGATAGTGATTCACTGTGTAGTTAGAATGATAGTGATTCACTGTTTAGTTCGAATGATAGTGATTCACTTTGGAGTTAGAATGATAGTGATTCACTGTGTAGTTAGAATGATAGTGATTCACTTTGTAGTTAGAATGATACTCATTCACTGTGTAGTTAGAAGTGATAGGCCTACTGATTCACTGTGTACTTAGAAAGATACTGATTCACTGTGTACTTAGAATGATACTGATTCACTGTGTACTTAGAATGATACTGATTCACTGTAAGAATGATACTGATTCACTGTGTAGAATGATACTGATTCACTGTAAGAATGATACTGATTCACTGTGTGTGGGTTTGAAGCTGTAGTAACAGGAGACTGAGCTTAGCCCACGTTGTTAATGTAAATTCCATAAGTAGTTAGAAGTGTACTAGGGGTAAATATTGATTAAAGTGATAGATCTCCAACTCTGAGACAACACAAGAGAGAGAGAGAGAGAGAGAGAGAGAGAGAGAGGGTGGTCTCCGTCCCCTTATCTCACAGTGCAAGCAGATAACGATAGTATCATTGAAATTAAATTGGCTCTCAAAAGAGGGCCGTCAACAGAGCAGCCATCCTTGACGGGCCGTGCGTTGGTTCTGGCATTCCTCACTGTGGAGAACCACACAGGGGAACGTCTCAGCTGAACCAGGGGAACGTCTCAGCTGAACCACACAGGGGAACGTCTCAGCTGAACCAGGGGAACGTCTCAGCTGAACCACACAGGGGAACGTCTCAGCTGAACCAGGGGAACGTCTCAGCTGAACCACACAGGGGAACGTCTCAGCTGAACCAGGGGAACGTCTCAGCTGAACCACACAGGGGAACGTCTCAGCTGAACCAGGGGAACGTCTCAGCTGAACCACACAGGGGAACGTCTCAGCTGAACCAGGGGAACGTCTCAGCTGAACCACTCAGGGGAACGTCTCAGCTGAACCAGGGGAACGTCTCAGCTGAACCAGGGGAACGTCTCAGCTGAACCAGGGGAACGTCTCAGCTGAAGGGCAAATAAAGCCTTTGTCAGACGGCTCTTCACACACAGCACTCAGCAGAGCAGACCTATGTTGACTCATGACAGTCAATGCAGAGTCACATGCAGGAAGGAGACTGTGTGTGTGCCGTGAGTGTGTGTGTGTGTGTGTGTGTGTGTGTGTGTGTGTGTGTGTGTGTGTGTGTGTGTGTGTGTGTGTGAGTGTGTGTGTGAGTGAGAGAGAGAGAGAGAGAGAGATAAAGGTGCAAATTTAAACACACAACAAAGAGACCACAGAAAGCTCAGGAAGTGCTGTCTGGTATGTGAGGTTTGAGGACAACTAGGGTATAAAATAACTACAGTTAGGATAGAAAATAACTACAGTTAGGATAGAAAATAACTACAGTTAGGATAGAAACTAACTACAGTTAGGATAGAAAACAACTACAGTTAGGATAGAAAACAACTACAGTTAGGATAGAAAACAACTACAGTTAGGCCCCTCCAGCTCTTTATTTTGCCCACATTAAAACAAAGCTTCTCGCTGGATCTCATCTAACCCTGGCTAGGTCTTACTGCTGTCAGTCAGGCTGTGCGTGTGTGTGTGTGTGTGTGTGTGTGTGTGTGTGTGTGTGTGTGTGTGTGTGTGTGTGTGTGTGTGTGTGTGTGCGTGCGTTTATCTGCGGGGGCGTGGGTGTGATTTTGGAGGGAACTCCGCTTTTTGTCTTTTTGACTTTTAACAAGGAGCTGACCACCCCACCCCCCTCCCAGATACCCCCCGTCTCCTCCTCCCCCAGCCCCAACCTCCAATGACCACCACTGTATGTTCACCAGTCTCATTAGGTATTACTGAGAAACTACAGTTCCCAATACCTCTATTAGTAGCAGACTGGAGGGTATATTTTCATTGCTGTGCTACGGGGCCACAATAATTTTGTGGGCCCTGCTGGGGGCCTGGTGGCCAGTGTTGTTGGTGGCCAGCCTAGGGGTGACTCATAAGTGCCCCAGTATGCCCTATAAGTGCTCCAGTCTGTCTGCACTCCCCTCCCCCTCGTCCATCACCACCAAGACCCGCCATTGGCTGAGCCATCTTGGAGGGAAAACCAGGAAGTGGCGGTATCCCTCCAAAATTGACAATAGGTATAGTGTTTTACATATGTCCATAGAAAGACAGATGTTGCCAGTCATGCCCCCTCAGTCATCCCATTTCAATACTTTATGTGGGCACAATGAAAGCAAGCACAAAAGAAGTGACGTTTTTTGGCGGTCAAGCTCAGCATCTTGAGTCCCCAAGTCGTCTTGAGTCCATGTTATTGTCATGATGCAGACATGATGCAGACACGCGGAGCTAAGTTACGTCCTGGATATCGGAGCCGGAGGAACTTCACAGGTTATGTGCTTTCCTCATGTACATTTTGATCATTCACATAGAGTGTTGTTTCGGTTGGACTACAACAGGTACATGTTCTATACACACACACACACAGACGCACACACACACACACACACATACACACACACACACACACACACACATATTCACATATGCAACTTTCTGAAATGTCACACATCGCAAAATTACACAAACATCATTGTTGAAGCCCAGTTCATATAGACATTTATAAAATTCACGATGGAAAGAAGTTGTATAACAAAAACTGTGTTTTTTCCTTGTATTCCTAAGCTTTTATTTCATCAAATTAAATCAATCACTTGTTTATGTAAGGGAGCTACGATTGGCTAGACACTCTTGGAGGGAAACTCAAACTATCCCTCCAAAATGGACAATAGGTATAGTGTTTTACATGTCCATAGACAGACGTAATCAATCTGTCACCCACACCCACACCCTCCATTTCAATACCTTATTAGCCACAATGGAAATGTGAACAATAGACCTATATGTTGGCGGTCAGGATTAGCTTTGTGAGTCCTCCGTAGCTGTTGACACTAGCAGTATGCAACGGAGATGCAACAAGAAACGTTCAGAAAGTCTGGTGTAGCAACAGTCATATGATTGTATTTAGTACAGGTGTTCAGTGTCAATGTGGTGAAGTCTACTGCTGCAAACAACAAACATGTATTCTTGTTTTCTTTCTCTCTTTCTCTCTTTCTCTCTTTCTTTCTTTCTTTCTTTCTTTCTTTCTTTCTTTCTTTCTTTCTTTCTTTCTTTCTTTCTTTCTTTCTTTCCTTCTTTCTTTCTTACTCTCTCTCTTTCTTTTTCTCACACACATACAGATATAGAGAAATGCAGAAAGCCATGCATCTCAAATGTATAGGTCTATATAGATAAATAGATAGATAGATACTTTCTATCTCTATATACATTTAACAGGTCCTCAGAAGCGTGGTGAGCATGGCCAGTCTTCCCTTCATGGGGCCTTAATGCACACGGCCCCTCCTCCACTAGCTGCTCCCCTCTGTGTATTGTGTTTCAGGGTTCATCCTTGGCTGCACAGAACATAATTAGCCCTGCACACACACACACACACACATACACACACACACGTTTTTAAAGCCCCCTGCAATGGTGGGTTCGGACAATAGACACATGCCAATACTCTGACCCCCCTCTGACTACCCCCCACCCTCTCAACCTCGCCTGCCCAGCACCCAAACCCTAATTGTCCCAGTCCCCCCCCCCCAACGCCATAGTAGAATAATGAGTGGCTACAGATCTACAGATCAGATTACTCTTGCATCTTATCACTTATCACAAACATCTCTGTTGGACCTAGGTCTCTGTTGGATCTAGGTCTCTGTTCAACCTAGGTCTCTGTTGGATCTAGGCAAAGACATTTTACCGAACAGGCCTACCAGGCCTAGGCCCAGGGGCTAGGGGCGATATAAATTTAGGGTGAGATTCCGTAC
>NC_140255.1:8139589-8262089 GCF_949987555.1 Borostomias antarcticus | reverse complement strand
TTCTGTTCAGGACTGGTAGGACGGAATCAGCTAGTCATGCCACTGAAATAGCTGTGAATTGAAATGACTTGAAATAATGTCTGATAAATTAAGATAGGTCTTATCGCCTGGACACATGAGTTCCAATGCTTCGTGGGGAACAAATACAGGGATATACACCACAAACCACAAATTACCGCGAATGTATCTCCACGAACGTGTGATTATGGCGCTTCTTGGTAACAGGTAAGCTAAAGGTTTATTCTGCGTTCCATTTGTCTGGGAAGTGGTGAGATGGGAGAGACGGAGACCGACCCACAATTACAATAGACACATTACAATAGACACATTACAATAGACACATTACAATAGACAACAACAACGGCTCGGAACAAAGATGGACGTTAGCTAGGTTTGTTTGCCAAACGAGCCGAGAAAACAAGTTGTGACGGGCGTTCCAGTTAAAACTGATCAGAGTAGTATCTTGCGAATCATGACTTCACGAGCCAAATGGAACGCAGCAATAGTTACATTAACGTTACAGCATTTTTGAGTTTGTGCATTTTTTTTATGGTTTCATAAGGGCAAGTATTTTTAATAAAGTGCTTAAACTTGTGTACTATGTGCTTGTTAATGAAGGTATGTGATATGTATATATATATATATATATATATATATATTTTTTTTTTTTTTAGATACTTTGAGACGACCACAAGCCCATTCTTTCACAATGCAGGCTATGATGATGAGCCCCCTCTATGCTAGAGTCAGATGCTGATGGGCCATGTCTATGCTTAAATCGCACTTCTTGGTGTTTTGTGGACAATGGGAGACAATTGGGTGTATTCATGCCAGGTCGCATAGGATATACATGAATAGAGGTGTAGCCACACCTGGACAATCAGTGGCCTGGACATTTAATGGTTTATACAATTCAATCATTTCACCTTGACTCAGGGTCCAAAAAAATGACATTACACATTGTATTATCTTGTTTTCCAGTGCATGGACACAGTGGCAGTAAGTAGCAGATGGATTCCAGGCTCAGTGGAACTTCCTGGAAATTAGCCAATTTCAAGACAGTATAGAGATCATCAACAGTCTCTTGCACACCTGACTCTCACACCTAGCTACTGTAGCTTGCTAACTAATCTAGCTATCTATTTTGTTACATCTGTAACTTACAAATGGTAATGGACACAAAATAAGTCTACTATATCATTGAACGATCTTCTAAAAATGTATTTTTCATAGTTGGTCACAGGAGATGTTATCAGCTTGCCAATTATCTGTATAATTTACTTTATTAAAGGTGTCTGTGGATATGGATATGTCTCTCCAAAGTTCTTTCAGCACAGTGTGATTTTTCCTATCTCCTCTGTGTTTCAGCATCTTCTCTCCGTTCAGGTCCTGACCACTGACATGAACCTGCAGCAGTGATCCACCAAGCCAGCCAGCCAATCAGCTGCTGCACAGACCAGGAGCACGGGAAGGGCTTGTCGCAGGTGGAGACTGAGGCCCAGAGAGAGTGTGTGTGTGTGTGCAAAAATGTCCTCCTTTGTGGTGTTATGGAAATTGCCACCCAAGTGATGAAATATCTCTCACTGGTTCAATTAATTCCCAAGACAGACTTGACACAGTAAAATCATGTACTGTTAAGTTTGCAAATCAATGTTTCACTCAAAGTACATGGGTCCAGTCCATCTCCATATGTAGCCCTGTCTCAGTTTTGTATCATGTAACATGTTTGAGCTGTAAGTTGAGTTTGATCCATCATATTGTATTCTGCAACAATGTAATAAAGTAATGACTCCTTACCTATGATGCCTATCCAACTATTTTCGGGACCAGAAAGTATTTATTTCCCCCGATTTGATCAGTTGGAACAGCCTTTCTACACAGGCCGTAGTTGTACTCCATCTAGCCTTTCAGAGCTGTGTTGTGCTGGGACTGCTGCCTCTTGTGGTGCCAACAGAGAGATGCAGGCCAACATTTACCAGAGGGTAGGACTGATCACTCCCTGACAAACCCTATTCTAGCTGCAGGCTTGCAGCCACGCAAAAAAAATCTAATATCGATTAGTGTGTACTTCTGTCAATATTAATTAGTGTGTAAGCTATTTTGGCCCTCAGGAAGACACTCCTCCAGACCCAAGTGCCACACTCCATAATGAAATGGTGAAATAAACAGTCACTCAGAACACCCAGTCACCGTGTCCATTGTAAATCTAAGTAGGTAAGTAAGTACATTTTATTTATATACTGTAGCACCTTTCAAGGGTCACAAAGAGCTTCACAAATAAATACTTTGTGTTGCTATGTAGGTCTGTATACTTTCTCCTGGTTGTCTTTCTCCTGGAAATGTTTTTTTTTTTTTCAAGTCTTCAAAAGAAGTATCATCTTGTATATAATGACTCTTGTCTCAGCCAGTTGAACCTGGGGTCTGGCTCAGTGATAAAGAAAGTGTCGCCTCCCCCCTCTCTCTCTTCTTTGGGTTTAGGGGTGACTGGGGGAGGGCCACTGCCAAATGGGACAGCGGCTACACAGGCAGAGAGAAAGGAGAGAATCAACCAGGAAGTGGCAGCTTTTCAGCTGTGCCAGCGAGGCCTGGGCCACTTCCTGGTGCTGTTGCCAAGGTGACTGGAAGCCCAGCCAGCTGGAGGGATTGGCTGGGGAGGGGGCAGTTGGAATCTGAAGAACAAAATACTAGTATCCCCCAGGATGCTGTGGTATGTCTCCCTGATATGTTTCCTGACTCTGGTATGTGACAGTTAAAAGTACATGATCTTACACATTTCTGCCCCAAACAATTAAGTCCTTGTGTGTGCGTGCGCATGTGTATGTATGTACGTGTGTGTATGTGCGTGTGTGTACTGTACGTGTGTGTACTGTACGTGTGTGTGTGTGTGTGTGTGTGTGTGTGTGTGTGTGTGTGTGTGTGTGTGTGTACGTGCGTGCGTGTGTGTGTGTAAGAGAGCGCTTGTGAGCTTGGTGAGTTGGGACAGCCAGCCACATCCAAGGGAATAATCACTACAGGCATCCCTGGGTCCATCCATGTGTATAGTCTTGGTATGTACTGAGTAGCAGCAGGCTGTTTGTGGGATCTGGGAGTAATCGTGGCTCAGCTGTGGCAACTTCCTGGTGCTGTTGCCAGGGCGCCTGGAAGCCCAGACGGTTGGAGGGGTTGGCTGGTGAAGGGCGTGGCTGTCGGACCCTGGAGAGGAAAAGAACCCTAGCATCCCCCTCGTCTTCCAGGGGCGGTAGGTGGACCTGGACCCGGAATCAGAGGGGCTGTAACGATTCAGATCCCAGCGTCAGCCCTACCGTTGTTCCCTTGAGCAAGGCAACTAACCCCTCAAAATACCTCATCCATCTCTCCTCAACTGTGTGTGAAGCGCCATTTTGATGAATAGAGGAGCAGAAGACACATTTCTAGTTGTTCGTCCAATGTAACAAATGACAATAAAGTAGTTATTTATCTTGATGAAGGGGGTGTGTGTGGAGGGATGTGGAGTTGGGGGGGGGGGGCAGGAGAAGGAGGAGGAAGAAGAGAGGCTGGGTGTGGAGAAGGGGGGGGGATCCCACGGCCGGACTGAGGGGTCTTGGTAAACACAGCTGGGTCTGCATCTCTGGCGCCCCCCCCCCCCCCCCCCCATGCTCAACCCCCTCCCACACATCATCAGTGTGTTTGTTCAGGGGAATGAGCCCTAATCCTCACACACTGATCTGTGTGCTGCCCCCCCCCCCCCCCCCCCCCCACCACACTCTTTCATCCTCTCGTCATCCTCGTCATCACGCACTTTCTCTCTCTTTCCCCCTCTCTCTCTGTCTCTTTCCCTCTATGTACACCATCTCTCGTTCCCTCCCTCTTTTTCTAACTTCTCTATCTCTCCCTTTCTCCTCTGTTCAGACTTTCCTTTCTTCACCCAAGTAACAGCTTTGATGAAAGTAACCCTGGCCAGTTACACCCATGTAATTCCCCCAGGAGTAAACCTGGATGTGTTCCCTATTAGAAATACCAGCTCTTAATTTAAGACATGCCAATTTCCTGTTTTCGATGGGCCATATTTCAAAACCAGAAATACAAACCAATACAGTTTCCCTTGCATTAAAATGAGTTTTGGGTGATCAGATTGCAATCGGATAGTGCCAGACTACATGAAAGTACAGGTGTAAATGCACCCAAAACGCTTTGAAGCCACCTCCAGATGTGGTCAGGAACACACTGGGACCACATAGAACAGTGTAAATGCAAATGCATTTTCAATCCACAATTCAGCGTTCGGTTGTTTAAGCTATAGAGCCACCTGATCTTAATCGGATCTCACTACCAGGTGTAAATGTAATCAGTTTAAATCACATCTAGATCCAATCTGGATACGAGACATTCTAATGCCAGGTGTAAAGGGTACAGTCAGACCTGTAGAGGATACCTATCATAGCATCTGAGCAATGATGCTGTACAGTTACCCCCCCCCCCCCCCCCCCATTCTGACAGACCAGTCTCTCAATCCCACTTCCCTGCCCTTGCTGACACGCCACCCCCACAGACCAAGAACTCATCACTTCACACACAACAGCTTGCACCTTATTTATACAATTGACAATAACAACTTACTCTGCACTACTGTACGTTTGATTACTTGAACCAACACCTGACAACACGTGAGAAATTGAACACATTGCCAATGCCTATACGATAAACAATAACAATTGACATTTACCTATACAATAGACAACTGACTCTGCACAACTGTATACTTGAATTTTATTTAATTGCACTGACTATAGCCTTTCATGGACACAGACACAGTCATCCATGATCGAATAGGATAAGTAGATGAGGATGATACTGCTAGACCATGGATAGTACATTTCCAGTTTGGGAACCTTTAAATGTCTAGCTGTGTACCTAGGGCTGGAATAAGGAACTGATTAGTACTGAAAGAAATCCAATATACCTGGACTACCAGTAGGCTACATGTTACCCATGGCAAATAAACGTTCTATTCTATTCTATTCTATTCTATTCTATTCTATTCTATTCTATTCTATTCTATTCTATTCATGATGGTCATCATTTTACCACCGTCCTTATCACCGTCTTTGATGGAGGTAGACTCACTCACTGCCGTGTAACTCCATCTAGTGGAGAATTCAGGTTAGAGCATGTGGCATTATTTCACACGTCAGCACCTCCTGCTATTTTACATTTCGAGGATGTGGTGTCGTGTTGGTGAAGGGAACACGTGTCTTTGTTTATTTCATATTTCTGACCTAAATAACAACAATTCGTAACCCTTAGTTACGGTGCTCTGACAACTTGATAGTGTAGCCTACAATTTATTAGTTACAGTTGGCTATAGTTAACAACCAAGTTCCACTTGTTCGTTAGATTAGCGGCATTCATGAGAGTAGCTAACGTTACGTTACTGTTACAATTAAGTTTACCAGAGGAGCGTAATGCTAACACGTATAGGGCCTATAGCGATTTGTTTAATATTAGGCCTATGTCTGAATTTAACGTCCGGGTTCTCTAGAGAAGAATCCGAGAAAGTGGAAGAGGAGATAGAGGCGCGACAAAAATGGCCTCAGGTTATAACTGTCAGCACGGCAATCCACACTTCATGACCAGAAAGTTCATCATATTGGGGTTTGATGTAACTAGGGACAGTAGAGGTGTCTCCCTCACCATCAAACCTCGAATCAATTTAGTATCTGATATCAATTTCATATTCAATTTCATATCTATCTATCTATCTATCTATCTATCTATCTATCTATCTATCAGTTAAGCAGCTTTCTCGAGAACCGCTCTGGGTCATAGTGCCTGTAATCAGAAAGGGCTGAAACCAACCAAAGCTCAAATCAAACCTACGCCCCTGGATTTTCCCTGTAGAAAACTAAAGGCAGAAAATATAATGATTTGATGAAAAGCAATAAAATCATTTTAGTACTGTACTTCAACTACAGTACAAAAAGACAGTCATTGAAACCATCTTGTCAAATGCATAGGTCTACACCAGGGTGTTTAATAGAACCTTGTGTTCTCTAACAACAGAGGAACCCTCTGAGAAACCCTCTGCTGTTCTCATAAGGTGCTGGTTGAGACCCTACTGTAACTACTTCATGCTGACCTGGAAATGGTTCTATCTATCTGGAACCTAACAAACCTGGAAATGGTTCTATCAATCTGGAACCTAACACCTGGATATGGTTCTATTTATCTGGAACCTAACAAACCTGGAAATGGTTTTATCTAAATTGAACCTAACACACCTGGATAGGGTTCTATCTATCTGGAACCTAACAAACCTGGAAATGGTTTTATCTAAATGGAACCTAACCTGGAAAGGGTTTATGTTTTTAGAGGGTTCTTCTATTCATTGTTACAAATAGTTCTATGAAGAACCCTTTCTTCATGTACAAGATCATGATCTCACTGTGAGAATATATAACACAAGTTGAAAGCTGATAGTATTTACATACACTGTATTGACTCAATAAGACCTGAGAGGCTGTTCATTATAGTCACAATGATATGCTACTGTATCTGTGGCATCACTAGACAGAACATACAGACTTTCTGCCAGTGAACATGATCTTAATATTAAACCCATGTTAATGAACATGCATCGTTACATCTTAATATTAAACACTGGAAACACATTAATGAACATGTATCACACTACATTGTTAAACTCTGGAAACTCATATTAATAAACATGTATCATTACATTATCTTAATAATAAACTCAGGAAAATATATTACACACTTCAGTATCTTAACATTAAAGTCATAAAAATCTTATCATAAGCAAAGCTTTAAAAATCCAAAACCCTGGAAACTCATGATACTCAACATGTATCATTACATTATATTAACATTAAACTCATGTAAATCATTTTAATGAACATGAATTACACTACATTATCTTAATAATAAACTCAGGAACGATCATATTACACACTTCAGTATCTTAACATTAAACTCAGGAAACTCATATCATAAGCAAGGCTTCAAAAATGCAAAAATCTAATGCAGAAATCAATACTGAGCTCACAGTCCAGCTTGCTGATGTGGATGATCTGGTCTGGACTGGGACTTCAGCTCTTCAATCCTCTTCAGGGGTTTTGGCTGTGGACAACAACACAACATAATGAGTTTGAGGGGAGGCTGGAGTCCAACTGTCCCGTTCATAGCAAAACAGCTATGGACAGTCGTCTTCCACAGGAAATCTAAAAGCGTTCTGGTTTATTTTGATGTAAATCAGTTATTCCACAATCCAAAATACACAAGTCCCTGCCGTGATCTTGATCACAAGTCTAAATTCAAACCACAAACATACACACTCATGACAAAAATGCACCCAGCCTATCAATGAACACACAATGCAGTAGATCCACAGGTGAACTCTGAGATACAGGTACCAGACTGTGGTCCAAAGCTACAGTCAGCTGTTTCCCTATCAAGCACAGTAACTACCTGAGCCTACAGGCCGGTGTTAAACCCAGTCCTGGGATCAACTCTGCTGTCCTCCCCCTACTCTGTCTTCCACTCTACCTGCCATCTGTCTGACTGAGGTGGGAAAGCTACTAAAGGAATATAAAGTCTTTAAACAAACCAACAGAATAGTATAATTTGTCTCATCTTGGTTCTGGCAGCATATCAGCACCAGTATGACGGTCAAATCTTACTTCAGGGTCCAGTTCGGGGGTCCAGACTTTGGTAGAGAGTCGTGGTTGGTAGATTGGGGGTCCAGACTTTGGTAGAGAGAGTCCTGGTTGGTGGTTTGGGGGTCCAGACTTTGGTAGAGAGAGTCCTGGTAGGTGGTTTGGGGGTGCAGGGTTTGGTAGAGAGAGTCCTGGTTGGTGGTTTGGGGGTCCAGACTTTGGTAGAGAGAGTCCTGGTTGGTGGTTTGGGGGTCCAGACTTTGGTAGAGAGAGTCCTGGTTGGTGGTTTGGGGGTGCAGGTTTTGGAAGACAGCATCACTCTTATGATCGAACACCACTGCGTTTGCTGCAGGGTCATTCTCATAATCCTGACTCCCCTGAAACAATAGAAAACACAAAAAACAAAGGATTGTTGTACAGATGGTGGATAAGATATGATAAAATAAGATAGACTTTAATAATCTCTAGGGAGGAAATTCTGGCGTTATACAGTAGCAGCAGAAATAACAGAACAGAAGAGGTTTCATAAACATACCGTACACAGTGCACACAATAACCCAATAGTAATAGAAAAATAGAAACTATAAGAACTATTAAAAAAAATACTATAAAAACTCTAAATAACTAACTAAAAAAAGTGATAAAAACCAGCCCATGTAAAGTGACCAGTGACTGAGGGTGGCGGGGGGGGGGGGGGGTCCAAGTCTGATAATGGAATGCGGAGGGGGGGTTGGGGGGGGGCATCTGCAAGTGAACTTCCCCTCCAAGAAACATGTCATCCCCGTTCTCACCTCTCCAGAGTTTCCTGTGTGTGTGTTCAGTCTGCTGGAGCTCTGAGTACCGGAGGAGACTGGCTCTGTGGAACACACACTACTAGAACTAGAGAACTGACAGATTTATATACCAAATAAGAATAGTGGACAATGCCTAAAGACAGGGATGAGAGCAATGTGATTAACTTTCCATAGAAGAGACCTCTCAGTTCTAGCATGGAGTTAATCTGCATCTGGAAAAGTGTCTCTGTGTTTTTTAAATGTTGCTTGTCCTCTGTGTGTCCAGTCTGTTTAAAGAAATGAAAATCTCATCCAAGGAAACTGTTTGAGCCATGTTATGTTATGTGTGAGGTGTGTGTGAGTGATGTTATGTTATGTGTGAGGGGTGAAGTGTGTGAGTGATGTAATGTTATGTGTGAGGAGTGAACTGTGTGAGTGAAATTATGTTATGTGTGAGGGGTGAAGTGTGTGAGTGATGTAATGTTATGTGTGAGGAGTGAACTGTGTGAGTGAAATTATGTTATGTGTGAGGGGTGAAGTGTGTGAGTGATGTAATGTTATGTGTGAGGAGTGAACTGTGGGAGTGAAATTATGTTATGTGTGAGGGGTGTGTGAGTGATGTAATGTTGTGTGTGAGGGGTGAAGTGTGTGAGTAATGTTATGTTATGTGTGAGGTGTGTGTGAGTGATGTTATGTTATGTGTGAGGGGTGAAGTGTGTGAGTGATGCAATGTTATGTGTGAGGAGTGAACTGTGTGAGTGAAATTATGTTATGTGTGAGGGGTTAAGTGTGTGAGTGATGTCATGTTATGTGTGAGGAGTGAACTGTGTGAGTGAAATTATGTTATGTGTGAGGGGTGTGTGAGTGATGTAATGTTGTGTGTGAGGGGTGAAGTGTGTGAGTAATGTTATGTTATGTGTGAGATGTGTGTGAGTGATGGAATGTTATGTTTGAGGGGTGAAGTGTGTGAGTGATGTTATGTGTGAGGTGTGTGTGTGAGTGATGCAATGTTATGTGTGAGGGGTGAACTGTGTGAGTGATATGTTACTGTATGTGTGAGGGGTGTATGGGGTGAATGGTGTTTTGGTATGTGTGAGGGGTGTGATGGTGAGAATGGAGGGAGGACTACCTTTCTTCTTCTTGGCTTTTTTCCCCTTGAGGTCAATATTAGCATAGGTCCCATCTGCTCCAGCTGCAGCGCCACCTACAGTACGACACGCGGCACAACATGTTCAGGGTCAACTCTGGGCCTGGCTAACTGTACCAGAAACAGATATTAGGACTAGTCCTGAACTGAGGAAATGAAATCTTCCATTGAAGAGACCTAGTATTTAATCTTTGTAATTGTCTCCTTGATGAAAGATTGCATTCACAGCAGACTACAGTGGACCTGGACTCTACTGTAGAATGTCCTGTCCAGTCTACAGTGGACCTGGACTCTAGATGGTCCTGTCAGTCTACAGTGGACCTGGACTCTAGATGGTCTTGTCCCCAGACGGCACCGTCACTGTGAATCAATTTTAATCCACTTCCTTGATGCGTTGACACTGACAATTAAGAAGCTTTCTCGAGAACCGCTCTGGGTCCTAGTGCCTGTAATCAGAAAGGGCTGAAACAGGTGGATTTTTCTGGAGAACCACCGATCCAAACAACTTCCTTGGGTCGTGACCAACACACCTGCTGAATGTCAACTTCATACAGTTCCCAGTTCTTGAGATAAATGTGATACAGACAGACAGACATGCATTCATGTCTTTACAGTTCATTCATTTCAGACAAAAACAATCAGGCACAGAAAAGTAGATTAAAGTATTTCAAATTGTATTTTGATAGTTTTGGTATTTTGCATAGTATGGAGACAGAATGTGATTGGCTGAAAGACTGACCTTGATCATGCTGCAGAGGGTCCTGATTGGTGCTCTGGGGCTGGGGGGACCTGGGAGGAGAGAGATCTTTTCACACCAAGCTGGTGACCTGATCCATATTGTGATGTTCTATAAACTGTCATTCTTTACACATGTTCCACTGTTTTACAGTTGTGCTGACCATGCTGATGTGTCAACAGTCATCCCAGCTCTGCTCAGCTCAGTAGTGTCAGAGGAGCCTGTCAATCTACAGTCATAGTTGAGAGAGGATACTCACATGGAGCTTCGGTCAGACCGGGAACCTGGAACACAAAACACAAAAAAATGAGGGTTTCATTGTTATTATTTCATTGTTATGATGTGCATTTTAGACAGGCAGTACAACAGTTAATAGGTGACTCTAGGGGTCCTCAAGGGGGAATGCTCTACACACCCTAGCTAACCGGGCTAGTTTCTTTTGGGTTGCAAGTCTGTCATATGGAAGTTTATATAAAGTGCCATCTCCAGCAAAACCGCTGTGTCATGTTATTGCAATTTAGTCTAATTTGCCTTTTACCAAATTACTTCAAATGATCTTGAAGTCAGGAGAAGGCCGTGTGTATAATCATCTAGATATTGGACCAGTGATGGGAGGCAGATGGTTTCACTAATGATCTCACCTTTGACCTTTCTGTAGCCTAGTAACAGGAGTATGATGATGACCAGTAGAGCCGAAGTCACAACCAGTCCAACCACCAGTGGTACTACTGAGGTGATGACTCCACCAGCAGCTGGAGAGACATACAGACACCACACTGTCATTGGAGAGACCTACAGAACACCACACTGTCATTGGAGAGACCTACAGAACACCACACTGTCATTGGACAGACACACAGACACCACCCTGTCATTGGAGAGACATACAGACACCACACTGTCATTGGAGAGACATACAGACACCACACTGTCATTGGAGAGACCTACAGAACACCACAGTCATTGGAGAGACATACAGATACCACACTGTCATTGGAGAGACCTACAGAACACCAAACTGTCATTGGAGAGACATACAGAACACCACACTGTCATTGGAGACAGAGACGACACCACACTGTCATTGAAGACACTCACCTCTCACTGTCAGCCAGCTCTCTGGGGACTCTCCAGAGTCCGAGTATTGACACTTGTAGAGGCCTTGGTCTGACTGGGATACTGCAGGGATGTTCATCTCTCCTGTGGTCTTGCTCCTGATCAGCTCACCATCTTTGTAGAAGTCCACCTTGGGGTTTTGGGGGGGTGTTCTGTGTTTGCAGCGAAGAGTCACAGGGTCTCCCTCAGTGGCAGGATGGACAGGGCTCTCCAGGATCACAGGGCCGTCTGGAAAACAGGATCACGTGACTGGACAGTGACCTATCAGTTGATTTACTGAGGTCATGATAACACACTGTACAGTTTCAACCTCATTCTCAATCAAACAGTCAGAAATGAACAATGAGTGAATAAAGTAGCATGAACTCACCATGCACTGTGATGTTGACAGCATTACTGACCTCTCCTAAGCCAGACTCACACCAGTACACACCACTGTTCTCTGTCTTTAAAGAGCTGATGGTGCAGGTGGATCCATTTATTGATTCCCGGCTAGATGGACATCCTGGCTCCACTCTGTCTGTGAACATCTTCAGTTTCCATCCAGCAGAGTTCCCCTTCAACTCACAGCTCAGAGAGAGAGACTCAGAGATCAAGTGCTGAGATCGCTTGGAGCTCACACTGAGAGAAACTGAAGAATGCAGATCTGAGGGATGGAGCGAGCGAGAGAGGGAGAGAGAGAGAGAGAGAGAGAGAGGAAGAGAGTGTTGGATTAGTATGCTTTTGTACAGAGAGGGACAGAAAAAGGCAGACCTGCAGGCATGCAAACAGGGACAGACAACCACAAACATACCTCCAGACCAGAGAAACTGTGGTTTGCTGTATGATGTGTGATAGACGGTCTCTCCTCTCCCAGCTCCACACACATATCCTCCTGTGAGAGTGGGACCAGCAGAGTTGAGAGTGGAGGAGTTCCCTGTGGTCCCGTTGCTGTCAGAGAGCAGCTCTAGAGAGTAGGACTTATCAGACAGAGAAGGTAGTCCATCTGTGTAGGGAACAGCTCTGTAGAAGGAGAACCTCCAGCCTGTAGACGAGTCTCCAACCTCACAGCTCAGAGTCACCGAGTCTCCAGGATTCAGCCATGAGGGAGACACTCTCAGGACAGGCTGGGGGGGATCTGTAAGGAATGACAGGGTCTAAACATTTATGACAAGTCATCAAATCAAGTTTATTTCTAAAGCACATTTAAAAACAACTCACGTTGACCAAGGTGCTGTACAAATACAATAAGAATACAATGAGAATCACAATAAAAAGGTTAAAAAACAAAAGTCGACAAGCATCAACACATAAGTACCAAATGTGAGCACATAGACATACGCACATATAAAAATAATAATCACATATAATCATATAAAAACCCCATCAGGGGATGAAAGCGCTAGAGAATGAAAGTCAGTTTTGAGCCCAGACTTAAAGGAGTCAATGAAGGGGGCAGATCTGATGGAGAGGGGGATGCTATCCCACAGTCTAGGGGTAATATCATTGAGAATGACTGATTGTCTTTTATTAAGTATGGCAGGCCTATTTCTTGTGCACTGGAATATTTTGCATTGTTGAACCTGACAAGTAATGTATTACTTAATTTTCAGAAATATTAAACGGTATAATATCATGTATATTGTAGGGAAATGTGATCGTGACCTCCTAAAGGCAGGAGGTTCAGAAGGTCTAGTTGTTGATGTGTTACTGGATGCTGTCAGTAGTAACTCACCTCTAGCAGTTATGGAGTGTTCAGCACTGAAGGGCGACATACTGGGTTGATCTCTTCTGAACCCATCACATCTGTACTGGACTGTACCGTCAGTCAGGATGAAGGAGATGGTTTTACTGGTCTCACTGGGAATCTCTTGGAAGTTTCTGTACCACCCGTAGCTCCAGTCTTCATACTGTGATATGTCACACTGCAGAGTGACTCTGTCTCCAGAGTAGAGAGGACCAGCAGGACTAGAGATCTGTCTCACTGTTGCTGTGGGCAGAGCTGAGGAGACATCAGAAACATGACAGTATAACAACAGTTAGTGCTTCACTGCTGCTATGAATACGTTTCAGTGGATATCAAGACCTACTGTAGGGTTAGTCTGTTTCAGTTCACATATACAGAGTGGGATCATCAATCATACAGAATATGAGTACCCTGGTATAGGGTCAACACAGCCTTTGGTGTCCCTGTACACAACCACAAACAACAATGTACAGTACAATCACCTCACAAAGCTTATGGATTCACAAACAGTCTGCATGAATGTGAACACACACATGAGTAAACACACACGTTACTGTAACTGAAACATATTGACATTATTTCTGCGATGAACACATGTAAATAAATGTAGGTGGAGAAAGTCATGTGCTAGGACCAATCAGAGTAAGAGATTAGAGTTATAGATCTGATCTAGTGAGGGAGCATCTAGTCAGCACTGCACAGTACATCAACCATTACCTTGAGTGTGTCCAGAGTAGAGCAGAGCGCTCAGCACTAAAACAAGACAGAGAAGCATCTCATTAGGACAAATACCCAACAGATACAGTATCATGGTGATACAGCTCAGATTATTAACATGGATCTGAAGTACTGGTTTACTTTGCTAAACACACACCACACTGATCACAGTTACACAGGGTCTGAAGACTACAAACACACACCGCACTAATCACAGTTACACAGGGTCTGAAGACTACAAACACACACCACACTAATCACAGTTACACAGGGTCTGAAGACTACAAACACACACCACACTAATCACAGTTACACAGGGCATGAAGACTACAAACACACACCACACTAATCACAGTTACACAGGGTCTGAAGACTACAAACACACACCACACTAATCACAGTTACACAGGGTCTGAAGACTACAAACACACACCACACTAATCACAGTTACACAGGGTCTGAAGACCCTGTGTAACTGTGATTAGTGTGTAACTGTGATTAGTGTGGTGTGTGTTTCTTGCACTCAGACCCTGTGTAACTGTGATAAGTGTGGTGTGGTGCGTGGAACCTGGAAACTTGCTTCGAAACTTGGACACTTTTCAGAACCGTAGCCTACTTTTAGTCTATATAATCAACTATGCATTTTGCCTACATTGACCGAAATTAGGTCAATGCAGGCGGATATTCACGAGTTGGGAGAGATATTTTCACATCCATTGTATTTAGTCTATGAAGAACAAATGTAGGCCACAAACTGTTTCAACATCCACGTCAACTGGATTGATTATAATATATTAACAGAACACTCTCTCCTACTTTTACTTGAGTTTGCAGCGTTTGGTGCAGTAGAAGGAAGCTGTCAATAGAGGGTGCTGCTACCGCACCCCTACTTCCAACATCTACGGCTGCCGGGGGCATCATCCTCATGATGACACATCTTTAACCAATAGCCTCTCTGAGTACTGTTGTCTCTCTGCCCACAAAGGAAACAGCCATGTTCAGCCCCCGTCTCTCTCTCTCCCTCTCTCTCTCTCTATCTGTCTGCTTGTCTGTCTGTCTGCTTGTCTGTCTGTCTGTCTGTCTGTCTTTGTCTTTGTCTTTGTCTCTGTCTGTCTGCTTGTCTGTCTGTCTGTCTTTGTCTCTGTCTCTGTCTCTGTCTCTGTCTCTGTCTCTGTCTCCCTCTCCCTCCCTCCCTCTCTCTCTCTCTCTCTCTCTCTTTTTCCTGAAATAAATATATTTTCGGTACTGTACAGTATATTAACAATTAGTGAATCATCTCATTAGGCCTAAAACTCAACAAATATCACATTGATATAACTCTCTGTCGTGTGATATCAGTGACAATCAGTCAGTCAGTCATATTATTGACAACGATCTGAAGTACCAGAGATTTTACATAGGCAAACACACACCACACTAATCACATTTACACAGCATCTGAAGACTACCAACACACACCACACTAATCACAGTTACACAGGGTCTGCTGTGGACGACACTTTCAAATTCTTTATGTCAGTTCTGAACACTTGAATATTTACACACTTTCCCTTTCTCTACAGTAAGTCACTCTCTCTCTCTTACACAAACACAAACACACACACACACACCTAACAAATACACAAATTAAACACAGAGTATCAGTACTCACATAGTACACAAGGCCAAGTGTACCCCATCCTCTCCTGGTGATGAGAATCTGTCTCTGTCTCTGAACCAGTGTTTATTCTGACCTGCACTTCCTCTTCATTTTAGCTGAGCAGTTCACTTCTGCAGCTTGAAACAGGAAATAAGAAAATAGAGAAGGGGTAAGAGAGAGAGAGAGAGGAATGAGGGGAGAAAGACAGAAAGAGAGATGCACTGTGAGAACTATTCCATGTAACAGTATGTCACATTGAATGTTTCTTTTTCTGTCCAACTTAGACTTTACTCAACTCTGTAGTTCAGGGGTCGGAAACCTTTACTATCAAAAGAGCAATTTGTAGCCAAAGAAACAAATGAAAAGTCTGACTGGAGCTGTAAAACATATGTGAGGCTCATAATGAAGGCAGTGTTTCCCCTAGATGTGTTTTCAGGCTTGGTGCTACAGACCCAGGAGTGGACACTTTAGGAGGGACGAGGTCTGGGGGTCCTCCCCCTGGAAACTGGAAACGTTGATGGACAAACTGTTAGGTTCAGAGCCAGACCAATGTAACAGACCCACAAGGCAGACGGACACAGGGGCAAGGGTTTAGCCCGAGGGCGTTTATTATAATAATAATAATAATAATAATAATATAATAATAGGGAGGGAAGTGCGGGAGGATGTGTGGTGCGTCTGGAGGTCTTGTTTGTGAGGTGTGTATGTAACTATGTGTGTGTGTGCATGCGAATGTGTTGAGCGTGTTGCTGCGTGTCGGCAGTGGTACAAGTCCGTGTCCGAGATGGAGTGTCCGAGAGCGAGGGTCCGTGTCCTAATCCTGGGGGGGTCCGTCCGGTGCAAGGGAAATCCGTGGGGGTATCCGAGGGGCTGTCCGTGTCCGTATCCAGGGAGGTCCGTCCGGGGTAACGAGAGGAGGAGGGAGCACAGGGAGCGGGAGAGAGACTGGGGCTGGGAGACGCTGGAGCAGGGAGCGAGAGAGAGACTGGGGCTGGGAGACCCTGGAGCAGGGGAGAGACTGGGGCTGGGAGACCCTGGAGCAGAGAGCGAGGGAGAGACTGGGGCTGGGAGACGCTGGAGCAGGGAGCGAGGGAGAGACTGGGGCTGGGAGACCCTGGAGCAGAGAGCGAGGGAGAGACTGGGGCTGGGAGACCCTGGAGCAGGGAGCGAGGGAGAGACTGGGGCTGGGAGACCCTGGAGCAGAGAGCGAGGGAGAGACTGGGGCTGGGAGACCCTGGAGCAGGGAGCGAGAGAGAGACTGGGGCTGGGAGACCCTGGAGCAGGGAGCGAGAGAGAGACTGGGGCTGGGAGACCCTGGAGCAGGGAGCGAGGGAGAGACTGGGGCTGGGAGACCCTGGAGCAGAGAGCGAGGGAGAGACTGGGGCTGGGAGACCCTGGAGCAGAGAGCGAGGGAGAGACTGGGGCTGGGAGACCCTGGAGCAGGGAGCGAGAGAGAGACTGGGGCTGGGAGACCCTGGAGCAGGGAGCGAGGGAGACACGGGAGACACGGCGGGAGGGTCCTTGAAAAAGGGAAAACAGACAGCGGGTATTAGGTCGGGAAACAACAAGAGGCTAGCTAGAGGCTTGGTAGGCTTGGCGGAGAATTACCACAGGGGTCAGTACGTCGAAGCACTGAGCGACGATCTGGGAGAGCTTTTGTAGGGAGCGGTGCTGATTGTCCCAGGTGCGCCTGATTGTGATGGCCTGCACCTGGTGCGGCACAACGCTCGTCTCCGTCTCTGGCGCGTCAGAGCTGGGAGAGGGGGAGCGGCCCTGCGAGCCGACGAGGCAGCGGGAGACGGAGAACGCTGAACCACAACACAAACACTTCATTAACTGCATTCTGCTGAATTTTTATGCACCGATTTGTGCTGGATTAGTTTGTCTGCTGGTATCTAGCTAGTTAGTGAACTGAATGGCAACATGACCATTTATTTTAGTAATAAATACATGCATTTAATAGTAATACATGTATTTAGTTCTTCATTTCCCTGTGATTCTTGTGAAATCCCTGGTCTAGATACTTCCTGTTTGCCCCCCCCCCCCTCTCTCTCTATCTCTCTCTCTCTCTCTCTCTCTCTCTACCCACAAACCTTAACCACCCACACAGCTATGCTCTATCAGTTAGAGTCTAGCTTCTTATCTGGATGCACATCTGAGTTTGTGTCAATAAGTGATGTCTGTATAAGTCTAACTAAACTTGATACTGTTAGTTGGGATGACATATCATTTCAAGGGTGATGGTTAGTATGAATACCAGCTAGTAGTAACTTGCTCGGGATAGATTCAGAACAACTATCATACAAAAATAATTATAGCTACTGTATATTAGAATAAGATCAAATGATTTCATGTGGATTGAATCGTGACGCCTTTACAAACTAATAGTAGGAGGCCTGTCTTCAAGTGCTGTTGTCTCACTGACCACAAAGGGAACTATCATGTTCAGCTCCACCCACCTCTCTCTCTCTCTCTCTCTCTCTCTCTCTCTCTCTACCCACAAACCACAACACAGCTATTCTCTTTCAGTTTAGCTTCTTATCCGTGATGAATCTCGTTGTCTTTTATTATTGTCCTTATTTCAGCTCTGCGTTGTGTTTTTTGTTTCCAATAAAAGACGGCCCCAATCTCACACAATACCACACAGTCCATTGTGAATCTCTCCAACACGGGACCTGAGCCTCAGCAAAAGCGGTTTATTCCAGAAGGTTTTACATACAAAAGACGATGGCATGCCTAATGTACAGTTGACCTCTCTGTATGCTGTCTGAACCCAAATCAAAGCATTGGTCTCGTTGCAACGTTCTTATGTGGTTTGAGTGTTCCCCCCTTCCTCGTCTCTTCTCCGATAAGACTGTCTCTCTGGTCTCTTCTGTGGCCTTGTTTTGTCATGTTAACCTACGCCGCCTCGGCGCCCAGGCCTTTATCTCTAACCACAACAATGGTGTTTGGCCCAGAGTGTACCAGCCATGGAATGTCTTTATCTCATAAGTCTATGGAAGAGGGACACTTCTTACCGAAAACTCAAGACGACAGCCATACTCAGAGGTCAATCATCATAATTAGGAAATAGCTAACAGGATCATATTAAAAGGCATTTCTCTGAAAATCAACAATATTCAACATCCGGATGCACATCTGAGTTTGTGTCAGTAATGGGTGTCTGTATAAGTCTAACTAAACTTGATACTCTTAGTTGAGATTACATTAGCTGGGATTGCATGACATTAACGAGACGAGTGTGCGGAAAAGGGCAAAGGCAATATTCAAGTCGCAGGCAGCAGCCCAATGGAGAGGGTGGATGCTTGGTTCACTGACTTCCACCTGACAGTGGAAGAAGCAGAGGAGGAGATGCCTGCGCTCCTCGAGAATCTCAATATTGACGATGGCCCTTTGACAGCTTGTGGGAACCAGGTGAGGCCAGGTGAGGCCAGGTCAGATGCACACACATCGGAGGACACGGGGTTGCTGCTAGTCCGCACGAACGGGCCTTTATTAAGGGACAAAAACCAAAACGACAAAAGAGGGACGCTGGGTCCAAACAACTCAAAGAAAAGGGACTCACTCTCCTGTCAGTGGTCACCTCCCGGTAGCCGTGCTTCACAGAGGTTGGCCCTCCTAGTCGTCAGCCCTGAGCTCCCTGAATGAGGTCTAGGGTGTCCTGAGCTCCCTGAATGAGGTCTAGGGTGTCCTGAGCTCCCTGAATGAGGTCTATGGTGTCCTGAGCTCCCTGAATGAGGTCTAGGGTGTCATGAGCTCCCTGAATGAGGTCTAGGGTGTCCTGAGCTCCCTGAATGAGGTATAGGGTGTCCTGAGCTCCCTGAATGAGGTATAGGGTGTCCTGAGCTCCCTGAATGAGGTCTAGGGTGTCCTGAGCTCCCTGAATGAGGTCTAGGGTGTCCTGAGCTCCCTGAATGAGGTCTATGGTGTCCTGAGCTCCCTGAATGAGGTCTAGGGTGTCATGAGCTCCCTGAATGAGGTCTAGGGTGTCCTGAGCTCCCTGAATGAGGTATAGGGTGTCCTGAGCTCCCTGAATGAGTTCTAGGGTGTCCTTTTGAAGGTGTTTGACCCTGACGAGGTGAAGTCCAGCTCTGCTCCTCCGGCAGGGTGGCTGATCAGGCAAGTGGGGACAGCTGGGTCTGGTGGTTGCCTTGGAGACAGTGAGTTTCCTACAGATGCCGTCCACGCCCAGGCCGCGCTGTCCATGGTGCTGAGGTGGCTGCGGCCGGGGTCACTGTCACCGGTGCTGAAGTGGCCGCATGGCCTCCCCAAGTGGCCGCGCCGGAGCCCTGGCCTCACCAGGGTTGCATCAAGCTGTTGAGCTCTCCAGGGTGAAATCCTCTCTGAAGCAGGGAAAGAGTGCTGGGCCAGACTACATTCCCCCAGAGGTCTTTAAGAACTGTGACCTTGATGACATCACCTTGGACATCTGCAGCCTTTTCCTAATGAAAAACAACAAGACTGATATAAGATCTCTTTCCAACATCATCCCAGTTCCTAAATCCTGGGATCTCTCAAAGCCGGACAACTGCCGCGGCATCAGCCTGACCTGCATCATTTAAAGATGAACAACCGCATGATACTTAACAGGCTGTGGAGCGCCATCGACCCACACTTGAGAGAGACTTAACTGTCACCTGTTTGTTGTTCACATGCTGAGGAAGGCATAAACGCCGAAACGTCCACTGTCTACATTATTCTAATTAAACCTATTTTTCTACTAAAACGTGAGTGCCGGGACCTCTATATTTCATTAACATATACTACACATCAGTATTAGGATGTAATGAACATATACTACACATCAGTATTAGGATGTAATGAACATATACTACACATCAGTATTAGGATGTAATGAACATATACTACACATCAGTATTAGGATGTAATGAACATATACTACACATCAGTATTAGGATGTAATGAACATATACTACACATCAGTAGGATGTAATGAACATATACTACACATCAGTATTAGGATGTAATGAACATATACTACACATCAGTAGGATGTAATGAACATATACTACACATCAGTATTAGGATGTAATGAACAAATACTACACATCAGTATTAGGATGTAATTAACATATACTGTACTACACATCAGTATTAGGATGTAATGAACATATACTACACATCAGTATTAGGATGTAATGAACATATACTACACATCAGTATTAGGATGTAATGAACATATACTACACATCAGTAGGATGTAATGAACATATACTACACATCAGTATTAGGATGTAATGAACAAATACTACACATCAGTATTAGGATGTGATGAACATATACTACACATCAGTATTAGGATGTAATGAACATATACTACACATCAGTATTAGGATGTAATGAACATATACTACACATCAGTATTAGGATGTAATGAACATATACTACACATCAGTATTAGGATGTAATGAACATATACTACACATCAGTATTAGGATGTAATGAACATATACTACACATCAGTATTAGGATGTGATGAACATATACTACACATCAGTATTAGGATGTAATGAACATATACTACACATCAGTATTAGGATGTAATGAACATATACTACACATCAGTATTAGGATGTAATGAACATATACTACACATCAGTATTAGGATGTAATGAACATATACTACACATCAGTATGCCAATGCCTAAAGACAGGGAAGAGAGTGTAACCGTAGTACTCTCGTCTGTGTTGTGTTCAACAGTTGGACCGATGTTAAGGGCTTGTCCAGGGTGGGACCGATGTTAAGGGCTTGTCCAGGGTGGGACCGATGTTAAGGGCTTGTCCAGGGTGGGACCGATGTTAAGGGCTTGTCCAGGGTGGGACCGATGTTAAGGGCTTGTCCAGGGTGGGATTCAAAACCACGTTGGACAAGCTCTCCCCGCTTGTGAGGCTGAAACGCTTAGAGTTGTGCCAATAGGGACGTCTCTCTTGGAGGGACTGTCAGTGCTTCTTTGAGGGGTGAATTTCACCGTCTACCTCACGTTTCAAAATACATATTCTACATATACTGTTAACATTCAACACACATCAGAAACACACATTATAAGACACTACAGTACGTATATCATTCCATTTAACACTCATCAAAAACGCATTCTAAGGCAGTATGTATACCATTCCATTTCAGTAGAGTGAGCCTTGGAATCCCCCAATATCACTCATAGTTTTGATATTTCATACTGTATGCAGGATTGTACTGTAGATTGTCAGGTGGGATATTATGCATGCTGCTTTAGAGTATTATGCAGTGTGTTATGTATTACAACACTATCACTAGTGTGTATTAAAAACTATTAGATTGAATCCCTTGTCTTTCTCTTGGGTTTGTCCAGGTTCTTGTAGATGACATCACTGGGTCCAGCGACCGTGTCTGAGACATGAAAAGACAGACAAAAACACAAGATCAAGATCAACCAGAATCAAACAATATGCTATACTGATACATCTCTATAATATTGATAGTTATATGGAAGTAGTGTTATCATCTTCTTAGAAAGATGTGGCAGCAACTATAGAGATTAGAACAACTCTGTGTCAAAGGTCAACTACAGGCCCTTGTCATTGTCACCAGTATGGTAGATGGTGCCACCTGCTGGTCAGTGAGTAGAGAGACATGTTGAGATGTAGGGAATCATCCCTATTTCAGTTTAAGTAGAGCAGTGGCCGTCCCCGGCCTATGCCTGTTGAGCGTGTGCTTGTTAGGAACGCTATAGACAGTTTTTGTGTTTGTAAACAGCGATGGTGTGTTTTGTGGGTGGAGCCAAACTGGTAGAAAGTGACAGGTGTCAGATGTCAATTGACAACATAGGAATATGGATCATCCTTTTCCAGTAATTACTGTAAGTTTGCCAGCAGAAGACAGTTTGTCTTACACTGTTAAGCTAACCTTTAGCAATGAGGTGAGGTACAAGTATACTAAATAAGCTAAAACACACTCTTAAAGAGTCATCCCATTTGAACTAAGCTGACTGACTCTTGAAAACACACTCTTAAAGAGTCATTCAATTTGAACCAAGCTGACTGACTCTTAAAACAGACTCTTAAAGAGTCACTCCTTATGAACTGATTTGACTGACTCTTGAAAACAGACACTTAAAGAGTCATTCCATTTGAACTAATGTGACTGACTATTGAAAACAAACTGTTAAAGAGGAATCTCATTTGAATTAATGTAACAGACTTGTGAAAACAGAGTTAAAGAGTCATTTCATTTGAACTAATGTAACAGACTCCTGAAAATCAGTTTGAACACGTGACACTATTTTATTAAATCCATGCCCTCGCTGACAAGGCAAGCTCATTTTTACACTCACTAAAGCCCACTCTTAAACCCAACTGCCACAATAATGCAACTTATGTCAATGCTTAGCACCTTATGAGTAAAAGGATGAGTGAATGAGAGAAAACGAGTGAGTAAAGAAGTTATTCTAATGCACTTAATCAGATGTGAATCTGATTAATCCATCCTGTTGATACTGTATGTCCTCCAGCGACATTTGGAGATGAAGATGTGATATGTCTGAATATGCCTGCAATTGTTCAAGACAGAAACAAAGGAAAAAGCAAGATTATATAAATGCCATCCTTCGTACCTAATGTAATTTTCTTGTTAAATGTAAGTAAAATGAATTCAAAAGTAAATGTTATGTTTTATATGCAAGATGTTCTGTTTGATTGTATTACTGTAACTGTGAAAGAAAAGCATTGCACTGAACACCACTGTATAAAATGCACTTCATTTCTTTGAATAAACATTTAGATTGGTGGTGGACTGTTCAGAAGCCTAGAGAGACAGATACATAAGTTTAATTATAAAGTTAATTTATAACTTTTCCGTTGATTAATTTGCTGATATTCAGCCGTGCATACAGTGCAATATAACATGCTATAGTATAACATGACCATAACATAGTCAAGGCCGTACAAGTCAGTTATAGTCAGAAAGTCAACCCCCTCACGAACAGACATGTTTAGATAAGCTTCTCTGACCATGGAGGTTCCCAGAGAACAGGTGACATACAGAACCTCTAACATCCACCATGACACAGCCTCCCGCCTCTAATAGATGAGATAGATAAGATACTTTATTAATCCCCCCACCCCTCCTCCACCCTCACACCTGGCCATGGCTGCAAAGGTCAGCTGCCACCAACAGACGACCCAAAATGGTGTCTGGTCTGGTCGTGATGAAGAGGTCAAAGGTCGCCTGTCTGACGTCTTTACTCTCCAGGCTGGTTAGATGAACACAGATCACATTGATCATACTCTCACCTACATTACTTGTAGTAAACATGACTTTATATTCTTTCTCTCACCACAACCAGGGTGACTTGTAATCTTTCATCTCTCTCTCTTTCTAATCTTTAATGCTAACATTAAACCAAATTGTTGTAAAATGATATTTTTCTGTAAAAATTCAATATTCTATAAATTAAATTGATTGTACTTTTGTTAAAATCTGAAGTATTTCATCCTACAAAGACAAAACCTCATACCACACAATCAGCTCATTTAATTCAAAAATATAAAATGACAATATTCTACAACGTATATTGTTCTAGACAATACCAAGAAGGGATAATTTTATAGGTATTTCCAAGCAATGTATATTGTATACCAACCAAACTAAACTTAATGTTCTGAGTTGGGATAGCAAACACAAGACAATTAGATAGTTGTTATGAATACCACCTAGTAGTAAAGATTAATACTGAAATCCATAACTTCCTTACCTCACACATTTAGGTGTGTTGCCCTGGAAACAGACAGTAAGTAGTTGGGTGTTTTCTTCCCTCTAGTGGTGTGACATCATACTGTACAGATTCAGAGTATGAGAATAAGATCAAATCATCTGATGTGGTTGAATCATGACCCCATCATGATCACGTCCATCTGAGCCTGTATTAAAATCCAAATATGTATGTCATTTATGTTGTTGCAGGTGGCTTGTGTGATTAGATTAACAGATAATACTACATTCCAGTCATACAACATGATTATATTTACAGATAATACTACGTTCCAGTCATACAAAGTTATTATATTTACAGATAATACTATGTTCCAGTCATACAACATGATTATATTTACAGATAGTACTATGTTCCAGTCATACAGTGATTATATTTACAGATAATACTACTGTATGTTCCAGTTATACAAAGTGATTATATTAACATATAATACTATGTTCCAGTCAAGTTATTATATTTACAGATCATACTATGTTCCAGTCATACAACATGATTGTATTTACAGATAATACTATGTTCCAGTCAAAAGAAACAAAGTTGTGTGAAAAATCCTTTTTTTTTTTATTTGATCATGATCAGGCACAAAGTACAAAATGCACATTCATAAACATTTAAACAATAATAGGCTATGCACTGTCATAGAAATTGTAGCCTCATCACCTCCTTTTGTAATTCACCACCTCCCTCAACCTTTCACATACAGTAGCTGTGCTAACCTAATTCATGACAGGATAACCTCCAGGAGGTCAAAACACCTAGACATTGTCTACTCCAGAATAACCATCCTTTGTCCCTTTGTCCCTTCAAGAAATTACCGCCTTTTCTCATGTCATGTGTTTGTATTCTCGACCACTGTTGATGACGCCTGCCATTTAATATGACGTACAATGGGTTAGCCAATCACATCCTGGAAGCGCCATACCTGTGTTTTGCTTGAATATAAGGCTGCGCAAGACCAGGCGGCGGGACTTCACTTGGATAAACCACTCACGTGCGTTGTCCTGAAGTCCTTGCGCTCGTATGTTTTATCAATAAACCAGACTTAACTGTTTGAGCGAATCTTGGCAAATCCTTTTTGACTAGATCAGTTAAAATCCATTACAACACTCTTCTAACAAGATTGAAATCATGAAAAACCCTTTTTTTATGAAAATATAAGCCACTCAAAATACAGTTTCCCTTTCTAATACATTCTAGTGGCTTTCCAATACATGCCTGTTATTTTTGGTTACACCAATGTAAGATGCAATATTCTAGTAAAGAAAATATACTGTATTTAAATATACAAAACATTATACCAATGTAAGGTGCAATACTCTATAAGACATGTTTTGAATGGCAGGTTTGATGGTTTGTGACTGGCTGACATTTACATAAAATAGTAGCTTAATGCTAGTTAGCTCATGGCTGGCAAGCTGGCTGGTTTGCTAGCTGGCTAGCTGGCTAGCTGACTGGCTGGCAAGCTGGCTAGCTGGCTAGCTCGCTACAATTCGTGCCTAATGTTATGTCTGTTGACTCAGCAAGGACACTATTAAATGATAAAGGTTGATCTAGGATAAGACGGTTACGTGCACTACCAGGTGAATCATGGGCGGCACTTTGTGCATCCAGCGAGAGGGACACAGCCAACATATTGAGGGAGCCTGGCGTACACAAGGAGATGATCTACTGGTTCAGCTACCCCACACTGGCATCTCTCAGAATCAACTTGAAGTTCATTGAGTGGAACCACTGGTTGGCAAGGAAACACAGGGAAGGAGTGGCTGGACGCCTTTTCAAGGATATTTGAGCATTATTTTAAGGGGCTGTTCATGAGAAATTACCAAGAAATTACTTGGAAATCAAGCAGTCGGAACACACTTTATTTTAGGGGGCTGTTCCTGAGCAATTATCAAGAAATTTCCTGGAAATTATGCCATAGAAACACACTTTATTTTAGGGGGCTCTTCATAAGAAATTACCTAGAAATTGCTTGGAAATTACGCATTAGGAACAAACTTTATTTTAGGGGGCTGTTCCTGAGAAATTACCAAGAAATTACTAAGAAACTATCACCTTATTACAAATTAACTTATGATAATTCTCTCGACTTTACAAGGAGTTGTATCACCTCATTACTTTGACATTACTGCTGCTTACTGTCACCTTATTTATATTAAATTACTTGATAACATACCACCTTATTACTAGTATATTACCACCTTATTTTTTTTTTTAAATAACTTGATAATTAGCACCTTATTTGGAAATTACTAGGTAATTTCAACCTAGTTTCTAAGAAATTACTTGATAATTACCATCTTATTACTAGGAAATTACTAGGTAATTTCAACCCCATAAAATAAAGTGTTACCCATTGTCTTAATATTAAAACCCTGGAAACTCATTATAATGAACATGTATCACACTACATTGTTAAACTCTGGAAACTCATATTAATAAACATGTATCATTACATTATATTAATCATAAACTCAGGAAAATATCATATTACACACTTCAGCATCTTAACATTAAAGTCAGGAAAATCTTATCGTAAGCAAAGCTTTAAAAATGCAAAACCCTGGAAACTCATATTAACGAACATGTATCATAACATTGTTAAACTCTGGAAACTCATATTAATAAACATGTATCGTTACATTATCTTAACATTAAAGTCATGTGACTCATATTAATGAACATGTATCACACTACATTGTTAAGCTCTGGAAACTCATATTAATAAACATGTATCATTACATTATATGATTCATAAACTCAAGAAACAATCAAATTACACACTTCAGTATCTTAACATTAAACGCAGGAAACTCATATCATAAGCAAGGCTTTAAAAATGCTATCATGTAATGCTAAAATCAATACTGAGATCACAGTCCAGCTTACTGATGTGGATGATCTGGTCTGGACTGGGACTTCAGCTCTTCAATCCTCTTCAGGGGTTTTGGCTGTGGACAACAACACAACAGAATGAGTTTGAGGGGAGGCTGGAGTCCAACTGTCCTGTTCATAGCAAAACAGCTATACGGACAGTCGTCTTCCACAGGAAATCTAAACGCGTTCTGGTTTATTTTGGTGTAAATCAGTTATTCCACAATCCAAAATACACAAGTCCCTGCCGTGATCTTGATCACAAGTCTAAATTCAAACCACAAACACACACACTCATGACAAAAATGCACCCAGCCTATCAATGAACACACAATGCAGTAGATCCACAGGTGAACTCTGAGATACAGGTACCAGACTGTGATCCAAAGCTACAGTCAGCTGTTTCCTGATGTGGGCAGAACTTTACCTGTTCATTGTGTTCCAGTAAAATGCACTATTGCTAGCAGAGACCCAGGTTTCAGTTAGTGAACTCTGATAACCCTTGCCTAGGCCTACAGTGTATATTTAGATGAGCTACACGGCATTGACACCAAATAGGGAATGTAAAAGGTCAAAGAAGGTTCTCGGCCAGTCAGCAGTAAGCAGACAACAACAGCTGTTAAGAGTTGCTTAACCAGACATCGGAGACATCTAGAATGTCCGGTCCCCTAGTAACGGTCTTATCTTGACCTGGACAATTGACAGAATGATTAGATCACTGTACCATTACAGCTTATCACCATAACTTAAGATTGTCATATGACCAGCCCCCACCTCCTGGCTAAGCAGTATAAAAGAAGATCCCGGACGAGCCCGAGAGCGCGCTTTACCTTTGTAGCTCATGTTGGTTTAAACTATCCTACGCTAGCATTAGCATTAGCTTAGCTTCTAGCCTAGCATGTTAGCTTGTTAGCATGCTAGCTCACACCTGTTTTTCATGCTACTTTAATTTGACGGCTACTCTGCTGCTCCCACGCTGTACGGTACTGTATCACTAAGTGTATACAGCTGAGATATTGTACCTCAGCTATTGTCTTGTACTTATTCTGACTAGTTTTGTATCTAGGCTATTGTCTATATGCTTACTCTTTGTTAAATAAACCTACATGATTTATGGCTGTACGTAATCCAACTGTGTGTGAGCATCTGTTAAAGGAATCCACATAATTCCCTATCAAGCACAGTAACTACCTGAGCCTACAGGCCGGTGTTAAACCCAGTCCTGGGATCAACTCTGCTGTCCTCCCCCTACTCTGTCTTCCACTCTACCTGCCATCTGTCTGACTGAGGTGGGAAAGCTACTAAAGGAATATAAAGTCTTTAAATGAACAACACACGTAATAGTATAAACCACCTCCACTCTCTCCTACCCACACTGCGCCAGAATGTGTGGATCACGCATCGGCCTCTACAGCCGTCTGAACACCCACAAGTAGACGACCCTACAGAGAGGACAGTCATACTCGCTTCCAGTGACCGCCGATGATGATGATGATTATGACGTAAATCATACTATACACCAGAATATGACATAAACTAACATTTATTATGCATCAGCAATATGATGTCAATTAACACTGTACTATAGGCTACATCAGTAATATAACATACATTAACATATACTAACATATACTATGCAAAAGAAGGCTTCATTACAGTAATATAACTGAATGAACATATCATATCGAAGATGATACCTGATCTGTCTCCTGAGTGTTGAGACTTTATCTAACCCTTTAACTCTGTATAGCAACTGTAGGCCTATACAGGTACTGAAACAGAAGCCAAATGAGAATTGTGGACAATGCCTAAAGACAGGAGTGAGAGTGTGATTGACTTTCCATAGAAGAGACCTCTCAGTTCTAGCATGGATTTAATCTGCATCTGGCAAAGAGTCACTGTGTTTTTTAAATGTTGCTTGTCCTCTGTGTATCCAGTTTGCTCAAAGATACTAAAATGTAATCTAAGAGAAGTGTGTGAGTGATGTTATGTTAGGTGTGAGGATTGAACTGTGTGAGTCATGTTACTGTATGTTATGTGTGAGGGTTGAGCTGTGTGAGTGATGTTATGTTATGTGTGAGGGTGATGTGTGAGTGGTGTTATGTGTGAGGTGTGAACTGTGTGACTGATGTTATGCTATATGTGAGGGGTGTGTCAGTGATGTAATTTTATGTGTAAGGAGCATGTGAGTGATGTTATGTTATGTGTTAGGGGTGTTTGAGTGGTGTTATGTTATGTGTGAGGGGTGAACTGTGTGAGTGATATGTTACTGTACTATATGTGTAAGGGGTGAATGGTGTTATGTTATGTGTGAGGGGTGTGATGGTGAGAATGGAGGGAGGACTACCTTTATCCTTCTTGGCTTTTTTCCCCTTGAAGTCAATCTTAGCATAGGTCACATCTGCTCCAGCTGCAGCGCCACCTACAGAACGACATGTAGCACAGCATGGTCAGGGTCAACTCTGGGCCTGGCTAACTGTACCAGAAACAGATACTAGGACTAGTCCTGAACTGAGGAAATCTTCCATTGAAGATATCTAACTTGTATCAAATCTTTTTCAGGGAAAGTGTCACTATGTGTTTTGCTCATCCTTTGTCTATCCTGTCTCCTTGATGAAAGATTGTTTTCACAGCAGACTACAGTGGACCTGGATTCTAGATGGTCCTGTCCTCAGACGACATCTTCACTGTGAATAACATTTTTCTCCACTTACTTGATGCATTGACACCAGCAAGATACTGTACCTGTATCACATTTACATCTACATTCGGTGGAAATATGTTGTGCAACAACTGAAGATTAAACCAGGGCTTCACTGGGCAGCAGCATCAACTGCTACTGTACACACATGTATAATGCTGCACATTTGCACAGTTCCAAACAGATATCCTCACTTCCCTCAGATTCAGTAACGTTAGGCCAGTGATGAACAAAATGGAGGACAGTCTTACCCAGGGTTGCTCCAGATGCCACCTCTGAATAGACGGTGTCGTCCTTCAGGTCTGCTGGCTTCCCTGAGGAAGAACACAACACACATCAAAACACACATTCTAAGACACTACGTAAACCATTCCATTTAACACACATCAAAGCACACATCCTAAGACACTATGTAAAGAACCATTCCATTTAACACACATCAACAACACACATTCTAAGACACTACGTAAACCATTCCATTTCAGTAAAGTGAACCTTTGAATCCCCCAATATCACTCATAGTTTTGATATTTCACATGGATTGTAAATTGTTAAATGGTATATTATGCATGTAGAGTATACAGTATGTTTCATATATACAGTATATACAATATATAACACTATCACTAATGTGTATTTAAAACTATTAGATTGAATCACTTGTCTTTCTCTTGGGTTTGTCCAGGTTCTTGATCTCAATCTGGGAGTAGATGACATCACTGGGTCCAGCGACCGTGTCTGAGAGATGAAAAGACAAAAACACAAGATCAAGATCAACCAGAATCAAACAATATGATTTACTAATTCACATTTTTCTGCACTTACTTGATGCATTGACACCAGCAAGATACTGTACCTGTATGACATTTACATCTACATTCGGTGGAAATATGTTGTGCAACAACTGAAGATTAAACCAGGGCTTCACTGGGCAGCAGCATCAACTGCTACTGTAGACACATGTATAATGCTGCACATTTGCACAGTTCCAAACAGATATCCTCACTTCCCTCAGATTCAGTAACGTTAGGCCAGTGATTTACAAAATGGAGGACAGTCTTACCCAGGGTTGCTCCAGATGCCACCTCTGAATAGACGGTGTCGTCCTTCAGGTCTGCTGGCTTCCCTGAGGAAGAACACAACACACATCAAAACACACATTCTAAGACACTACGTAAACCATTCCATTTAACACACATCAAAACACACATTCTAAGACACTACGTAAACCATTCCATTTAACACACATCAAAACACACATCCTAAGACACTACGTGAAGAACCATTCCATTTAACACACATCAACAACACACATTCTAAGACAATACGTAAACCATTCCATTTAACACACATCAAACCACACATTCTAAGACACTACGTAAACCATTCCATTTCAGTAAAGTGAACCTTTGAATCCCCCAATATCACTCATAGTTTTGATATTTCACATGGATTGTAAATTGTTAGATGGTATATTATGCATGTAGAGTATTAAGTATTTTTCATATACAGTATATACAGTATATAACACTATGACTAATGTGTATTTAAAACTATTAGATTGAATCACTTGTCTTTCTCTTGGGTCTGTCCAGGTTCTTGATCTCAATCTGGGAGTAGATGACATCACTGGGTCCAGCGACCGTGTCTGAGAGATGAAAAGACAAAAACACAAGATCAAGATCAACCAGAATCAAACAATATGATTTACTAATTCATATTCTAATAAATGTCTTCTGTCTGGCGTCCGCAATTATGTCTCCTCTATATAAGTCTGGAATGTGAGGAAGTTCAAATCCCTTTTAAGAATTAATTTCCCTCCACATTTCCATTGTTTTTCTGCCATCACAACGCACGTGCAACTAGAGTGATTTATTATTTAAATCTAGAGATTTAACCTGGGGATTATTAAAGTGTCTGTCTGTCTGTCTGTCTAAGCAGCTTTCTAGAGAACTACTCTGGGTCCTAGTGCCCGTGATGGGAAAGGGCTGAAACAGGTGGATTTATCTGGAGAACCACCGATCCAAACAACATCCTTGGGTCGTTACCAACACACCTGCTGAATGTTAACTTCATACACTGCCCAGTTTTCAAGATAAATGTGATACAGACAGACAGACATGCAGAGATTCCTGCCTTTACAGTTAAAAATAATTTATCACTGAGAGACCCTAATTGAATGGCCCCAACAATATATTTGAAAAACTTAGAACGGTTGAAAACTTCGGCATCTTTTTGACCTGGCTGGAAATACTGTTCAATTTGTCAATTTAGCATTTGCGAACAGTTCATTCATTCCAGACAAAAGCAATCAAACACTTAAATTAAAGTATTTCAAATTGGATTTTCACACAGTTTTGGTATTGTGCATAGTATGGAGACAGAATGTGATTGGCTGACAGACTGACCTTGAACATGCTGCAGAGGGTCCTGATTGGTGCTCTGGGGCTGGGGGGACCTGGGAGGAGAGAGATCTTTTCACACCAAGGTGGCGACCTGATCCATATTGTGATGTTCTATAAACTGTCATTCTTTACACGTTCCTCTGTTTTACAGTTGTGCTGACCATGCTGATGTGAAGTCAGCTCAGCTCAGTAGTGTCAGTGGAACCTGTCAATCTACAGTCAGGAGCTGTCTTTCCACTGTCGGGCCGAACGGTTACAAGGCAGTTTCGTTCGGCTCCCTTCTGTCCTGGACTCATGAGAACCGTTACCATCTGTCTTTCCACTGTCGGGCCGCTAACAGTATGGAGGAGGATTTGGTTTATTTTGGACTATTTCTGTTTTTGTGCGAGGCGTCGCACCAAGAAAAGGGAATGCCGATTTGTGTGTCGGGTTGTTGACCTGCAAGCGAATGCCGATTTGTCCGTCGGGTTGTTGACCTGCAGTTCTATGTTGCTACCACAAGAGGCAATGGTCCCAGAACATCAAAACAAAAAGACTCCACAGATTTCCCAGGTCAGCGGTGGCCGAGTGGATAGTGCATCTGACTTGGTGTGGACAGTATTTTGTTACTGGATGTTATAGAAGCTATGTAAAAATGTGTTTACCTGGTGGTTCTGTCAGTTATTGAATTAATGTGGTAGAGCCACTGCCCATAAATAAACGAGCGTGGGTCATATTTGTTTATTATAGACCCTTTTACAGCCTTCGTCAGCACAAGTATGCGCGAGCATTCTTGAAACAGTAGCAGGGGGAGACAGACGGATTCAGAGCGAGCCGTATTTTAGTGCTGTCGTATCTTTTTGTCTTGACTTGGAAAGAATCTTCTGGAGAAAAATGCAGTTTAAACCAAATTTATTGAGCACGCCATTCAGGTCAAATCCGGCGGAACTGAATTCTCAGTCTCGTGTCTTCAGTTTTTAAACTGGCTTCAAGCCAGGAATCACATGACAAACAAATTTGCATACAAGGGAGGTACATTTGTCAACTAGTCTTGTAATTGGTCAATAGGTGTCACTGAGCTCTGCCCCCCCTCCGGACATGGGGGCAGTCTTGGGGTTTTTCCGGTCCTGCTTTGATCACCTGTAGACTTCCTGACTTCTTCTTCAGAGGTGCCATCTCTATTGTTCCTCAGGGGCAAAGGAATGTTGACTCAGGAAAGGACAATATGTTGTCATCTAGATGTTAAACTAATTAAGTTAACCAAGTTCCTACTGGATTGAAGTTTATTCATTATTCTTAGTAAAATGATTACTACATGAGTAATCCAAATATATTGATGTAATACCGTATAAAAATATACTACAGTGCAAAGACTAGTATTTTATATACCATGAAGATGTCTGGTTGTTGCGTCTACGGGTGTACAAGTCGGCGCTCTAGTGTCAAACTTTATTTGTTTCAAGAGAAAACCGGCCTTTTCAGAGGAACTGGAGTCGCCTGTGGCTACAAGCCATTAAGCGTACGGACTGGACTGAGGACATAATCAGAAATGCCTGCGTTTGCGGTGCCCATTTTATATCAGGTAAGTTATTTTGACTACCTGGTTTCACTGGGATGTCTGGTTGAAATATAGAGTAATATCTGAGGTAAACAGAGAAGTAAACCATAACCTGCACGCTAAGCTAAGTTCAGGAATTGAAGCCTAATTATAGCTAGCTAACTTTAGCTAGTGCTAGCTAGCACGCTAGCTAGTGTTAGCTAGCTAACTCAAGGCCCAGGGAGTTGGAGATACACTGCACTTTTCTAAGGTTAGCTACTACAAGCTAGCTCGTCCTTGTCCTCAATCCTTGCCTCCCAACGTACGTAGCTAAACTATTCACAGCAAGCAAACTTCTATGCTACGTCAGCTGACTGGGATTGTCTTGTGACTAGCTAACATTGGAGTGACTAGCTAGCTAATGTAGCTAACCATATTGTGCCAAACAAAACAAGTGTCACATATATTTGACATTGCTGGCTACAATAACCAGTGTTGTGAAATACGTTTTGACAACTGGTCAGTTGATATGTTGCACAGCAATTGAACAGGACAATATCATGTCGTTGACAAAAGCTTCCCCTTATTATGGTGTCATGAATGCGATGTTATAGGGGAGAACCGGGTCAAAAGTCGCACTTTTTGGTTTGATTCCATTTACTCCGAAATTAATAGAGATAGAGATTCCACATGTTATGACACACAACTTGCACATGTCCTTCACTATTATCAACTGTAATGTTCGTGCTAGGATATAAGAGCTTAACATAAATAGGGCGAGAACGGACCGAGTGCAATGCGACATTTGTCCCTGCCGAGCGGGACAGAAGTCTCATAGGAGAGGGGCAAACGTCGCACGGCTGCAAAATGTGTCCTATCTCTGTTTTTTGGGCATGTAATTCTCTTTACTTTCAATGAATGTATTATTAGACATAATATCATGTTTGTATCAAAGTAATCAATGTTATAGGTTCAAAATCCATAGAAATAATGCGGGGTTAACAGCAATGTTTGGCGATAGGATAGCCTATCGGCAGGAAATTAATTTATTAGACGAATGGTTAGTCTGCACTAGTCATTTCCTTGTCTCGTTTCCACTTGAATATAACAGCCTATGAGCTGTCTTTCTTCTAGGAATTTAACAGCCTATCAGCTATCATCCTTTCAGGAAAGACCACCCCTAGTTGACCACACTTATCCAGGTGCGCGCGGAGACCCTTACCAGTCAGTTGCCAGTGCGTTCGCTCGAAGTGAAATGTTAATTTATCACATCAAGTTGCGTCTGCTTCTCCACAACATTTAGGCTATAGGTAAGTGATAATCTGCATACAAAGTTGGTCAATAGCATTAGAAAGATCTTTAAGAGAGCTTTCATTTGACCTGTTCATTCTGCCCAAATGTCACTCGCGCACCCCTCTGGTTCTAAGCCATCACAACGCGACTTCTGTCCCTCTACGGGACGCGACTTCTGCCCCGCCACGGTCTCCTGTCATTTCTCCCTGGCTTGCAGGCACGACTTGATCGCACGAAACTTGAAATTTATGCTATCATGTAGCCAGCAGATGTGCTAAGAAAAGTGCATATGTTTGCAAACTAATACAAGTGAACACAATTTTACAATCGAAAAATGCTTATGAGACCATTATTTTACTTATATGGGGCAAAAGTGGTTTTCCGTCGTTCTCTCCGTCAAATATGCTGCGATCGCGCCCAAAATTTGAACGGAGCTCGTACACGGTAATATGCGCAGGCATGTTTAACCACGTGATTGCAGGTCCAGTCATTCTGGAGAAAATGGCAACGCGACTTTGGTCCCGCGCGACTTTTGACCCGGTTCTCCCCTACAGTAGCCCAGAGATGGTTAGCACTGGCAGGGCTATTTTCAGTTTGATAAAAGGCGCTGAGGTGTTTGAGCACGAGTTGTCGTACTCTTGTGATGGACTTCGTTTTGGTGTGGAATTATAGTTGTTTACGTTTTGGTAGGAACAATTTAATTGTCCCAAGTGTTGCAAATTATTGGTACCCCTACCAGTAGCGATTGCTCCTTTAAGCCAGGGTAAGCCTGGCTTACCCATACAAATCCAAACATTGTAGGCCAGGTAAAAAGCCTAAACACTGATTAGTGAAGTAGGCTTTTGAGTGCTGTGCCCTAAGGGGGTGTATTTTATCATCCTGTAATTCCTCTTCGTGGTGATTGGCAATAGTTGTCATATAATAGCTCTGTAGTTTATTTAGTGTGTCCCTAAAAGCTTGGTTGTTTCGGCCTAAATATTGCCCTCTTATTCGCTTGCTCTCAAACTATTGGCCTTTGTTGATGTGTTAAAACCAGGCCAGGTCCAGCCTGGCTTATGTGCGTTGGCTGGCTTGTTTCTGTGCAGGACTGGTAGGATGGTAATGTCTGATAAATAAAGATGGATCTTGTCACCTGGACACATCAGTTCCAATGCTTCCAATGCTAATCCAGCACAATGAGAGTGGGATAGCCAGTTAGCTCATAGGCTCAGAACAACTAGCAGCAGCTTCCATAACATTAATGGTAGCGGCCAGTGGCTAAAGCAGTTACACTGATGATAACATCATCAGTAATAATGACCCCTGCCTCTACCTGGACCCAGGCACACTCACACACACACTGACAGACACCAGTCCTGGGCTCAGATCCCCTTCCCCTCACCCTAACCCGGGTCCGTATCCTTTTCCTACCCCCCACCCTACCCCAACCCCTGCCTCTATCTGGGCCCAGGGACATTTATGCACACACAGAGATACACCAATGTTTTCCATGTCTCTCCTATGATGTTATTAGCCTCTCTTACTCTGAAAATGTAATTTAATGTTATTTATTGCTCTATAAATGTTCTTAGCCGGTAGACAAACATACTCCAGGAGCTTGCTCGATCGCCTCGTTGAGAGGGGTCAGGGAAGAATTTTTACAGCTCACTTATCTGGCCCCCGGGTGATTACTGTTTTTTTGCTTCCCTCTGGAATATGTAGGGGTGGGATGTCTGCCCACCTCCCTTGTTCTCTGTAAAGCGCATTGTGTTGCCTCTGGGTATGAAATGCGCTATATAAATAAAGCTTTGATTGATTGATTGAACATAAAGTCATCCCCGCCGGGAACCCCGGTCTCCTGGGTGGGAGTCCAATGCTCTCACCACTACTCTAGTTGTGCAGTGGAGATCGGCGGGTGGGTTTTGGTGTCCTTCCAGTCCCTAGTGTGGGTTGGTGTTAGAATATGGGTTGGGGCTGGGACAGGATCTGATCTATAAGGGAAGGGGTAAAGGTGTGAGTGAAAGGATGAACATGTGGAGGTTTGGGGTATAGTCCCATAAAGTCATCCCCACCGGGTCTTCAACCCGTCTCCAGGTTGGGAGTCTAATGCTCTCACCACTACTCTACTTGTGCAGTGGAGATCGGCGGGTTGATTTTGGTGTCCTTCTTGATTTTGGTGTGCTGGGACTACTGCCTCTTGTGGTGCCAACAGAGAAATACAGGCCAACATTGTCCGCAGTAACGGAGGGAGGGAGGGAGTGATAACCGGACGAACGCTATACTAGGTGCGCTGGCTTACAGCCACGTAAAAAAAAGGATCAATACATTAAGCTCATTCCTCCATCAATCAATCAATCAATCAATCAATCAAAGCTTTATTTGTGTAGCGCATTTCATACCCAGAGGCAACACAATGCGCTTTACAGAGAACAGATTTGTGCGCCTTCTTTCACTGAAAGAAGGTGCAAAAATCTAGTTTTATTTGGATTTGTATGGGTAAGCCAGGCTTACTCTGGCTTATAGGAGCAATCGCCACTGGTAGGGATACCAATAATTTGCAACACGTGGGACAATTTAATTGTTCCTAGAAAAACGTAAACAACTATAATTCCACACCAAAACGAAGTCCATCACAAGAGTACGACAACTCGTGCTCAAACACCACAATGCCATTTATCAAACTGAAAATAGCCCTGCCAGTGCTAACCATCTCTGGGCTACAGTATCGCATTCATAAGCCATCGTTCTGACACCATCATAAGGGGAAGCTTTTGTCAACGACATGCAACAACAGGTCCTTATCTCTCACATAGCAGCAAATTCACACACATTGCCAAAATGATCAATCTGAAATGCATAAAGCTGCAAAGCAGGACTCACCATTTCATTAGGTTTTGCTAGCCGTTAGCCATCTCCGACTCCCCGGGCATTGAGTTAGCTAGCTAACACTAGCTAGCTAGCTATCATTAGGCTTCATTTCCTGAACTTAGCTTTAGCTTAGCGTGCAGCCCGGTTATGGGTTACTGTTTACTTCAGATATTACTCTACATTTCAACCAGACATTCCAGTGAAACCAGGTAGTCAAAATAACTTACCTGATATAAAATGGGCACCGCAAACGCTTAATGGCTTGTAGCCACAGGCAACTCCAGTTCCTCTTGAAACGAATAAAGTTTGCCACTAGAGCGCCAATTTATACACCTGTAGACGCAACAGCCAGCATCTTGATGGTATATAAAATACTAGTCTTTCTCACAATCTTCACGGTGCTAGGCAGAGCACTATCCACTCCTACCGCTGACCTGGGAAATCTGTGGAGTCTTTTTATTTTGATGTTCTGGGACGATTCGGGATGATTTTATGGGACTATACACCAAACCTCCACATGTTCATCCTTTCACTCCAACCTTTAACCCTTGCCTTATAGATCAGATCCTGTCCAAGCCCCAACCCATATTCTAACCCAAACCCACACTAGGGACTGGAAGAAGGATACCAAAACCCACCCGCCAATCTCCACATAGAGTAGTGGTGAGAGCATTGGACTCCCACCCAGGAGACCAGGGTTTGTGGTGGGGATGACTTTATGTTAAAATCAGTGTAACTGCTTTAGCCACTGACCGCTACCATTAATGTTATGGAAGCTGCTGCTAGTTGTGAGCCCATGAGCTAACTGGCTATCCCGCTCTTAATGTGCTGGATTAGCATTGGAAGCATTGGAACTGATGTGTCCAAGCAACAAGACCTATCTTAATTTATCAGACATTATTTCATGTCATTTCAATTCACAGCTATTTCAATGGCATGACTAGCTTCCGTCCTACAAGTCCTGAACAGAAACAAGTCTAACCTAAGCCTAAGCCAGGCTGGAACTGGCCTGATTTATTTCTTTTTATGTGCCTACGTGAGCGCACAAACCGTACCTGGCGTGATGGTGTTGAAAAAATGAGACAGAGAAAGAGAGATAATGTCTTGTTGGCAGAATATAATAGGCACAGGAGGAGGACACAAATCAAAGTAGGTAACAAGTAACGTTACACACTAACTACAAAAAGTAAAACTGTTGATTGTGCTTTCTTGTGATTGAAACAAGTTAAGTTAGGCTACAGTAATATTATACTACACAGGCTAGCAGCAGCTAGCAAGGCTGCGCAACAGGGTAGACTAGAGACAAGACTGACGTGAAGTGCAACCAAACAGTGAATACGTATATTAAGCCTACCTACTCGGAAGGTTCTGCTTCACTGAGAACGGTTGTCTAACCGTGCCTTGGGAATCGTGCTGGGAACGGTTTATAAGCGTTCCTGACCCAAACGTTTCCAGGTGGAAAGACCGTCGGAACCGTTCCACCCAACAGTGGAAAGACAGCTATAGTTGAGAGATGAGAAGGATACTCACATGGAGCTTTGGTCAGACCGGGAACCTGGAACACAAAACCCCCCAAAAATATGGTTTCAAAGTTATTTAGTCTAATTTGCCTTATACCAAATTACTTCAAATGATTGTGAAGTCAGTAGAAGGTTGTGTTTACAATCATCTAGATATTGGACCATTGATGGGAGGCAGATGGTTTCACTAATGATCTCACCTTTGACCTTTTGGTAGCCTAGGAACAGCAGTATGATGATGACCAGTAGAGCCAAAGTCACAACCAGTACAACCTCCAGTGGTACTACTGATGATGGTGACTCAACAGTAGTATCACTGATGGTGATGACTCGATCAGCAGCTGGAGAGACATACAGATACCACACTGTCATTGGAGAGACCTCAAGAATACCACACTGTCATTGGAGAGACATACAGAACACCACACTGTCATTGGAGAGAGATACAGAACACCACACTGTCATTGGAGAGACATAAACAACACCAGACTGTCATTGGAGAGACATAGACAACACCACACTGTCATTGGAGAGACATAGACAACACCACACTGTCATTGGAGAGACATAAACAACACCAGACTGTCATTGGAGAGACATAGACAACACCACACTGTCATTGGAGAGACATAGACAACACCAAACTGTCATTGGAGAGACATACAGCACACCACACTGTCATTGGAGAGACATAAACAACACCACACTGTCATTGAAGAGACATAGACAACACCACACTGTCATTGGAGAGACATAGACAACACCACACTGTCATTGGAGAGACATACAGCACACCACACTGTCGTTGGAGAGACATACAGCACACCACACTGTCATTGGAGAGACTTACAGACTGCCAAACATCAGATCAGAAATGCTGTGACCTATCAGTTACTGAGGTCATGATAACACGCTGTACAGTTTCAACCTCATTCTCAATCAAACAGCCAGGAATGAACAATGGGTGAAAAAAGTCGGGAAGCGGAAGGTGTAATCTTCCCAGTCTCAGTATGCTCTCCAGTGAAATGTATCGCAATCTGAATATTTTTACATGTTTGGCAAGGCTATGATGTAAATGACAATTCCCCTTTTCTCGAAAGAATACTTGGAAAATAAATAAAACTGACTAATAAACTAAACATTTCTTCTTAAGATGGCTAGTTGTCCTTGTGCTGCATCATAAAATATTGGCCCTTGCCTAAAATAGCATCAAACAGAAAGACTTATAATAGGAGTCATATTTGAGGCAAATGGTATAACTGGTTACACCATTTGACATTTACATTAAAAATCAAAATTGTCAGGCATTTACATGGACTCCCATGAAAGCTAGCTAGTTGACCTAGCTACTTTCTAACATACTTTTTAAAGTAAATACTTGTTTTTATGATAAAGATCAATAATCAATGTTTTTCACTGGTTACACCATTTTCCACTGGTTACACCATTTGACATGTAAACCTAATCATACCTGACCATACCCTAAAATGTCAAATTATCTCAGTATTTCTGAGAGTTACTAACCTTGACATGCAACCATGAAGAGCAGAGAGGGGTCCTTCTCTGTGATACATTTCCCACCAAAATTGTCTTGTAAAAAAAAAAAACTTAGACACTTATGTTGACTTGAGGCTGACATGATTCCCCGGATTATTTATAATATCCAGAACAATATAGTTCCACTTCTTTTATTAACTTTAAAATAGTTCTTATGTAAGATTATGCCAAACTAGTTTATATGTTTGGTTTTTTAGACTTTCAGCTGTTTTGAGCAATTAGAATTTTTCTGTACTCAGTTTTTATGGTTACACCACTAAGACATTTTTGCCATTTTTACTCAATAATTCTCTTGAAATTAATTAAAACCACAACTTTTTAGGTCAGGTTGTCAGAAAATAATGTATGCAAGTTTATTTTCAATATATCCCTATATTATATATATATATATCCCTAATACAAAAACACAAAAAACATTCTGATTAATTTGCGTTAAGTTAACATGTTCATTTTTGCATAATTAATTGATCTAATTAACGTGTTAAATAGGCATAGAAAACACAGTACCATTACTCCTGCTTAGTGAAAAACTCCACCACTCAAGCATGCACCCTGAGTTTATATTCTATCAACCAATCTTAGGCCAGACCTGATCCTAGGGTCAACCTTGCAGGAATCTCTGTACATTGTGGAACTAACTGGACCATAGCAGGCTGCAGTTGGGGAAGCTTATGAAGGCAAAAGGCTGAAGTACTCGGACAGAGCAGCCGAGGCAGCACAACGGGGCTGGAGAACGCAGCTGCTCCTGGTGGAAGTCGGCTGCAGAGGTTTTGTAGCCTCATCAACCACCAGGCTGCTGAAAGGGATGGGAATGCGAGGACAGGCCCTCCGACAAGCCGTCGAATCGCTGTCCGAGGCTGCCGAGCCAATCAGCAACTGGAGGCTGAAAAGAAAGGATCCCAACTGGGCTGCAAGGTGACCATCAGCCAGCAGGAGGGGTCAAAGTGGAGGGGGTCACCTGGGATGCTAGGTGTCGCCGTTGAGCCATCTGGAGGTGTTGTGGGCCTATCATCAATGAAGTCCTCAAAAGTGCTCAAAGTCCTATGAGCCCAACTAACTGTCAGAGGAATGATGGATACTGTGTCATGGTTGTTGATCATGTAGAGCACATGCATTCCCAGGCTGAGAGCTTTCTGAAGTTCAACCATACTGCCAAAGATGACATGCTCAGATTGGTCTTATAAAAAACTTAAACTAATACTTAACTCTGCCTGACTGAACTGTGGAAACACTGAAAAACTATAGATTTTTACTTTCAATGCATGATCACATCGTACAGTAGAACTGCAGATTCACAGCCTAGAAGTAAGTATATATGTAATGTGAAATGTGATGGTGACCTCCTAAAGGCAGGAGGTTCAGAAGGTCTAGTTGTTGATGTGTTACTGGATGCTGTCAGTAGTAACTCACCTCTAGCAGTTATGGAGTGTTCAGCACTCAGGAACGACTTACTGGGTCGACCTCTTCTAATCCCATCACAGCTGTACTGGACTGTATCAGTCAGGATGAAGGAGATGGTTCTACTGGTCTCACTGGGAATCTCTTGGTTGTTTCTGTACCACCTGTAGCTCCAGTTTTCATACTGTGATATGTCACACTGCAGATTGACTGTGTCTCCAGAGTAGAAAGGACCAGCAGGACTAGAGATCTGTCTCACTGTTGCTGTGGGCAGAGCTGAGGAGACATCAGAAACATAACAGGATAACAACAGTTAGTGCTTCACTGCTGTTAAGCCGTCAAGTCGCTGTCCGAGGCTGCCGAGCCAACAGTAAGTAAAACACAAGAATAGAACTGTAATGTGAAATGTGATCATGACCTCCAAAAGGCAGGAGATTCAAAAGGTCTAGTTGCCGATGTGTTCATGTATGCTGGCGTACAGTGGATATCAAGACTAGGGATGCACCGATTGCAAAATTCTGGGCCGATGCCGATGCCGATGTTTAAAATAACAATCCAGCCGATGGCCGATGCCGATGGCCGATGTTTATTTTATTTAATTTTTATTCCCCCTTTTGTGCCATGGAAACAAAGAAATGAAGTGTTTGGTTCCAAAACGTCGATTTTTATTTCACTTTAATTTGAAAGCAAACTACACGTGCGTTTGTGGCATTATGTCACGGATCTTCTCCAAATCTGCAGATGGGTAGGCTATGTTTTGCAACAAAAAAAGGCATAATTGTTGCGACATAACATCGGCCACTACCATCGGTGAATGTCATTTTATTTGCCGATGGGCCGATGGCAGTCAACAAGGCCAACATCGGCCGATGCCGATGTTCGGCCAATGCATCGGTGCATCCCTAATCAAGACCTAGGGTTAGTCTGTTTCAGTTCACATAGAGTGGGATCATCAATCATACAGAATATGAGCACCCTGTTATAGGGTCAACACAGCCTTTGGTGTCCCTGTACACAACCACAAACAGCAATGTACAATCACCGCACAAAGCTTATCGATGTACAGACAATCTGCATGAATGTACTGTGAACACACACGTGTGAACACACATACACGTTTCTGTAACTGAAACATTTCAATATTATTTTCTGCAATGAACAAATGTAAAGAAATATAGTTGGAGAAAGTAATGTGCTACGACTAGGGCTGTTATTCTATTTAAAAAGTAATCGAATCAATTACATGTATTCATCCTGGCTGCCTGCTCTCTGTAGCCTACATGGTCCGCTGGGCTAAATTGATTAATACAAAAACACAAAAAACATTCTGATTAATTTGCGTTAATTAAGTTAACACATTCATTTTTGCATAATTAATTGATCTAATTAACGTGTTAAATAGGCATAGAAAACACAGTACCATTGCTTCTGCTTAGTGAAAAACTCCACCACTCCAGCATGGACCCTGAGTTTATATTCTATCAACCAATCTTAGGCCAGACCTGATCCTAGGGTCAACCTCGCAGTAATCTCTGTACATTGTGGAACTAACTGGACCATAGCAGGCTGCAGTTGGGGAAGCATATGAAGGCAAAAGGCTGAAGTACTCGGACAGAGCAGCCGAGGCAGCACAACGGGGCTGGAGAACGCAGCTGCTCCTGGTGGAAGTCGGCTGCAGAGGTTTTGTAGCCTCATCAACCACCAGGCTGCTGAAAGGGATGGGAGTGCGAGGACAGGCCCTCCGACAAGCCGTCAAGTCGCTGTCTGAGGCTGCCGAGCCAATCAGCAACTGGAGCCTGAAAAGAAAGGATCCCAACTGGGCTGCAAGGTGACCATCAGCCAGCAGGAGGGGTCAAAGCGGAGGGGGTCACCTGGGATGCTAGGTGTCGCCATTGAGCCATCTTGAGGTGTTGTGGGCCTATCATCAATGAAGCAGAGGGAGGGTGCCCACCTGATGACCCCAAAGAAGTGATTACCCCTACCTCCACTCAAGACATCAAGGAAGTACCGATTATCATAAAGGATTGTAAAATCAAGTCCTATGAGCCCAACTATCTATCAGAGGAATGATGGATACTGTGTCATGGTTGTTGATCATGTAGAGCACATGCATTCCCAGGCAGAGAGCTTTCTGAAGTTCAACCATACTGCCAAAGATGACATGTTCAGATTGGTCTTATAAAAAACTTAAACTAATACTTAACTCTGCCTGACTGAACTGTGGAAACACTGAAAAACTATAGATTTTTACTTTCAATGCATGATCACATCGTACAGTAGAACTGCAGATACACAGCCTATAAGTAAGTATATATGTAATGTGAAATGTGATGGTGACCTAAAGGCAGGAGGTTCAGAAGGTCTAGTTGTTGATGTGTTACTGGATGCTGTCAGTAGTAACTCACCTCTAGCAGTTATGGAGTGTTCAGCACTGAAGTACGACAGACTGGGTTGACCTCTTCTGAACCCATCACAGTTGTACTGGACTGTATCAGTCAGGATGAAGGAGATGGTTCTCCTGGTCTCACTGAAAATATTTTGGTCGTTTCTGTACCACCTGTAGCTCCAGTCTTCATACTGTGATATGTCACACTGCAGAGTGACTTTGTCTCCAGAGTAGAGAGGACCAGCAGGACTAGAGATCTGTCTCACTGTTGCTGTGGGCAGAGCTGAGGAGACATTAGAAACATGACAGTATAACAACAGTTAGTGCTTCACTGCTGTTAAGCCGTCAAGTCGCTGTCCGAGGCTGCCGAGCCAACAGTAAGTAAAACACAAGAATAGAACTGTAATGTGAAATGTGATCATGACCTCCAAAAGGCAGGAGATTCAAAAGGTCTTGTTGCCGATGTGTTCCTGTATGCTGGCGTACAGTGGATATCAAGACTAGGGATGCACCGATTACAAAATTCTGGGCCGATGCCGATGTTTAAAATAACAATCCAGCCGATGGCCGATGCCGATGGCCGATGTTTATTTTATTAAATTTTTATTCCCCCTTTTGTGCCATGGAAATAAGAAATGAAGTGTTTGGTTCCAAAACGTCGATTTTTATTTCACTTTAATTTGAAAGCAAACTACACGTGCGTTTGCGGCGTTACAGTATATCACGGATCTTCTCCAAATCTGCAGCTGGGTAGGCTATGTTTTGCAACAAAAAAAGGCGTAATTGTTGCGACATACTGTAACATCGGCCACTACCATCGGTGAATGTCATTTTATTTGCCGATGGGCCGATGGCAGTCAACAAGGCCAACATCGGCCGATGCCGATGTTCGGCCAATGCATCGGTGCATCCCTAATCAAGACCTAGGGTTAGTCTGTTTCAGTTCACATAGAGTGGGATCATCAATCATACAGAATATGAGCACCCTGTTATAGGGTCAACACAGCCTTTGGTGTCCCTATACACAACCACAAACAACAATGTACAATCACCGCACAAAGCTTATCGATGTACAGAAATCTGCATGAATGTACTGTGAACACACACGTGCTAACACACATACACGTTTCTGTAACTGAAACATTTCAATATTATTTTCTGCAATGAACAAATGTAAAGAAATATAGTTGGAGAAAGTAATGTGCTACGACTAGGGCTGTTATTCGATTTAAAAAATAATCGAATAAATTACATGTATTATTTCTGGCTGCCTGCTCTCTGTAACCTAATCCGCTGGGCAAAATTGATTAATACAAAAACACAAAAAACATTCTGATTAATTTGCGTTAATTAAGTTAACACATTCATTTTTGCATAATTAATTGATCTAATTAACGTGTTAAATAGACATAGAAAACACAGTACCATTGCTTCTGCTTAGTGAAAAACTCCACCACTCCAACATGGACCCTGAGTTTATATTCTATCAACCAATCTTAGGCCAGACCTGATCCTAGGGTCAACCTAGCAGGAATCTCTGTACATTGTGGAACTAACTGGACCATAGGAGGCTGCAGTTGGGGAAGCATATGAAGGCAAAAGGCTGAAGTACTCGGACAGAGCAGCCGAGGCAGCACAACGGGGCTGGAGAACGCAGCTGCTCCTGGTGGAAGTCGGCTGCAGAGGTTTTGTAGCCTCATCAACCACCAGGCTGCTGAAAGGGATGGGAGTGCGAGGACAGGCCCTCCGACAAGCCGTCAAGTCGCTGTCCGAGGCTGCCGAGCCAATCAGCAACTGGAGGCTGAAAAGAAAGGATCCCAACTGGGCTGCAAGGTGACCATCAGCCAGCAGGAGGGGTCAAAGTGGAGGGGGTCACCTGGGATGCTAGGTGTCGCCATTGAGCCATCTTGAGGTGTTGTGGGCCTATCATCAATGAAGCAGAGGGAGGGTGCCCACCTGATGACCCCAAAGAAGTGATTACCCCTACCTCCAGTCAAGACATCAAGGAAGTACCGATTATCATAAAGGATTGTAAAATCAAGTCCTATGAGCCCAACTATCTGTCAGAGGAATGATGGATACTGTGTCATGGTTGTTGATCATGTAGAGCACATGCATTCCCAGGCAGAGAGTTTTCTGAAGTTCAACCATATTGCCAAAGATGACATGCTCAGATTGGTCTTATAAAAAACTTAAACTAATACTTAACTCTGCCTGACTGAACTGTGGAAACACTGAAAAACTATAGATTTTTACTTTCAATGCATGATCACATCGTACAGTAGAACTGCAGATTCACAGCCTATAAGTAAGTATATATGTAATGTGAAATGTGATGGTGACCTAAAGGCAGGAGGTTCAGAAGGTCTAGTTGTTGATGTGTTACTGGATGTTGTCAGTAGTAACTCACCTCTAGCAGTTATATAGTGTGCAGCACTCATGAACGACATACTGGGTCGACCTCTTCTGAACCCATTACAGAAGTACCTGACTGTACCTCTAGTCAGGCTGAGGGTAATGGTTCTCCTGGTCTCACTGGGAATCTCTTGGTTGTTTCTGTACCACCCGTAGCTCCAGTCTCCATACTGTGATATGTCACACTGCAGAGTGACTCTGTCTCCAGAGTAGAGAGGACCAGCAAAACGAGAATTTTGTCTCACTTTTGCTGTGGGCAGAGCTGAAGAGACATAAGAAACATGACAGTATAACAACAGTTAGTGCTTCACTGCTGCTATGAATACGTTTCAGTGGATATCAAGACCTACTGTAGGGTTAGTCTGTTTCAGTTCACATATACAGAGTGGGATCATCAATCATACAGAATATGAGCACCCTGTTATAGGGTCAACACAGCCTTTAGTGTCCCTGTACACAACCACAAACAACAATGTACAATCACCTCACAAAGCTTATGGATTCACAGACAGTCTACCTGAATGTGAACATACACGAGTGAACACACACGTTACTGTAACTGAAACATATTGACATTATTTCTGCGATGAACACGTAAATAAATGTAGGTGGAGAAAGTCATGTGCTAGGACCAATCAGAGTAAGAGATTAGAGTTATAGATCTGATCTAGTGAGGGAGCATCTAGTCAGTAATGCACAGTACATCAACCATTACCTTGAGTGTGTCCAGAGTAGAACAGAGCGCTCAGCACTAAAACAAGACAGAGAAGCATCTCATTAGGACAAATACCCAACAGATACAGAACCATGGTGATACAGCTCTCTGTCATGTGTTATCAATGACCAATTCATGATTTACGTAATTAATAAATGACAGTCAGTCAGTCAATAAATCAATCAAACAATCAGATTACTGACACCGAGCTGAAATACCAGAGATTTTACTTTGGCAAACACACACCACACTAATCACATTTACACAGAGTCTGCTTTGGACGACGCTTCCAAATTCTTTATCTGTCAGTTCTAAAGGCTTAACATATATATTCTACAACGGAGAGTTTGGATACTTGATTCTGATTGGCTAGCAGCCGTGGTAAAATACTCTGTAACCCACTGCTGCGACCGCATAACAATTAGTATTGATGCGCCGTCAATCTCATTGCCGAGGCCATTGATAAAATCAAGCGGTAGGCTATGCTTTGGGTAGCAACCACTCGCAGCAACCTCGCCTTTTTCGTATCCTATTACAAAAACGCACTCATCAGTCCGACTCCAACACTTCCACACACCTACCAGCTAAAAAGAGTGCTCTGGAGAACTGTTTTAATAACTGCACCATAGCTGTAAATATTCAAATAAACGTGAACCACCCGAATCATGCCTTATGGCTCATGTGAACAAGGCCAACCCAAATAGGCGAGATAGCCTATGTTGCCTGGCAACCATTTAATTCAGAACTACTGTATAGCCCATCGCGTTGGAAATACTAAAATGATAAGAATGATCGGTTAATAAATAATTGAATGTTACTACTGAGTGTTTTTGTGAATATATACATGTAGTAACCGTTGTAGAAAAGCAATTGACCACGAGAGGCAATGGGTTACAGGGGATTTTATCACAGCTACGGGGGTTTTAGGACCTCCGCTATCGCGTCGGGCCTAACAACGCCCCGTGGCTGTGGTAAAATCCCCTGTAACCCACTGCCTCTCGTGGTCAATTGCTTAATTTACACACACTCCCTTACTCTACTGTAAGTCTCTCTCTCTCTCTCTTGCTCTCTCTTAGACAAACACACACACACAGGTAGACAAAATAAGGGTCAGTGACAAATAAGGGTGGGAAAGATAAAAAATATAAAAAATAAAAAAATTTGGGGGAAATACTGTTTTAAAAGCATGCATCAGGTGTGTTAATATGTGGATTTTGTATTTATGTTGGTTTTATGTCATTTTAAATTACATTTGCACATTTTATTTCAAAAAGTAAGACCAAATGCGCCTGAAAATGTTAAGTGGTGTAACCAGAGAAAAGTGGTAAATATTCTATATTTTATCAATCTAGAGTGTATGTAGGTGTACTCATAATAATAATCAATTGCAACATGTTACCCAAGAATAGATTTTATCAGGATGATCTCAAATGTTAATATTTCACCAGTTTTGCAACATCGAGCGGGTCATATGGTATGCTGAAAACACCTTGGTTTTTGTTATAATCTATGGAAATGTATGTCAAAATGGCTAAAAAGATGTTGTTACACTACAGTAGAATATAATGCTTGGATAGGAATATGAATATAATTAATATTCCTGTATAATTTCATATTTTCATGAACAAACACTGGTTACACCATTTGACACAACCCAGTGTCAATTGGTGTAACCATCTACATTTACCAAATTGATTATATTGTATTAATGATGAAATGGCAGACAAGTATTACATAAGACTTATTAGGCAGGCCATCTCTGAGTCTCAACACAACATAGAATGTCTGGCCAAATAACATGTAGGCTATGATGTAAATGACAATTCCCCTTTTCTCGAAAGAATACTTGGAAAATAAATAAAACTGACTAATAAACTAAATATTTCTTCTTAAGATGGCTAGTTGTCCTTGTGCTGCATCATAAAATATTGGCCCTTGCCTAAAATAGCATCAAACAGAAAGACTTATAATAGGAGTCATATTTGAGGCAAATGGTGTAACTGGTTACACCATTTGACATTTACATTAAAAATCAAATTTGTCAGGCATTTACATGGACTCCCATGTAAGCTAGCTAGTTGACCTAGCTACTTTCAAACATACTTTTTAAAGTAAATACTTGTTTTTATGATAAAGATCAATAATCAATGTCTTTCACTGGTTACACCATTTTCCACTGGTTACACCATTTGACATGTAAACCTAATCATACCTGACCATACCCTAAAATGTCAAATTATCTCAATATTTCTAAGAGAGTTACTAACCTTGACATGCAACCATGAAGAGCAGAGAGTGGTCCTTCTCTGTGATACATTTCCCACCAAAATTGTCTTCTTGTAAAAAAAAAAAAAAACTTCTTATCTAGACACTTATGTAAGTTGACCTGAGGCTGACATGATTCCCCGGATTATTTATAATATCCAGAACAATATAGTTCCACTTCTTTTATTAATTTTAAAATAGTTCTTATGTAAGATTATGCCAAACTAGTTTATACGTTTGTTGTTTTAGACTTTCAGCTCTTTTGAGCAATTTGAATTTTTCTGTACTCAGTTTTTATAGTTACACCACTTAGACATTTTTGCCATTTCTCTCGAAATAAATTAAAACCACAACTTTTTAGGGCAGGTTGTCAGAAAAGAAAGTATGCAAGTAATCTTTAAGTTTATTTTAAATTTTTAACCTAAAAAATTTAAACTTAACCAAAGGGACACAAAAAAACAAGCGTCACATCTTTGACCCATAAACAGAGTATCAGTACTCACATAGTAGAACACAAGGCCAAGTGTGCTCCATCCTCTCCCGGTGATGAGAATGTGTGTCCGTCTCTGAACCACAGTGTTTATTCTGACCTGCACTTCCTCTTCATATACAGTAGGATGAGCAGTTCACACTTCTGCACCTTGAAACAGGAAAGAAGAAAATAGAGATGGGGGTAAGAGAGAGAGAGAGATAGAGAAAGAAAGAAAGCGAGTTACTGTGAGAAACATTAGATGTAACAGTATTTTTGAGTTTAGTTTATTAGACAATAGTTATAATACACGATGGTGCAAGTCATGCATCATAAGAATGTCAAGGATTACTCATCTGACCTTTTTTGCAACACTGAACTCTCAAATGTGCATTTGTCTTTGTAGTGAGGTGTTTGTGCACTGCACCCCTACCCTCTGGGCAGATGTCAACAGACTGTTCCTGTCTGATCACATCCTGCACTGACATTCTCAGTCACCTGAGGAAGAGCTGCTCTTCTGCTTTTCCTCACATATCAGACTCATACCCAAGCATCACGGTCGTCCAATGATCTTCTCCCAAACTATTTCTGAGCCTATGAGGAGGGACGAGGAGGAGAGAAGGGGGACGAGTAGGTATGAGGGGAGAGGACAGGGGGAGGAGGAGAGGGGAGGAGAGGGGAGGACAGGAGGGGGAGGAGAGGGGAGGATAGGAGAAGGGGTTTATTGGGGGGTGAAGAGGAGGAAGAGAGGAGAAGGAAGTGGGAGGAAGTGGGAATAAGAGGTTGAAAGGAGGTGGGGACTGATTCAGGGTGTAGCGACTTGATTTAGGCAAAGCAGTGCAAATTTACAGATTGAAACGTTTTTTCATGAAAAACTCAACTACTCTATGCAATTGGATATAACTTACAAATTGCATGACAAACAAGACGTAACCCAGTTGAATTGTTTAAGCTCCTATAGGAGCCAAATTCCTTTTTTCTTATTTGTGAAAATTGTCTCTCGGTTTGGTAAATGGGTTTATTATTAGGCTTATTAATATTATCATTATTATTTGTATTACTTTTGGTACTCAATATGGAATCTTGCCTGGGTATACGCCCTTTTTCCCATGTTTCCCTGTTACCTCTCCTATAATACAGGGAATCAGAGCACAGGCAGGCCTCAGGCAAGAGCGCTATCACACAGTTTTGACCGTAATAAATTGTATTGCTTAATTTACTAATATATAAACTTATAGTTTCGTTGTTTTCTAGTTACACACAGCTATTGGGGCGGTTGTAATATTTTTGCCATCAAAATAAATCACTTATATTTTTGTATAGTTTTTCGTCTGATCCTTTTTATTTCTTTGGAAAGCAATCACAAGCGCGTCTAACTGCATGCATCATATCTGGGGTCTCAAGGCATGTTTGGATTCGTGGTATTGCCTTTACAGCTCCTCAGTATAAATACTCCCCCTCCCCCAGCGTGGGCAAGTGTGGGTGGCAGCCATACTGACGAGCGACGCAGTGAAACCTGTGACATCGTCGTCATGAACCCAGTCCACCGAGTTCTGAGGAAAGGAAAGGGTGACAGTTTCACACAGGAAGGACTGAGACACGACTCTGTTTAGACGATTTCTCCTTGGCTGGCAGAAATAGCATTTGAGTGTAGATAAGGATCAGAATATGTATAAAAAACGTGCACATCTGTGGTTCCTTTTTATCCTTCAACTTGGTAAAAAAAAAGTTATTTCAACTTTAATAGTAGAATTTACCCCAATCAATATAACATGTTGAAATATTAGCGCATTAATAGGAAGAAAAAAAGGGATAATTGGTGGGGTACTACTAATCTCACACCCGGCCCCCAACCTAGACGAACCTAACCCTCAACCTGGAAGCCCCTAACCTTAACCCAAACATGGAGAACCCGGGTTAGTCTGCCTCCTACCCTCCAACCGTACCTACACCCCCATCCTAATTTAACCAATAGCAGGCCTCTCTGAGTACTGTTGCCTCTCTGCCCACAAAGGAAACAGCCATGTTCAGCTCTCCCCACCCCCCCCCCGCCCCACCAGCCATAACCGCATTCATGGCTGGGACATTTCATTGTGGTTTCCTGGATTTCTAAAACTTTAAGTGCTGCTCAGGGGCCCTGAGTTTAGAACTCCAGTAGTTAAATACCATGGAGGTAAAATTAATAGTACTTAAACCATTTCATATATTTCTGTCTGTGATTCAGATTTCGACATTCCTCACGTTTCCACTCCTTCATTTCCACGTATGAGCATGCAACATGTTTACTGCTGCACCTGGCCTGTTCAACCAGTCACATGCAGCCTCATTCTCAACACATGTCACATGCAGCTTCTAGAGAAGTAATGGGTCGGCTAACTACCACTAAATGTGCTTGTGCTATTCTGTGTATCTATAGTTCCTCCATCCCGTAGTCTACTCAGAGTCTCCGCTCCCTTAGAGTTGCCATTCACACAAACAAAGGCTTAACTCAGTGCAGCGGGACAGAAAGAGGCTGTGTCACCCGATAGCGTGGTTCCATTGTATATGTGAAAGAGCCACACTGCACTCTGGGTATTGTGTTCTCAAGAGGGGGAGTCAGGTTTCCCAGGCAACTGCAGGATGCCTTTCCAGAGGCCTGGGAGACAGAGAAAGGGACAGCCAGAGGAAGACGGAGAAAGCGAGCGAATACACCAGGCCCCCAGGATTCGAAATCTAAAGTGAAGCCCTATTGAACCGCGCCATCTTGGCAAAATTGTGGTTCTTCCGGTGCCTTTTGTACTTGCGCAGTTGTGCTTTTCTGGCCTACCGGTGCCTTTTCTACTTGCGCAGTGGTGCTTTTCTGGCCTACGCGCGTCCACGAACAGGTTCACGTTTATGTGAAATGTAGACGCATGTTCTCGGCTCTCCCTGCTTTGCTTTAGCAATGAAACCCGGCTTGTATATTAACCTGTTTTTGTCAAATATATCCATTGGAGACATTATTTTTTTATCCAGGCATCTTTTATCCAGGCATTTTAACAGGTTAATTATAGCTGAACATGTTTTGTTTGCTAGTAGATGGTATTGTAGTGAGACAGCTAGGGGAGGAGCGGTCTCCCTAAGAACTGCGAGTGACTGACTGATTGAGGATTGCATACACCTGTACACGCCCAGCGCGGCGGGGAGATGGAACTCCTCAAAAGGGAATTATTGGGAGTGTATTTTCGTTGGCCGGGTGAGCGTTCTGTCTAGCGGCTGGGGCTCAGGGACTGGGTGCGTTCACATGCTGCTTAGGGCTGCCAGCGTGAAGATAGCAAGAGAGTGGGAGCTTTTCCAGTGCTAGGAGGAGAGGCTGGTTGCTTCTTTTAGGTAGCTGTAGAGGGGACATAGGAGTATCCTGGGCACCGCTCTCCTTCTGCATTTCCAGTAGCGGCTCTACCGCTACAGGTGCTGCTGCTCGCTCAGACTGGGTCTGGAGCGCCGCCGACTGTGAATTTCCCCCGGGGAGTCGGACGGCGTCACAAGCGAAGGCCCCGGGGGGGGGGGCCTCATTCTTTCTGACTGGATTTTCTAAATCTGAGACTCATATTCTGATCTGCTAAGAATCAGGGAACACCATTGGAGGCGTTCATGTGAGTCTCCGGGGAGACGAGTAGTCTTCCCCCAGGCCCTTTTGATGTCGGCTCAAGGCCATCCCCCCTCCCCCTTGAATATCATATTTAGCCACCACCTCATCCTGTAACTTGATTAAGTTAAGCCTTTCCCAGATAGCCTGTGACATATCGTTATTTATTTGCCTTAAAGTGACATTGGGCGTTTCTTTGCCACTTTCCTCTGTTGTCATTTTGGGGGGCGCTGGGCTCCCCCGCAGCATCCGAATCTGGGATCTGCTTAGGTGGACTGGGAGACATTATGTGACAGAATGTTGTGCCAAGCCCTTTAAGGAAATAAAGATCTTGAGCCTTTCTGGAGACTGGGAGTGAAGTGTGTGTGGTAAAAAGCACCCTCAAGGTCGCCTTGAGGAATGTAAGAGATATGAACCAAGCGATATCCCTGTTGTTGGGCTAAAGAGGAGAGAGGTAGCCTACCGCTCAGTGAGCGGATGAGAATAAAGGTTTTGGTCCTTTTTTGTGGTTGGACCGAAGTGTGTGTTTGCGCACTTGGTCGCGGGTCCGGTTTCAACACTCCTGAACAGCTCCTACACCGCTCGGTTTTGCCAAAAACACTCAAGCTGAAACTAGATAAGCTGTAAATCTGCAGTTGAGAAAACTGCTGGACACCTGATCTACTAGATAGGTATAGGTGTGCACATAACAATTGGAGATCTCATCAGAATGCATTCATAAATTATTACAGGTATACCTTTGATGTTATAGATATGTCTAGACATTTAATCATAGTTTAACGTGTTGGAGGCTATGTGTGTGGTCTATTAGATTGGTTCTTTGTTGAGAGACAGACCACTCACCACCAAGTTGTTTGGCTCTGAATGGCTCGAAACCCAGGTCAGTTCAGGCAAGGCGTCCCCCACCCGTCTGGTCTTTGTTTGGCTGGTATTTGGTTGGTGTTCAGCTCTGTCTTCATCCGGGTCACGGCACCAAATTGTTGGCTTTTGGCGTTCTTCTGCTGTTGCTCTGCGTTGTGTATTTTTTTGTAAGCCTTGATTAGAGTTGCAGCACCATCTTATTATGAACCACGATGTTAATAGCCTTCTTATTTTGATAGTCATTGATGAAATCACCCAACAAGGGATTGGAAGCGGCGACAGATGATAGATTTATTGTACAAAGATACAATCACATGGAACACTGGGATGTTTCCCTAGTCTCTCTCTCTCCCTGCTTCTCTGCTGGCTGCGGCTGTGGCGCGAAGTCGTGGCCTTTGACTTCCCTCTCCGCATGGTGTTATCAGCGTGTCTGCCTGCTGGGAGCAGCGAATCTGTCCGGCTGAGTTGCCTACCGTTTCCAAATCGAAGTCTCAAGGTTTGGTTGAGACGTTAAATAGTGCTCTCTCGGCCCACCTCCCACGCCTAAGCCTGCCCGTTTAGGGCCTAGTGAAGCTAGATTGGTGGAGGAGTGACCATACAGATGTGTCGCCTGTCACCCTAACTTGATATCTTAATCACCATTGGTTGTCAGTCTGGGTGGTGTCTGTTGATAGTGTCCCATAGAGATGTGCCATTGATACCCAAGAGGAGAGGCTCCCCTGTGGCCTAAGTGTGACTTCTTGACACTCACTACCCCGAACGGCCACAGCAGCAGCAGCATCAGCTGTCTCCCTCACTCTATCGACTACAGTGTCCACGTGAAAACAAACAAACACATTAAATCAAATACATAGCAGTAATACTCTGTAGATGTTAGAGACATTTCTCCCTAGATTCTTCACAACCCCACCTAAACCATTATGCTATCGAAAAGCTGGCGAGTCGTGTGCGTGAATGACTGATATTCATTCAGAGAAGTGACATCTGCGCACGACCCTGGAGTTGCATATCCTTATATGGGGAGTTTACCTATACTAATTCATGTGAGCGGCCACGAGCTTTGAACTTGAGAAACCATGAGATTCGCAGGCAGGTGCGAACTCTTCCAGCGTTTTACGAACACATCGTGAATCAGACGGGATCCTACCTTAGAAACGTTCTTAGGAAGAAATTTAAGAACAGAACTTAAGACGATATTGGTGAATGAGGCCCATTGTTTGTATGTTTGATAGATCATATTGTTCATGCGGTGCTATTATGAATACCACCCATGAAGCAAAAAGCAGGGCTCAGTTCCACTCTCTAAATATATCTCTGGCCATGCTCATCCCTGCTGACCTAGTACCAGGTACGACCCACAATTACCCATATTTACATACATTGCGACCCTAACAGATGTGTTGACCTTTGACTTCTGTGTCAGCTTTCACCTGTATGTTGCCCGTACTGCACCAGCAAGCTCACCAGGACCCTACGACCATCCACCATCTATTCAACCAGGTGGTGACAGCAGGACCTCCCCAAGAGAATTCATCATGCTGCTAAAATGTGGCCTTAAAAGGACCATACAGTATCTGTCTATGTATGTATTATGTATGATTTGATCTCCATTATTAACTTGTCACTCTACATATATCAAACAACTTCGATCCATTTACCGAGGCAAAGCTCATGTTTAAAGATATTTGCATTTTCATGTTTCAGCAGTAATGTACGTGGTACGTGGATTCACCACTGCCAGCCCAAAACAGGTATTCTCTCTCTCTCTGTCTCTCTCTCTCAAGCAGTATCCCAGTATTGTGATTTGTGTGTCTGTGGTATGTCCAACTGCACATAGTGACTGGCTTCAGTCAACCCTTCACTCCAACCCTGCCCTGGTGATGGAAGACATTCAGAGGTTGCTGGGGGTCTCTGGGCTCAAACAACACAGGTATCAGCAGGAGGCCTTTGAGGACCAGTGACATAACAAAAATGGCCCATCTGACAGGTAAATCTGAATCATACTATATTGTACTATGTATACTATATACATATATTATTTCATCTGCAATAGGTAATGGAGATCTGCAGTGTGTTAGTATTACTTAATCGGTTGCTCGTTCCCATCCACCATGGGGGGGGGGGGGGTGGATCTTGATGTTCCTAACTTGAAATACAGTATTCTACCATGTATGATGTGTTTTTTTTTTATAATCTTTGTGGCCATCCTGGATTTCCGAAAGTGTAAAACTAAATGTTTAAATCTACAACTTTTGAACTAGTCATCATATAGAGACATGCCACCATTTTCTGTTTTGGCATGAGGAATATATGGAGGTGGTTATTATCATGATTTTAACATGATGTATGGTACATTCAAACTTTAAAACATAAACACGTAGGAGAAAAGTATAAATAATAGGTATAATTGGGCCAGAGAACTCTCTCTCTCTCTTTTTCTCCCCTGGAATCTCTCCTCCTACCCCTCCTCACCCCTGGATTTTCTCTCTTCCTCCTCACCCCCTCTCTCCCTCTTCCTCTCCTCTGGACTCTCAAGGATGACCACACAGATGGTAAAATAAAATAATACATACATGGGGCAATATTTTAAAGTTGGGAACATACATTTTTCTTTACTAGACCAATTAAGGATTACAAAAGGCTAGGTTAGAAAAATATATCTATAGGGTCCATGGGAACCCCCCCCCCCCTCCCCCTTCTCTACACTATAATGATATTATTGAATTTTGATTTCTTCATTTATTTCCCACTCTTTATCTTTAGGCAACATCACTGCGCTCTCAAATCCTGTGCTTTGGAGTTGCAGTCCTCCTTCTTCTCCTTCCCCACAACACTCGCTGCCCCCTGGAATCGTCCCAACACCACAGACTGCGCCCCAGAAAACCCTAACACCTTGTACTGCCACCAGCCAAATCTGAGTTACTCCTTTCCCAATACTTCCGTCTCCTGAATAGCCCAACACATCATCCTAATTAATCCCCTTGGAATACCGCCAGGACTACATACTGCCCCTGATGCATCTCAGAGCTACTCCCTTTCAGATGGACGCACACTCACTGACATTATTTCTGTGCAGATGTTATAGCACTTTGTCATAGTTCTTTGTTCAAAAGTCATTACAATATTTGTTCAATTATGTTGTAAAACAGAATTTGACTGAAGTTAATAAATTCAAAAAATGTAATGTTGCTGTTTTTCCACTTAATGCTTTCAGATGTTAGGTTCAGGAGGTGCGGGTCAATCCGTGGGGTCAACTGTAACATCTGACTTCTCATACTCTTTATGTAATTTATGGGGACTTTTACATGATATGACAAATTAATAGACATGTGTAACTATAATATAGCAAAACATGACTAATCTATTTGAATTAGTCTCAAAGTAATCTGGAAAAGAGTAAAAAGTGTTACACTTGACCCCACTCTCCCCTATACAAGTGTCTGGTAAGAAATGGAAACAAACTTGAACTTAACTTAAATGCATGTACAGGATCAGGGCAGAGTTACAGTAGTGATGCATCTTGCAGCTAAAACAGAATAAAGTACAAATGTAGGCTATTCAAGATAAAATAAAAGTAAGGAAAAATGATTTGCAGTACTAACTGTTAAAATATATTAAAATGAATGGAAACTGGTTTGGAATTGTATGATGAAAATGTTAGTTATGGAATAGTCTTGCAACATTTAGAGACTGAGTTGTGAGTCCAGTTATGGAAATGAAAAATGACATTTTCAGAAATATTGCACTTTATTATAGTTAGTAGTAGTTGACGTTGAAGTGTCCCAATTGACTGATATATTACTGAACTTTGAAATACTGAAGTAGCCTATTTCCTCCTACAAAGACAAATCTTCAAACCACACAATCACTTCATTTAATTCAAAAATATAAAATGACAAAATTCTACAACGTATATAAAATGTGTTCTAGACAATACCAAGAAGAGGTTATTATGCCTCCGCCAGGCGATAGCGGGTTGTACGGCCGTCCGTCCATCCGATGTTTGTTAATTCAATATCTCTGGAACGCATTGACGGAATTTCTTCCCTTTTGGTAGAAATGTTCATTGGCACTCAATGATGAACTGCTTAGATCGTGGGGGTCAAAGGTCAAAGTTCAAGGTCACTGTGACCTCACAAAGTATGTTTTTTGGCCTGATGAACACAATATCTCAAGAAAGGCTTGACAGAATTTGTACATATTTGGCAAAAATGTCCAGTTGGACTTAATTAGATTAATTGGATTAGATTTTGGTATTCAAATGTCAAAGGTCGTCACCATGACATCAAAGGCACTTTTGAACCAGGCCCCCAGGATTCGAAATCTAAAGTGAAGCCCTATTGAACCGTGCCATCTTGGCAAATTTGTAGTCATTTGGCTATTTCCGGTGACTTTTGTACTTCCGCAGTTGTGCTTTTCTGTCCTACGCGCGTCCACTAACAAGTTCACGTTTATGTGAAATGCAATGAAATGAAAACCGGCTTGCATATTAACCTGTTTTTGTCAAATATATCCATTAGAGACATTTTTTTTTTATCCAGGCGTCTTAGTTTTAACAGGTTAATTATAACTGAACATGTTTTGTTTGCTAGTAAATGGTTTTCATTCCTTTCGCGATAACGTTATTGCAGCCAGGCTAAATTCCTCCAGGGAGCCAGTGACCGGCGAGTTGAAGAGGTTCACTCCCCGCCAGCAGGAGCTTTGGCCGCTGCTACCGCATCTCGGATAACCCGCTGAGTTCGTGGCTGCTATTTCACATTTGCCCTTGATCAATCCCAATACCGATCCATGGTAATAATGAATCAATCGTTCAGTAAGTAGTTGGGTGTTTTCTTCCCTCTAGTGGTGTGACATCATATTGCACAGATTCAGAGTATGAGAACAAGATCAAATCATCTGATGTGGTTGAATCATGACCCCATCATGATCACGTCCATCTGAGCCTGTATTAAAGTCCAAATACAGTATGTTGTATGTCATTTACTGTATGTTGTTGCAGGTGGCTTGTGTGATTGTATTTACAGATAATACTATGTTCCAGTTATACAAAGTGATTATATTTACAGATAATACTATGTTCCAGTCATACAAAGTGATTATATTTACAGATAATACTATGTTCCAGTTAGGGATGTTAATAGTTAATTGACTATCGATTAATTGCCGATAAGAATTTACTCGAGTAAGATTTGGTTACTCGATTAATTGCTTGTTAATGGAACATAACTTTTTTGGGGGGAATGAACATTATCAATGGGAGTTGCGTGAAATATAATCATGATTTAAGGTCTGACTGCACATGAGGGCGCCACGCCATGTAGTGAAGGCTAATTGGGATGCCAGGAAATTTCAACGACACAGCAGAAGAAGACAAAAAAATGAAGCGAGCAAAGCGCAGTCCGGCGCGGGACGTTCTTATCAATTAATCGACTATCGTTTGTTAAGGTTAACAGTTATCGGTTAATGAAATTCCTTGAAATTTGCAACCAAGTCATACGAAGTGATTATATTTACAGATAATACTATGTTCCAGTCATATGAAGTGATTATATTTACAGATAATACTGTGATCCAGTCATACAAAGTGATTTACAGATAATACATCTCATTCATATCTAGACCGGTATGGTCCTTTAATATTAAAATCTGGAAATTCATATTAATGAACAAGTGTCACATTACATTATCTTAATATTAAACTCTGGAAACTCATTAATGATCATTTATCACACTACATTATCTTAACCTTAAATCCAGTAAACTCATATTAATGCATTAATCTATCAAATTACAATATCTTAACATTAAACTCAGGAAACTCATATCATAAGCAAGGCTTTAAAAATGCAAAAATCAATGCTGAGCTCACAGTCCAGCTTGCTGATGTGGATGATCTGGTCTGGACTGGGACTTCAGCTCTTCAATCCTCTTCAGGGGTTTTGGCTGTGGACAACAACACAACATAATGAGTTTGAGGGGAGGCTGGAGTCCAACTGTCCTGTTCATAGCAAGACAGCTACGGACAGTCGTCTTCCACAGGAAATCTAAACGCGTTCTGGTTTATTTTGGTGTAAATCAGTTATTCCACAATCCAAAATACACAAGTCCCTGCCGTGATCTTGATCACAAGTCTAAATTCAAACCACAAACATACACACTCATGACATAAATGCACCCAGCCTATCAATGAACACACAATGCAGTAGATCCACAGGTGAACTCTGAGATACAGGTACCAGACTGTGGTCCAAAGCTACAGTCAGCTGTTTCCCTATCAAGCACAGTAACTACCTGAGCCTACAGGCCGGTGTTAAACCCAGTCCTGGGATCAACTCTGCTGTCCTCCCCCTACTCTGTCTTCCACTCTACCTGACATCTGTCTGACTGAGGTGGGAAAGATATAAAAGTAAAGAATATAAAGTCTTTAAGTGAACAAAAAACAGAGCAGTATATAATATGTTCTACCCTGGCGTCATATCAGCACCAGTATGACAGTCAAATCTTACTTCAGGGTCCAGTTCGGGGGTGCAGACTTTGGTAGAGAGAGTCCTGATTGGTAGTTTGGGGGTCCAGGCTTTGGTAGAGAGAGCCCTGATTGGTGGTTTGGGGGTCCAGACTTTGGTATAGAGAGTCCTGATTGGTGGTTTGGGGGTCCAGGCTTTGGTAGAGAGAGTCCTGATTGGTAGATTGGGGGTCCAGACTTTGGTAGAGAGAGTCCTGATTGGTGGTTTGGGGGTCCAGACTTTGGTAGAGAGAGTCCTGATTGGTAGTTTGGGGGTGCAGGTTTTTATAGACAGCATCGCTCTTATGATCGAACACCACAACGTTAACAGCAGGGTCATTCTCATAATCCTGATTCACCTGAAAGAATAAAACAAATAATTATTGTACAGATGGATAAGATAAGACAAGATAACATAGATGTTAATAATCCCTAGGGGGGAAATTCGAACATTTCAGCAGCAGAAATAACAGGTGGAGAATAAAATCATATCAGTCATAAACATACCAAACATAGTGCACCAATACAACAATAACAATAGACACATGAAACTATGAAAGAACTATGAAAAGAAAGAACTATGAAAACTACTATAAATACCCACTAGTATGAACTATGAATGTCTCTGAAATTATAAAATCTAGCAAATGTAAAGTGACAAGTGACACAGTGTGTGTGGGGGGGGTCCAAGTCTGATAATGGAACGGTTAGGAGGAGGTTGGGGGGTTACAAGTGAACTTCCCCACCAAAAATCATATCATCTCTGTTCTCACCTCTCCAGAGTTTCCTGTGTGTGTGTTCAGTCTGCTGGAGCTCTGAGTACCGGAGGAGACTGGCTCTGTGGAACACACACTACTATAACTAGAGAACCGTGATATTTATATACGTGTGAATGTGTGTGGTTCATAGACTGAGGTGATGTCATTCTAGTAACAGACAGCAGGGGGAACCTCTTCTCTTGTCCGATCTCACCTCTCTTAGGAAATAGGTCTACAGTATAAGGAGACAGGAAGATTGTATAACAGAGGAACTATCTCTATAAAAGACAAAATATGTCTTTCTATAAACTAGTACTAACACAGGCGTGGGATCAAGACTTTTACAATTTCACCAGTTCAAAATCTAAACTTGAAATAAGTCTCACAGTTGAAGTTGAGTCAATTACAGTCGCAGGACAATTATTCAAAATAGAGAGAGAGAGAGAGAGAGAGAGAGAGAGAGAGAGAGAGAGAGAGAAAATGCATGTGTATGTGTATGTGTATCTGTGTGTGTTTTTTTGTGTGTGTGTGTATATGTGTGTGTGCATGTGTGTCTTTGTGTCTATGTATCTGTGTGTGTTTGTGTGCGTGCATGTGTGTGTGTGCGTGCGTGCATGCGTGCGTGTGCATGCGTGTGTATGTTGTCTCTGCGGTACCCCTATACGGTCCTACCGTCCTGTAACGGGAACTTACCAGCCCATCGACTTCACGCTGATATGGATCTCTGATAGATAGTTTAGGCAGGTGTCAAGAAGATTTTTCTAGCTACTAACAGTCTATCGTTCCCAGAGCCAACCCTGCTTAAGCCCCAGCTACACCCCTCTACCCCTCTTGTGAGAGGGATACAGCATAGGAGCCACATCTGATACACGACTGCTCTTTTCTAAAAAAAGATACCTGTAGATGTGGTTGCTAGTTTTAGCAGCTAGTATACTTTAGCGGCAAGTGTTTGCCATTTACAAACCAGGGCAACCTATAAGAATAATAATGCATGCATCACCTAACATTTCACATAAGAGATATTTTTTCAAAGAGATAATTTTAACGTTTTATAATCAATATGATTTTTTTAGAATAGAAGGACACATGCTAGAGGCAGAATTATGCAATGTGAAGGGTTCTATCAAATCAAATCAATCACAATAATTGGTAGCATGGTTGGAAAGAGATTCTATAAAGATGGCCTATCCTACATAAAACTCTATATCAGTGTTTCTTACCTATCGGACCAAATGGACGTCATCTGAGAGATAATTATTTTAGTGACACGTGACAAGCTTTGACTGTCTGGCCAACGCCAAGTGTTCATTCGAGCGTGACTTCCTCTTTTCCTCACTTTTCCTCATTTTATCAAAAAGCAAAAGTTCTCCCATTACCGAATGAGAGATACCTTATTTTAGGTACTTTTCTCCAGGAGTTGTTCTCAACTCATACCACTGTTGGGTGCATAGGTCACATTTAAATACAATTGTTGTGTTCTTTACTCTGATCAGACTTGTTTCAGAGCCTTTCTGGTTCCGAAATGCTTAGATTGCGTTTTTGAGCAATTCACTTCCCTTTTTACCATCGACATCGAGTGGGCTTCTGTCAATCTGCCGCTCCCCGGTTGCTGTGGCTACATTGGTCTTTGGTCGACAAAAGGGAAGTATTATATACCCAGTTTTTGATCTTAGATGGCGTCCCTTGGGTTCCAGTGTTGTGACTCAGAAGGGAGATTACTCAATCACTGCGTTCCAATCAGCTTCTCCCGGGTGCTTGTGTCTCTGGGTAACAGAATTGTAGACTGAGTGAATGTGTTTGACAGAGGAACTCATGAACATCCCATTTTCTCCCACGTCACTGGAGAAATGGTTTCAACCCCCAAATTGTAGCAGAGAGAGACAACTCAACTCTGATTCATTGCTGGTTCAATACAGTCACCACTTCTCTGTTACCAGACTGTGGCCTGTTCAGCTGACCCCCAGTCTGCTAACCCTCCAGGCCCGGTACACCGCTCGGCTCTAGCGCTAAATTTCATAGTTCCTCCCCTCCTCCCCGTCATGCACAATGTAGACATACAGTAGCTGCTCTCAGTCACGCACATCAGCACTCATCATGATTCAGCAGTTTTCTACTTCCACATTTATGCAGGCATGGTCCTAACTTTGATTAAGTTACAGCAAGCAAAACATGCACTAATCCTCCTTATTGATCTAAAAAATACATTTCGTATGCCATTCTTATTAAAGTAGATACTTGCTTTAGTTAGATTATTAACATTTCAGTGCCAGTATTTTTATGTATGCTGTTGATATCCCTCACCGATCTACATCAGACCTATGCCCCTCAGACGCCTGAATGACTGATAGCGCTCCCACTTGTCAGGTGTTCCCCTAGGCCCTCGATCATCCATCCTCGGGTTCTTAGGTAGGAGATATTGCTGACGGAACCTTGAGAAATCCCCCCCTCGACTCCCAGGATCCTCTTTGAGCAGTCCGGCCCTCCCTGTTCCCTCCTTGATGTTGTGGGGGTGCGTACTCTCTCCTGGGCGTGCAGCTCCTCGGGAACCAGTGGGGAACAGGTCGCTGGTGAGACCCTCTGTTAGGTTGGTGGTGAGTCTCTCCTCTGTTAGGTTCTCTCCTCTGTTGGGTTGGTGGTGAGTCTCTCCTCTGTTAGGTTGGTGGTGAGTCTCTCCTCTGTTAGGTTGGTGGTGAGTCTCTCCTCTGTTAGGTTGGTGGTGAGTCTCTCCTCTGTTAGGTTGGTGGTGAGTCTCTCCTCTGTTAGGTTGGTGGTGAGTCTCTCCTCTGTTGGGTTGGTGGTGAGTCTCTCCTCTGTTAGGTTGGTGGTGAGTCTCTCCTCTGTGAGGTTGGTGGTGAGTCTCTCCTCTGTTAGGTTGGTGGTGAGTCTCTCCTCTGTTGGGTTGGTGGTGAGTCTCTCCTCTGTTGGGTTGGTGGTGAGTCTCTCCTCTGTGAGGCTGGTGGTGAGTTTCTCCTCTGTGAGGCTGGTGGTGAGTTTCTCCTCTGTGAGGCTGGTGGTGAGTCTCTCCTCTGTGAGGCTGGTGGTGAGTTTCTCCTCTGTGAGGCTGGTGGTGAGTAGTCTGTGAGTGATCTCTCCTCAGGTTCAGGACTCTCAGGAGGGCCGGTCTCTCCTGAGGTTCAGGGCTGAGTTTCCCAGAGGCATCGTAGCGCTACGTTCATCGTAAGCTATGGCGTTCATCATAGCGCTACGATGAACGTAGCGCTACGATGCCTCTGGGAAACTCAGCCCAGGACTCTCAGGAGGGTCAGGACTCTCAGGAGGGTCAGTCTCTCCTGAGGTTCAGGACTCTCAGGAGGGTCGGTCTCTCCTCAGGTTCAGGACTCTCCGGAGGGTCGGTCTTTCCTCAGGTTCAGGACTCTCAGGAGGTTCAGGACTCTCCGGAGGGTTGGTCTCTCCTCAGGTTCAGGACTCTCAGGAGGGTTGGTCTCTCCTCAGGTTCAGGACTCTCAGGAGGGCCAGTCTCTCCTCAGGTTCAGGACTCTCAGGAGGGTCAGTCTCTCCTCAGGTTGAGGGCTCTCAGGAGGGTCAGTCTCTCCTCAGGTTCAGGACTCTCAGGAGGGTCAGTCTCTCCTCAGGTTCAGGACTCTCAGGAGGGTTGGTCTCTCCTCAGGTTCAGGACTCTCAGGAGGGTCAGTCTCTCCTCAGATTTAGGACTCTCAGGGGTCTCAGCAGGAGCTCCAGGACTTGTGGCTGACCTCACCTCTCTCTGTTCCTTTGTTTGCTCAGCAACCGATGGCATTGAATGCTCTGCTTGTCTCTGTGCATTTTTCTGCTTGGCAACAGATGCATTGAACGTCCTAATTGGGCAATAATGTTCTTTGTTTTGCTCTTTTGCTTACCAGTAGTTGACAGCGGACGTATCTGCTCCTCATTTCTAGTACCTTTCAGTGTGGTGGGGGCCAACTGCTGTTTCTGTCCTTTACTGGTCTTTAATGGTCCCCACTTCTGGGATTGATGTTGAATCTACGTTGGCCTTGTTGTTTCACGGCTGGTACAGTACCACCACGTCCTCATCTCCATTGCCACTGTCCCTCACTCAGGATACCAGGATTGGATTAGAACACATTTCAGACCCCTCATCATTATTATTGTCATCGCTACTCCCTTTGACTGCCTGTGCTTCAGGCGTTTGAACAGGAGAGTCAATTTGAACAGGAGAGTCATGGATGTACCATCCAACCATGGATGTAACTAATTATAGTGGAATTGCTGAATGACAGTTTATCATTTAATCTTTATGCCTACACATCAACTCATTTCCATGTACGTGAATAAAGTTAATTCCGGTTATTTACAAAATATCAAGTCTCTGTCCATTTCTGGAAAAGGCAAATCATTTCTGTCAAATGATCACTCACTCAAGTTTTATCACCAACCCCACAACTATTTTGAGTGACTATTGTGAAAAGCGCTATATACATAAAATGCATGATTAGACTATTATGCATAGGATGTTGTGCTGTGGTCATTTTCATTAATACATCTGATTAATCAGTCAATAGTATTAAGCCCTTTCTTCCGTTCCAGGAAGACAGTTAAGTCAAACTCGAGAAAGCAGGGCAAGTCAAACCCGTTCCAGGAAGAGAGTTCACTGACAGCATGGGTCAGCATGGTAACTCACTCTGGGAACCAACCCTGCTTGCTAGCAGGCACTCTAAAAACCCAGACTGTCTCCCCGTCTCTCCCTACCAGATGAAGAAGCGCATTAGGCCTACTTCGTGAAGTTTTAAATGCATGCATGTTTCACCGGGAGAGGATTTTAAGACTGCGATGGGATGCCCTATCATTCCCCGAGGATTATAATAACGTTACCGTTTTTCCGCAAACTCCAGTATGTAACTACTAAATAACATTTTCCGACCTGAAATCGCTATTATTAGACTACACAAATCACATAGTGGCCGTGCTCTTACATCAGAGCAAATTATGTGGGCTGCCCTGCGTTTCTGCAAAGAGGTTTTCAAAGATGGCGCGGTCCTATAGGGCTTCACGTCTTCGAGCAGTCAGTGAATGGAGTGACCCTATCCAGTTCTATTAATACATCCATGAACAGGAGTCAGTTTGAACAGGAGAGTCAGTTTGAACTGGAGAGTCAGTTTGATCAGGAGAGTCAGTTTGAACAGGGAAGTCAGTTTGAACAGGGGAGTCAGTTTGAACAGGGGAGTCAGTTTGAACAGGGGAGTCAGTTTGAACAAAAAAGTCAGTTTGAACAGGGGAGTCAGTTTGAACAGGGGAGTCAGTTTGAACAGGAAAGTCAGTTTGAACAGGGGAGTCAGTTTGAACAGAAAAGTCAGTTTGAACAGGAAAGTCAGTTTGAACAGGGGAGTCAGTTTGAACAGGAAAGTCAGTTTGAACAGGGGAGTCAGTGCCTGGAGTAGACTCAGCGCCAGGAGGCCTCATCCCTTTCCAGAAGATCCAGATCTTTTGACAATGTGTGTGTGTGTGTGTACTAGTCTCTCACCTTGGGTATTGCTGCTCATACGCCGGTAGAGGACGACCAATAAGACTGACAGCACCAGCAGAGCCAGGCTCACACACACCCCTATGATCCCTGGAGCACACACACACACACACACGCACACACACACACACACACGCACACACGGTCAGCCAGTATTCAGAGACTAAAATGTTCACCGAGATCAATGGGGGAAATAGACACATTATAGAGAGAATGGGGAGAAGTAGAGAGGGATGGACATAGAAAAACCATGAGAAAATAATTTTCTTCAGGCGTGGCAGCTGACACCATTTGGCACCCCCTAGAACCGCCCATGCGTCTCGTTGATTGCTAAGTCATTTAGTGTACAGTACCTGCCTGTCAAATCATAGCCTAACTATTCCAACTTGGAAGGTGAGGATGAGGAGGACATAACTGTTTATTGAAAAACAATTGATTGGCAGCCTGGGCTATATAAAGAAATACCACAATGCATCTAGTCTAGATTTATAACATTATGGCTATACACGTTATGCTAGCCTGCCCTCTCGCTCGCTCCATGGTGGTCTGCTAGGCGGACTATGTGACGGCTGTTTCCTTCATTGCATAGCCGACACACATATTTTTTTTAAAAATTAATATATGTTTTTTATACAGAAGGAATCATAATATGTGGACATTTAATTTGAGAATATTTTAATACAATTCAAATTGTGCTTAGAGAGATTTTTATTCACCGGACATGATATGATGACCAGAGAGATTTAAATATGATGGACCTCAACAGATTTTCCTGGACAAAAAACTGTAATTACCGGTTAATGGAAACGCTGATGAACATGATGGAGAGATGGTTGTACCTGAGATATAGAGAGCAGGAGAAAGAGAGAGTAGGAGAAAGAGAGAGACAGAGAATGGGGAGAAGTAGAGAGGGATGGCCAGAGAAACCATGAGATTGATGATAAAGATGGAGATAATGTTAACTTTGTTTATTCTTAATCAAGGTATCTGTCCTAGCATAGGTACAGACGATTTGGCTTCATCTGTTCATTTTGACCTGCTTAAACTTCCCCTTTAGCTGTCCGCCACTATGGTAGCTATGGTAACCTTTCTAAAGCTATTGAAAATACTAATCTCAGGAATTGAAGAGCAGGTCGAAATGAACAGATAAACCCACCATCACATGGATCTCTGTCATAGATTTAGCCAGCATCCTGTCAGAAGTCCTGGGAACAACTCTGCTGGATAGAATAAATTAGTATATAAATTCCACAGATATTCCTCTGATTGTTCCACACGCCTCAACGGCACACACATTGCATCCACATTGCATCCGCTCATCCACATACAGACTACACTCTGCACACACACTGTACTGTACATACACTCATCACACTCCATGCAGTACAGTATATAGTACATATATTGCATTTGTGCCTCCCCTTTTTTAACAGTATATCATTATTTGTACAATGCACTGTATTTTGTTGCACTGTTATTTGTATTTTGTATTTGCAATGTTTTTGCACTGTCATGTCTTAGCACTGTCCTGTCCCCTCCTGCACCCTGCCCTATGTCGTCTGCACAGCGTATGCCATTACTCTAAACAAATTCCTAGTATGTGTGAACAATTACATGGGTATTAAACAGATCTTGAATCTTGATATATCCAGTTTGGGTTCAAAGCCAAGGTATATGCCTTAACTTCTTGCCTATGCTGCCTGGGCAAAGTGATTGCACACAGCACCTCAACGGTGGTCTGTATCAGATCTGTTGGAAAGGTGGTCTGTATCAGATCTACTAGGAAGGTGGTCTGTATCAGATCTACTAGGAAGGTGGTCTGTATCAGATCTACTAGGAAGGTGGTCTGTATCAGATCTACTAGGAAGGTGGTCTGTATCAGATCTACTAGGAAGGTGGTCTGTATCAGATCTACTAGGAAGGTGGTCTGTATCAGATCTGCTGGGAAGGTGGTCTGTATCAGATCTACTAGGAAGGTGGTCTGTATCAGATCTACTAGGAAGGTGGTCTGTATCAGATCTACTAGGAAGGTGGTCTGTATCAGATCTACTAGGAAGGTGGTCTGTATCAGATCTGCTGGGAAGGTGGTCTGCAGGTAGACCTGCTGGGGAGGTGGTCTATAGGTAGACCTTCTGGAGAGGTGGTCTATAGGTAGACCTGCTGGGGAGGTGGTCTATAGGTAGACCTTCTGGAGAGGTGGTCTATAGGTAGACCTGCTGGGGAGGTGGTCTATAGGTAGACCTGCTGGGGAGGTGGTCTATAGGTAGACCTTCTGGAGAGGTGGCCTTTACAGGACCTGCTGGGAGATTTCAGTCATAGTAACTTTACCCTCAATACTGAAGATGCTTTCCTGCAATGTGTTCCTGGTTTCATCAAGTGCTGCAAAGTTATCCACTTGGAACACGTGCTTGTCTGGTGGAGTAGATGCAATAGTGTCCAACTCTGCTTTGGCTCCAGCGTTTGTGAAGGCACTGCCTACCTATAGAAGGGGATATTTATTATAAGTGAAACTGGCTGGCCACCGTTGTTCAACTTGTGGTACAAAATTGGATATTAAAAGTGCAATTCATTACTTACACATCCCAGAGTCAAATTCAGATATGATAAAGTATCTACAGTATACACATATGTGACCAACTGTATTTTAATCCAAACCACTGAGATTGAAAGTGAAGAATTCACAGCACCAAGGAAACCAGAAGAACATGTAAATCTAGCTTGGAAGGTCACAGATCCACCTAAGCAACATGAGAACAATATCATGTAATCAATGTTCACAATGATCACTTTGTTATTAAACACAGAGGCTAACATCTTACCCCAATTGCAAATCGAACAACAGATTTTCTGTTGGCGTTCATGGCTACACTGGGAAGCTTATCTCTGTCATGTGACTGCCCATCAGTAATGACTATAAGAATCTTCTTCACTTCTGGCCTCAGTCCTCCACTTGCTGAAAACACATCATCACTGGGGATAAAAACAGACCTTGGTCAAAAACTGCAAATACTGTTAAATGCTTGATTATACAACGGTTAGTTCTGGTTCTTGATTCTGATTGGTTGGAAGCCGTGTTAAAATACTTTGTAACACACACCTGGGACCGCATATCATTCCATTTTCAGTATTAATGTGCCTCCCATTTGATCCAATGCATTGTAGTTGTTGTTGTTGCTTGGCAAACCTTTTGTTAGGGGAACTATTTTGCTCGGCGGAATTGAGGGAATGATGCTTCGTTTTGAATAAATGTTAATATTTAACATTGCTGTGTGTTTATTTTACACTAATAGCTGTAGTAACCGTTGTATAAAAGCAATAAACCACGAGAGGCCCGCTTCGCGTCGTGCCTAACAACGCCCCCTAGCTGTTATAAAATCACTATAACACACAGCCTCTCGTGGTTTATTGCTTTTATACAACGGTTACTACATCTATTAGTGTAAAATAAACACACAGCAATGTAAAATATTAAGATTTATTCAAAATGAAGCATCATTCCCTCAATTCCGCCGAACAAAATAGTTCCCCTAACAAAAGGGTTGCCAAGCAACAACAACAACTACAATGCATTGGATCAAATGGGAAGCGCATTAATACTGAAAATGGAATGATATGCGGTCCCAGGTGTGTGTTACAAAGTATTTTAACACGGCTTCCAGCCAATCAGAATCAAGAACCAGAACTAACCGTTGTATAAAGTTATCACTATAACACACGGCCTCTTGTGGTTTATTGCTTAAGTAGGATTCAATGATTAAGCCACATCAATGACATCAATGTAACAGTACATTGTCTAAGGTCAGCGAATGTTCAAGTATTTGATGTTCGTATTTGACCCATCTCTTCATACTGTAGTTTGTCCATCCTTACAGAACTCTCTGGATCCCAGCTGCTGTTTTGGTTGCTCCTTGGAGCTGAGTAATTTGATCAACTTGTTTTTGCCAATCGTGAATATTGAAAGTATTGAAATCAAAATGAATGGAGGTTGTTTGTGAGTACTGAACAACAGCAAACTGTAAAGAGAGAAAGAACAGGGTTTTAGACATGTCTTTGAGTGCTCTATTGTGGCAAAAACTACAAAGGTCCTGGGATTGATATTTTTGAGAGAAATGCATAAAACATTGCTGGCAATTTTCTGAAAATAATGCACAACGTGAAGGTATTAAATGACCAAAGGATATACATTATAAAAACTATGTACTTCTCATGAGTTGAGGTAAATGGTGCAGCTTTTAAGTTACTCTTTTATACAGGTGAAGAAACAGAACTTACCTTAGAACCCCTTTCTACTAGTGGTTCAATCAGCTCTTTCACAAAGGATTTCATTCTGTTAAAATCAATAGTGGTTACACTGCCCGATCCATCCAGCAGAAAAGCTACATCTACCTTCACAGGAGGACACCCTGGTGAGCATAGCAAGAGACAAAGACGGGGTCAGAAGACATTCTGGTGAGCATAGCAGGAGACAATGACAAGGTCAGAAGACATTCTGGTGAGCATAACATGAGACAAAGACACGGTCAGGACATTCTGGTGAGCAGAGCAAGAGACAAAGACAGGGTCAGGACATTCTGGTGAGCATAACATGAGACAAAGACAGGGTCAGAAGACATTCTGGTGAGCATAGCAAGAGACAAAGACAGGGTCAGGACATTCTGGTGAGCATAACGAGACAAAGACAGGGTCAGAAGACATTCTGGTGAGCATAACAGGAGACAAAGACAGGGTCAGAAGACATTCTGGTGAGCATAGCATGAGACAAAGACGGGGTCAGAAGACATTCTGGTGAGCATAACATGAGACAAAGACGGGATCAGAAGACATTCTGGTGAGCATAGCATGAGACAAAGACGGGGTCAGAAGACATTCTGGTGAGCATAACATGAGACAAAGACAGGGTCAGAAGACATTCTGGTGAGCATAACATGAGACAAAGACGGGGTCAGAAGGAAATCCTAGCAGCAGGATTGTCACTGAGATCGGTTCTAAAGAGAAACCTGTCATTTTCAGATTACCAATGATGGAAGCGCTTTATAGTAACCATCCGTAATAAGCGTTAATTAATAGGTAATAAGGACCTTATAAGTCCTTATAAGATGCTTATAAGGACTTATAAGGTCCTTATTACCTATTAATTAACGCTTTTACTAGTTTTAAACTATAAATAATTTGTTCAAACAAAGCAAATTATTTAAAGAGAAAACCTTTTTTTCCTACACCTTTCGATGCCTATTTCTTGTGCACTAGAATCGTTCCTATCATAGAACCCTGACAAATAATATCACATCTAACTGTTTGACTAAATATGTAGGCCTACAGTATTCTACCTGTCACTCGCAGGCAGGGCTACTAGCATTGATCTAGTGAGGGAGCATCTAGTCAGTATTGCACAGTACATCAACCATTACCTTGAGTGTGTCCAGAGTAGAACAGAGCACTCAGCACTAAAACAAGACAGAGAGAATCTCATTAGGACAAATACCCAACAGATACAGTATCATGGGGATACTCTGTCATGTGTTCTCAATGATCCATTAATGAATTAATGAATATACGACAGTCTCATCAATCTATATTTTATTTTGGCAAAAACACTAACCACATTTACACATCTGAGGACTACAGACACACACCACACTAATCCCAGTCACACAAAGTCAAAGTCAATTTTATTTATATAGCACAAGCTCATACAAGCAATTGTAGCACATAGTGTTTTACATTAAAAAAGAAAAAAAAAGTTTATTAGTAGATTGTATTAAGAAAGTAAGAAAATAAACAGGACGGATTGTATATGGTAAAAGAGAACAGAAAATATGAAGCAGTAAAAAATGTAAAATGCGAATAAAAAATTTCTATTGACAGGATTTAGTTAAAACAGGAAAAACGACATAATAAAAGCGAGCTTAAAAGGGTATGTCTTAAGGATGGGGGCAAAGAAACTGAACACTGTCACCCCATGTCTCTTGGTCCTGGCTCCAGGAACGTGCCAGAGGACCTCAGAACCTACTTGATGTATAACGTAAAAACATGTCTGACATGTATTCCGGTGCATGACTATGGAGTGCTTTGTAAACTAATAAAATAATCTTAAAGCCTCTGGAAACTTGGCTTGAAATAGTAAAAATGCATATATGATATCAAATGTTAGTGTCTCTTTAAGCATCCACAAAAATCTGAGTTAAAATAAACGTTCAGAACCATTCGAAAAAAGTGTTCAAAAACGGCTCATTTTGCTCTCTAGACCATTTCTCAGGAATGTGTGGGCGCGTCAGATCAGGATTTGATTGACATTTTGATCCGCCAATGACAAACAATATCATCAAAACTAGCAACGCACTATGCACAGCAACTAAAAGTCCAGCCGTATATGAGCCGTCAGATACTCAATTCTCAGAGGATGCAGAAATACAGTAGAAGCCCTGCCATCTCCAAATAATGCATTTTAATCGATCACTGAATGGTGAGTTCCAAAATGCTTTTCTATCCATTAGGAGAATTAGTTAGCCACAGCTAGTTCTAACCATACTAGCTAGCGCTAACATTATTAGGCTGCTAAGCAGCTACAAAGCACTGAGTTGGCAAGCTAACAATGTTAGATTTCTTTAGAAAAAGGTGAGGTTAACAATAAACGTGGAACATTTACTTTATCATTAGCAAGTAACTTACATGATCGATCTCTAGGCTCTGGGCATCAGGGAGAGGCTGAAGTGGAGGGAGAGAGGGTACTGCTCCAGCTACAAGACATAGACGTTGTGCAAAACCCATGGCTTTCTGGCAGAATTTAATGAATGAGCACAGCATATGAAGGTATGTTTCCAGACTGCTCCACCACGGCTCACCAAAAACGCGGTCCACTGTTTCTCTAAATCCAACACAGTAGGAAAACTAAATAATGACTTGTTGTCATCTCATCGATAAGCACCCAGGGACAGCACAAACAATCATGATGGTGCACAGGGTGGGGAGATAGAGGATAGATAAAAATAGATACCGGTAGATGGATAGATAAAAATAGACAAAGATTCCAGCATTCCATCGGCTGCCACAGAGTTCAGAAAGTGTTTCTTAACAAAGTGTTGTGTGCTAATCTAATTTTTGAGTATCAATGCTATAAATAAAATACAGAAGTGGTCAGAAACGGCAAGATCACTGATAGAAGATGCAGAAGTTGCAAGATCCTTAGTGATCACAAGGTCACGGGTGTGGCCTGGGTGGTGAGTGGGTCCAGTAACGTGCTGACTAAAGTCCATGGAGTTCAAGAGGTTGATAAAGTCCCTGACCTTTGAATCACCCTCATTATCAACATGCAGATTAAAATAGCCTGTGATGATTATCTTATCATAGTGTGTGAGAATAATGGGCAGGAGTTCAGAAAAATCTGCTAAGAAGGTTGGACATTGCTTGGGTGGCCTATACACTATAACTGTCAACTGGCGGCTGGCACTTAAAAATTACAGCATGACATTCAAAGGAGGCAAATCCATCAAAGGAAATGCTGAGGAAAACTGATATATTCTCTGGACAGGGGGACTGACTCAAGCTACACTTTGTTAGAGGAGCACAGATATCATATTGTCGATACTCCATTTGGTCTGTGACTGTCTCTGTAGGATCTTGAAAAAGAAAGGCATTGTGTAATCGTGTTTATAGGCCTACCACTAGAAACAATAGGATCACTAAAAACTGACCAATCAGTGGTAGTTACTATGTCAAAAATCCCACCAGATCCATTTGTGCGCACTGTGTCGGGAGCTAGGGGAGATGGATCGGTAGAATTTTCTAAACTATGTCACCGTGTTGTGATTTAATGTGATTCAGCTCCCTTGTATTTAATCATCTCATTGTATTGTATAAACTACCTAGTCAGCAAATACTGATGTGGCAAAACTCTGATGTTAAAAACAAGGATGTCTGCTTAGAAAGATACCAGATCTATTCACTAGGCATCCCTCTCCCTGTCTGTCTGCTTTTAGCTGCCAGAGAGACAGAGACAGGGACAGAGAGAGAGAGGGAAAGAGAGAGAGAGAGACAAACAGGTGCACATTGATGGAAAGTCCCTTAGTTTGTCTGTTTTTTAAGGGGTCAAGTGAGGACATGTACTTGTCATGGGTATATAAGGCAGTGCCCTGATGATAGAAATGTGTCTTCTCGAGAACCCACCGGTTTTACTTCTGTATTCATTGAAGAAAGCAATAAAGCCTGTTACATCAGACTCTGCGTACTTCAAGTGCCTTTCTTATTGGACTCTGAATTATTTTAACTACTGTTCAAGAACTTAGCGAATTTTTACACGAAAACCGCCTGACGGAAGAAACCATGTTCTCAGAGAGCAGCCTGGCCTACAGGAGGAGACCATCAAGTTTCAGTAGGCTAGGCCTCTCCCAGAACAGGTCGGAGTTGGAGATGAAGGGGACTCCCAGGGAAGCACAATAGTTTTGTAGCCAAGTGTGAAGCCAGAACAGTCTGGACCATAACTCAGCATCCCTTCCGTATGTAGGGAGGGGCCCACAGATGAGGATCCATTTTCCAGTGTCTAGCAGGGTATTTATCAAAGCTTAAAAATAATCATGATGGATTTGGCCTTGGTGTAGCCGGCCAGGATGGAGATCACAGACTCGAGCTCCCGGGAAACAGTGAACTCTGTAGGAGCCTCCAGATAAGGGAGAGAAGTAAATGTCTCTGACTATAGAGCTGCCAATAATAATGGTGGAGGTGGTCGAGTCAGGGGGGAGGAGCAGGCGAGGAGGAGCCGGCCGAAAGGAGGGGCATGAGGCAGGGGGCTGGGAAGGGGGCTGTGTGTGTGCTTGGGGGTGCGGCTCTGGGAGGCTGCGTGGTGATGTCATTTCCTGCCCCCGGCGCGCTGTCTCCAGGCTGCGTGGTGATGTCATCTCCGTCTCCGGGTGCGTCGGCGCCAGGCCGCATGGTGATGTCAGCTCCCTCACTAAGCACACAGTCTCCAGAATGCTCGTTCCTCATGTCAGTTGTTGCCAGGGGTCTATTTTACCTATTGGCCTGTGGTGGGAGGAAGTTGGTTCTACTTCCCTTTCGTGCTCCTTTCACATTCTCCCAGGGCTGGAACCAGGAAGTGGTTCTCCGTGAGGAGGTGGCCGGGATGGAGCAGGCAACCGGGGCTGGAGGGAAGGGCTCACTCGTGTGAGACAGCTGGTTCAGCTCACTGCCGGCGTCGGTTAGGTCGAGCTTCAAGTCAGAGATTTCTCTTGCTTGACCACAGGCTAGGTCCATGTACATGTAGGTCAACAGCATCTCCTTCAGCCGGTTCACCTCCCCCTCCAGTGCAGCAATCCTGTCGATCCTCCAGTCACACTGGGAGCAGCAGGTGGGATTCCCAAGAGGGAGAAAGAAACTTGGGGGGTCCCAAGAACAGCTTCAGTTAGTGGAGCCATCCGGCATGCTGGAAGATAAGATAACAACTGGCCAGCAACAGGCTCAGGTGAGCTCTGGACTTAAGCTCTGGACTGGATAAAGGGATGCTAAACAGGCCAGTATAGGGGAAGGTCATGAGGTGTCCATAACGGGAGTCCACGGTGGAGAGTAGATATGATACAGTAGCTGCACACTGTGTCATGGTCCAACGAGTGGTCCTGCTGCAGTGGAATGACCTCTGATAAGCACGTTTAAAGCAGAGATGGCACAGGACAGCGGTGATAGCGTCCTGTTTCTGATCTTCCCCAGACTAGACCGTCAGCGTCACCATAGCCGGTTTTGTTAGCAGTGTCTCTGTAGCCATAGCACTAGGACCTGTGTCCATTCATTCCCGACCGAGACTCGAAACTCCTCGAGAAATCCGAACGTCAGATTGTTAAAATAATTACTACGTTAAAATGAACAGATGGAAACCACCAATATCTAAAAAGCAATCGCAAAGATATGGTGTAAAACTGGATTAAAACAAACGTTTGGCAGAGCAACTCACAGCCAAACAGGAAGTCCAGAAAAGAAGCAGTCCAGCCTTCAAACTGTCCACTGGACACACAAAAGGGCTAAAAAACACCCTTTTGTACCTTTTGCACACCCTGTATTTGCTGTATTGTGTATACTGTATGTTGCCCTACTGTGCTTTTCCATGCCTCTTAATATGTTATTGTATTGCATTGTATTCTATGGCTGAGTACTATGGGTTATTTTTACAATACACACACTGTCATAGAATTTACAACTGGCCTCTGCAACCTTTCAGATCTCAGCTTTTGTTCTTAAAACCTATTGATCCAGTCCCCTGCCTTTTGCTATTCCAAACACTTTAAAACCTTTGTTCTCTCTCTCCTTTTGTAATTCACCACCTCCCTCAACCTTCGTATGTTTTCTCAATAAACCAGACTTAACCTGTTTGAGCGAATCTTGGTAAATCCTTTTTGACTAGATCAGTTAAATCTATTACAACACACACACACAACACGAATACCCCCCCCCCCAACACACACACACACACACACGCCAAACGTACAGACACACACACCACACACACACACACACACACGCCAAACGTACAGACACACACACCACACACACACACACACGGCGTCAAACACAGAGTCTTAGTACTCACAGAGCAAGGCAGAAGGCCAGGAGCAGACCATCCTCTCCTGATGATGGGAATGTGTGCCTCTGAACCAGTGTCTATTCTGACCTGCACTTCCCTTTCCTAGAAGATGAGGCGCCTCTGCAGCTTGAAAAAGGGAAGGAGAGGAGGGGTAAGAGAGATACAGTAGAAATACTGGAGAAAGAGAGAGAGAAAGAAAGAAAGAAAGAAAGAAAGAAAGAAAGAAAGAAAGAAAGAAAGAAAGAAAGAAAGAAAGAAAGAAAGAAAGAAAGAAAGAAAGAAAGAAAGAAAGAAAGAAGAGGCTACAGTGAGAACCATTAGATGTGAAGGTATTACAGAATGGTTTCTTTCCTGTCCAACTTCTCATTTGGAGAGATGTGACATCAGAGATGAGAGATCACGGTTCTAACGGGCCATCTGGGTTCATAGACATATGGACATAAACACACATGATTTTAGAGAGGGAGGAAGGAGGAGGGGGAGATGGAGGGGGAGAGGAGAGGAGGAGACGAGTAGGGACAAGGAGAGTGGGGAGGAGGAGGAGAGAGAGGAGGATTGAGGAGGAGGGGAGTGCGAATGAGAGATAGGAGAATGCAGCATGAAGAGGAGGAGGGAGAGAGGAGGAGGAAGAGGGAAAAAGCAGTTGAAAGACGGTTGAGAATTGATTCAGGGTGTAGAGTCTTGATTCAGATAGAGGGGTCTAAATGTATATACATTTTTATGAACAACTATTGAACTAGTCTATGCAATTGAATACATTTACAAATATGACACACAAGACTTGATAGATCTGCGTAGTCGTCATAAACCCAGACCACTGAGTTCTGTGGGAAGGCGTGGGTGACAATTTCACACAGGAAGGACTGAGACATAGCCTTAGTGGTTGCGACATCAGCTCTTAGGCGTTGGTCAGACAAGCTTATTGTTGTCAACAAATCGTGATCATTGTTGGGGTAATACTTATCTCACACCCAACGCTTACCTGAAGACCTTAACCCTAAACCCCCAACATGGAGAATCCTAACCCTAACACCCAACATGGAGAATCCTAACCCTAACACCCAACATGGAGAATCCTAACTCTAACCCCCAACATGGAGAACCCTAACTCTAACCCCCAACATGGAGAACCCTAACTCTAACCCCCAGCATGGAGAACCCTAACCCTAACCCCCAACATGGAGAACCCTAACTCTAACCCCCAACATGGAGAACCCTAACCCTAACCCCCAACATGGAGAACCCGGGTTAGTCTGCCTCCTAACCTCCAACTGTATCTACACCCCATCCTCATGATATCTTTAGCCAATAGCAGGCCTCTCTGAGTACTGTTGTCTCTCTGCCTACAAAGAAAACAACCATGTTCAGCTCTCCCCACCTCTCTCATCTCTCTCTCTCTCTGAACATTAAGCAGACACCACATTCTCAATGATGAAAAAGGCATTTATTAAAAAACAGGTAATACTAGAAAACACTGCTCATGTATAAAAGCTAAATTCAAATATAAATGCACAAATGTGAAATACTATAAACATGCTTAAAATACGAGTGATCTGCTTAAAATAAATTACTTAAAATTTACCTTGTGGGATGAATCGATTTCTTTGAATTCAATTGTATTGAACTGAATTGAATAAATTCTACACACTCCACATACACATTATGCAAAGAGGCTGCATTAATGGTCGGTCCCTTTTTATTAACACTAAATGTTGTATGTGTTTGTGTGTGTGTGTGTGTGTGTGTGTGTGTGTGCGTGTGTGCATACTGGAACATGCGTATGTGTGTGTGTGTGTGTGTGTGTGCATGCGTGCTTGTGTGTGTGCATACTGGAACATGTGCGTGTGCGTGTGCCGTGTGTACACGTGTGTGCATGTGCACCCCTGAGCATGTGTGTGTGTGTGTGTGGTTTGTGTTCAGCATGCGTGTGTCATATGACTTGCTTCCCAGTCATGTCCAGGCAGTTCCACCACAGGAAGCTCTCCTCCATCCTTCTAGCACCTGAAAACATCACCACAGAAATCTGCACTCACAAACCTGTCATAAAGCATGAACATGTGACAAATACAACACATTCATGATCATATGTTTATGTTGGCAGAGACTTTCACCTTCATCCAAAGAAAAGCAGAGTAGTGAACACATTGCCAGTCTCTCTCTCAGCCTTGATTCAGTACAGTACCTGATCTGGACCCTCAGCCAGGCCTCACTCCAGAGGACAGCCAATGAGGTTCTTCCAGGGTGGACGGCCCTGGGGGACATACTGAAGCAATAACTCATGAGAGGATTGTGGTATATTGCCAATATATGACGGGTTGTGTTGCAGTCATAGACACGAGGTGCAGCCGAGTGCCGTCGACCAGCACAAGCCGTGGTATATCGGCCATATACCACAACCCTCGAGTAAGAGGTCAATTATGCTCAAATAGAAAAGGAGGCGCTCAGTATCATCTTTGGAGTACAGAGGTTTCATGAGTATTTATATGGTCTTAAATGTACCCTTTGTACAGACCATCAGCCACTGGTCAAAATTGTAGGACCTAAGACAGGAGTTCCCACATTAGCGGCAGCAAGACTGCAGAGATGGGCCCTTATACTAGCAGCCTATCAGTATGATATCCAGTATAAGGCCTCCCTTACACATGGGTGGAGACGTTGACGGGTGGAGACGCTGACGACCAAGACGGGGACATTTGAACTTTCACACCACACAACAACCTTTTCATCCTCCATTCACAGCTTGCTGGTCAGGGACAGTAAGTCGATGCCAGTAATTGTGAAGGGTGTGGGTCACTGTCATACTGTAAATAAAACTCCAGGTTGCACTTGAGATATACTCATTAAAACGGAGACAGGGGTATTGTGAAGTGTAGTTTGTTAAAAAGGTTTTTATCTCTGGGTCGGGGACGCTCGAATTTGGAGTAATTTTCCTTTCACAGCAGAAATTCACACAGCAATACATGAAGTGATCTGATAGATAAATATTTTTGCTTTGCTTTACAATTGTAATCATGCTAGAGGAGGGTATGATTATGTTATGGTTTAGACAGTAACCTGTTTTAGCTTAGGCATGTTTCCATGTTTGCTTCTTTTTCTTTCTGCATAATGGCTGTTCAGGTTTAGGTTGTGGGAAGTCAACATTTGTCTTGATCATTATGATTTTGCGTGTTCACATAATCTGGGGGGGTTGATGAAAATGGCTATTTTCAGAGAAATGTCATGGTTTAACCTGATCCTGTTTCTAATTATGATGTTGACCCCTGAGTGTGGCTGTCGGCCGCAGTTTCTGTAAGAAACTGTCTCCCTTCGCATAGACAAACATCCCATATGAGATAAAGATGACATTCCATGGTTGGTACCATTGTGGTTAGAAATAGAGACCTGGGCGCAGGACCATCGGACAGTTATCTCGCTACGAGGCCAGAAGCCACAGGAGAGACCAGACCAGTCTGATGGGGGGGGGGGGGGGCGAACCATAAGAACCGTGCTCGAGCTCAGATGCTTTCATTTGGGTTAGACAGCCATACAGACAGGTCAGCTGAACATTAAACTATGTGCCATCGTCTTTTGCATGCTAAACCTTCTGTAATAAAACAGCTTTTTATTGTTGCTCAAATCCCGTGTTGTAGAGATTCGTTTGGAATACACCTGGAAAAGGGACTCTGGACTGTGTGGTATTGTGTGAGATTGGGGGCCGTCTTTTATTGAAATCAAAACACAACGCAGAGCTGAATAAGGACAATAATAAAAGACAACGAAAGTCAACAATAGACAGTTATTACACACCAGCATTATGATGTAATTGACATATACTACACACCAGTATGGCAGTGCCTAAAGACAGGGATGAGAGTGTAACCGTATAGGTCTCTCGTCTGCATTGTGTTCAACAGTTCGACCGATGTTAAGGGCTTGTCCAGGGTGGGATTCAAAACTATGTTCGACAAGCTCTCCCGCTTGTGAGACGGACAAGCTGACAGTTATACCAATAGGGACGTCTCTCTTGGAGCTACTCCATGTTTCAAAACACATATTCTAAGACAACATTCCATGCTGGCCTTATACTGAACTACATACAGCATGGACTTTCCCTGTGCTGCTCTCTGCTGGCCTTATACTGAACTACATACAGCATGGACTTTCCCTGTGCTGCTCTCTGCTGGCCTTATACTGAACTACATACAGCATGGACTTTCCCTGTGCTGCTCTCTGCTGGCCTTATCCTGAACTACATACAGCATGGACTTTCCCTGTGCTGCTCTCTGCTGGCCTTATCCTGAACTACATACAGCATGCACTTTCCGTGTTCATGTGTAACAGAGTTGGAGTGAATTCAGTTTACAATTCGAATTCCATTTGAATTGCATGATTATAGTTTAAATATAAATAAAGATTCCGAGCTGATGTAATTTAAACGAAATTGTACTCATGAAAACATTAAGACCTTGAAGCAAAGCAACCATTAGAACATTGAATATAGTATTACTCAATTATGGCTCAATAGTAATCAACGGCCTGGATGTCGAACTGGACCAGCAGGCTACTGTCATGTTAAAGGCTATATCCCATTAATGCAGAAGCCTTTTAGGGTTAAGGTAAACTAAAAATATTTGGTATGCGGTCACAGGTGTGTGGTTAGAGTATTATACAATGGATTCCAGCCAAACAGAATCAACGACCGGAACTACCCATTCTATAAAAATAGATTTGAAATCCGCAAACAAACTCATCATGATTTCATGACATGTGGAACGTATGCTATTTGTAGTGGACTACAGTTCCGCTGTCTCCTCGTGCAAATCTAAAAAATACAACCCTCTATTGTTCCTCGGATATGATGTCACCGCCTCAATAAGTCTTTCAAAATAAGGGCATGAGCTGAATCGTGTTCTGGTTCGTATTTTGACAGTTCAAGCGACTAGTAGGCCTATTATTCTTTGCGAGAGAAGCAAAGAATCTCAGTTTAGGATGCCATTTAGGATTTGGGGAAAAAATCCTATCTTACCTTAGGATGACACTTTAAATCAGGGGTGGGGAACCTTTTTCCTGTCAAGGGCCATTTCGATTTTTCGAACATCCTTCGAGGGCCATACAAAATTATTGAACACATATATTGGACTCACCTGATGCGATGGCTGGAACTGTTTCTCTTTGGCGAGGTGTTTGGTGTCAGATGGTAGTGTTGATGATGCTACTCGCAGATAGTTTTCCAGGTTTGGGTCAGTCAGGCCGTGTCCGAAATGCCTGCTACTTGCTATATAGCAGGCGAGAAGTAGCATGCTACTTCAAAAATGTGCCTGCTACCTCTCGCCTGCTATTCTCGCATGCTATATTGTCGAAAAAAACAGCGAAAAACGTAGCAAAGTCCAGAGCATGCTATTCCGGATGTTACGTCACTGTTCAGCTAAATTTTCAGGACAGCTGTCATGGCCGACGGCAGTAAGCAGTGCATATTAGGCTAATCAGTCCCTCCAGAAAAACGTGGGACATGAACAATATAGTTGACGTTGATATAAGGAAATGTAACATTAGGTAATGTTAGCCAAGTTATTCAACATTGACCCACTTACCCTCTAGATCTTTTCCAACGATTTCATGATCATTTGCATTATAGACATATACGTTCATACCTATGATTTGCATGATCATAGCAGCTTGATTGCTAAAAGCATAGCAAATGTTAGCCAAAGTCATTACATATGACCTCCTTAAAACTATCCAATCAGAGGCCGAGTAGTGCGGGTCTTCCTATGGTTTTCCGCCGAGTTCGCAGGATGCGCGCCCAGTGCCCCGAGGCTCATTCACAGCATGTTTCTCAAATGGGCTCGATACAGGTATTGGTAGCTTCAAAAACAAAAAAAACACATTGAGTTAAAAGTTAATACTGATTAGATTGGTCTCTGATGCTGAATGATACCCAGAAAATTTTTGTTTTCCTTTTCTAGCCCTATCTATCATAATCCACAAATCATGGGAAATAAGGGTCTTGGGCCGCATGCCGTCACGTGACTTGCAATACCGAGCTTTGGCCACTACGTCAAATGGCTTCATGCGCCGTTGAGCAACTTTCATTGAAATGAATAGGTAGCCATTTTCAATGCCGTCTCCAGTTTATATTATACCTCCATGGATGGCGCAGCCAACATGTTACACACAACCCTTCTCTAGTCACTGTTACAGCCACTACAACAACCACTAGCTACAGTTAGAACTTGGTTCGCGCTAATTTTACCTGTGCTGCTGCAGCATGAAACTGAAAGTGTTCCATCCCACCGCGTCGGCTTGTGGCCTGACTGGGGCTACATTTCCCAGGCTGAATTATTTCCCCAGTCCGCCCCTGCAGGTCACCCTTTTCTATATCCTTATATACGTGTCCCCAGATTAGAGGAGCGACAGCGTATCTCTGGGGTCACATCGGGGCTAATTATTACTTCGTGTTGGGTGTGTGTGTGTGTGTGTGTGTGTCTTGAGTGTGTGCATGTGTGTGTTGAATGTTGTGTGCATGCACTTGTAGTTCTTCCTCTGGGTTACATTCAACCCTACAATGGCTTTGATTTTAATAATTAATAATTATTAAAATAATTATTATAAGTACACAACATCCAAAGATCTGAGTCAGCTGCAATGTAATGGATTTTATTTGAGATGTTTTATTCTTAAATTACATTAGGTTGATTTCTGTAAAAAATGTAATAACCCATTCACACGTTGGTACCGATTTTTCTACGTTTATGCTTTATTGTTCAGATAGATTCCATGCGGCTCAGTTTACAGCTACAGTATTTGTGTCTTCTCACCCCTTTCATGGTGAATGTCTGAACACAGTGAAGGGTTATGCACGTGCTGTGGCGATTGCTTGAAAATGCATGTTTATCATAGTTTTTAGCAGAGGCCCATAGACCTCCATTATAAAGGGGGTGTTCGCACAAAAGAAAAAGGAGCTGGCTACTGCACGGATCGGTTAAATGTTGGTGTGTACGGATCGTTTTCATTGAGGACAATGACATTTCATGGACATTTGAGCTAAACTTGCTATGACAGTGGCGTTCCCCTTTAACATTGTAGGCCAGTTAAAAGGATTCTGGCTTACGGAAATCAAGACCAAATGAAAAATCAACCAATCAAATTAGCCCACACATACAAAACAGCGAACAATGTCGTCATCAGTCGAAATGTAACCTAATCTGTAATTCGTTTAAATTCTTAAAAGTGGGCGTAGGGTAAGCCAATTCTCAAAGTGCTTACATTGGAATTCCCATTGACATTTTAACATTGGGACGGTTTATCCAATCAAAACTTGTCATGACTGTCCCGTCATTCACGTCACCTGTCAATCACGTGACGTTACCCACTTCAGCTACTGGCAGCATCAATGTACAAAACAGAGATCTTGAGTATTTGTTGAAAGTTGATTCCAAAATTAAGTGGATTAAACGAGTTTGGTTTACCTATGAGGTTGGTCTTTACTGATTAATTACCAGTTGTTATGGCTGTGCGTTTTGCTTTGCCTAGATTTAATCAGAACTGGAGAGCGTGAACTTCCTGGAGCGGTGGGCTAATAGGCCTAGTAGGCTAGTAGCCTAAACACTGATTAGTGAAGTAGGGGAGTAGGTGTTATGGGACTGTTGTGTTAGAACCCCCCACTAGAGTTACGTTATAATGGTACGTCCCAGCGGTATTGGTAGAGTTACGTTATGTCATGTGGAGGCGTGGAGTTTGAATACAGACACACAGTAGACTTATGCTCTTGTCTCCAGCCTCGTTATTTTCACACTAACAGTAGGCTAGTGAGTGCTGTGCTCTAAGGGTGTGTATTTTATCGTCCTGTCATTCTTCTTTGTGGTGCTTGGCCATTATTGTCATATAATGGCTGTGTAGTTTATTTAGTGTGTCCCTAAAAGCCTGGTTGTTTCGGCCTAAATATTGCCCTCTTATTCGCTCGTTCTCAAATTATTGGCCTTTGTTGACGTGTTAAAAAACATCAGTAGCCTAGGCTACTGTAGTTTTCCTGTATGTTTTTACATAAAAATGCCAATGCTCAGCACCCTTCTGGTGCTGTGAAACCTCCCATCAAGGCATGTTTTGAAAGCGCACCCCCCAAAAAATTGTGTGCACTGCGCGTGCGTGCTTGGTTGTTCCTGGCTTACCCGGTTCTAGGACCGACCAGACGCCACTGGTGTTCACTGACCCTGAACGTGACACAGACAGACAGACAGCTGTCCGTTTTATCCCAGAGGAAAAAATAATCGCTGTCTGGAAAAACATTTGGGGGGTGGTGTTTTTGAGGTTGCTTTTGTTTATTTTTATGAATTGCCTCGCGGGCTGGATCAAATAGTCTGGTGGGCCGCATACGGCCCGGAGGCCGGAGGTTACCCACCCCTGCTATAAATAGAGCTGCAGATGGGGATTCTTCATATTCATACATCAAATCATCTGATGTGGTGGCTGGCTTGTTCTAGAGATTTAAAAAATGAGAAAAATATTCACTCACTAACTGCAATGTTTTTCTAAAATCAGGTTGGTGGGTTGATTTGTGCCCCTAATGATAGAAGATACATGTTGTGCTGTTAGTGATAATCTGGCCAGATTTTGTCACATGGTTATTTTTCCCAGCCCAAGGTGCATGGTACAGGTGAAGATAAAACGTGCCTTCACATTGCTGCTGTTTTATGTCCTTTATGCGCTCCTTTTGTATTTTATTCTTTTGTATTTTATTTTTGACTACATGTTTTTGTGTAACACAGGGCACATATAAAAGAGACCTGGCTCAGCCAAACAGTCAAAGCCACATACGTTAACTATAGAGAATGCAATGCAAACAAAGAAAAGTACCCCATTAAAAATTAAGAGTTTCTACAGTATGCGCGAATGCAGTGTCTACCACTGTGCTCACTGGAGCATTGAAGACCTCAATGTAGACAGCCCAGTTCAGGGATATCATGCAAAACGTGAGCACCAGTAAGAGGAACAGATAAGAAACCAGCCCAGGTGCACCTCTCACTCCTGGACCAAAGCTGCTGTATCAGCATTTCCCAAAGGAGAGAGCGTTTCACATCAGGCTCAGAGAGGATGGATCGTGTGAAGTCTGCTCTGTCCGAGGCTGTGTTTGACCCCTCTTCTCTGAGGTCTAGACGGGGTGGTCTGCACATGTCTCAGATAGTTCTGTGCCTGGTCACCTTCATCCTGGCAGCCTTCCAGGGTGAGACCCTGCACACCTTCTGGAACTACGCCATGTTCACTTGGGCGTTTTGCCCTGTTCTCACCTTCGGCATCACTCTCATCGAGACGTTCGGCCTCCACGTCTTCCTGAAGTCATGCATGGACTGGGACGACTTCACCACCGGCATCGCCATGTCTTCTTCCCTGATGATGGTGTCCGTCTTCATCTTCTACGCCAACTTCTACGCGTGCCGCGTCTGCTTCTACTCCTGGCTGATAATCGCCTGCGCATTGCTCTGCGGCGTGTTGTACGCCATGGAGGTGATTAAAGACAAGTGTCTGGACAGGAAGAAAGGGAGCTACCTTGCGGCCCTGCCCGGCTTCTGGAAAGTCATGGAAGCTTTCGTCAGCTGTATGATTTTCCTGTGTCTCACAGGTTACGATGGGAAACCAGCGCTGCTGCTGTGCATCGTGGCTTACGCCGTTCCGTTTCCCATCATCCCCCTCATCATTGCCACCAATATCCTCAAATCACTCAAGAACTGTTTGCCGTTTAACCTGGACCGATATGTGTTTGTGTTCCTGGTCGTCTCTGTGTTGCTCTATGCCTGCGCTGCCGTTCTCTGGCCCATCTACAGCTTCCGGAATAATCCTCGTCCGAGTGACTGTCCTCCCAGCTTCTGCGTCTGGGCCGTTCAATTCATGGTGGCCTTCCTGACATACGTCAATCTGATACTCTTTATTATGGACATGGTTTTTACCCTGCTTGGAACATGTGGCTTCAAACGCACATAGCTTTCACATGTTTCTGTATCATACTCATTCTGCATCTCTTTACGGGTGTGGGAACCTTGCCAGTTTTAGTTTGCTGAAGTTGAATAAATCCATTTAACAAAGAATACTTGCTACCTTTTTGGCTGCTGAAATACCATTACTGAGAAGCAAAATATATTACATACACATACATACACATTTTTCATCAAGATATGTTCAGGACAGACCCAGTCTCTCATTACTGGCAGTCTAGCAGGCACTTATGCAAAACAGTCTGTTCAATTCAATTCATCCAGGTACTCTATTTGAATAACAAGGAGGGTCAAGTGTATCTTGAACACTATATGGTTTTGCTCCATCTGAGAACAAGAAAAGTTTGTCAGCAATGAACAAGGGACATCACCACAAATAAAGAGATGAAGGAGGAGTGTCAGCTCTTGTAGTACAGTTACAAAAACTTTCTTGGCATTTTTTGGGGAAAGTCTTGGATGGCCTGATAAAGCTGTACCTGTGGATCCACAATTGTGCACATCTTCAAAGTCGAATGAACTCTGACGTTGAAGATGTGTGACTCGAACTGCTGTTGCCTCGCGTTGGCCGCCATATTCGTCTTGGCCAAAGAAAGGAAGGATGGCGAGTGCTCTGTATCATCGTCCTCTCAGCCCTCGCAGTGGTGGAGGGTAAATAATAAATAATAAGAAATGTTATTTGCAGTGCGCTTTACATTCCGAGAAATCTCAAAGTGCTATAAAACAAAGGTTTAAAACAGTAATGTAGTACATTCATCCAGGCTCCACATCCATTACACATTAGCACAATAATAGGTAGTACAATAATAAAAATATACAATATACAATAGTAAAAATAATAAACACATGATGCAAGCATTACATTACACATAAAAGATAAAGATGACATGGGAGAATGGTCAACAGAAAGCTTTAGTGAAGAGGTGGATTTTGAGGTCTTAGGGTAAAGAACTGAACAGAACTGCACCCCCCCTCCCACACACACACACACACACACAGGCGTTAGAAAAAGGACATGGCTTTATTAATCATTTCATTTAAAATGCACACATCAGCATGGCTCGGGACGCTCCCCAAACCCCCTATAGCTGCCCCACCCCCCAGGCGCTCCAGGCTTAAATTATAACACTGCAAAATAATGTAAACTGCACTACAAAAGAATATAACTGCACTCTCACTGCAAACGAAACATGCACGTGTAAAACCAAAACTCCAAAACAAACGGCCTGCCACACCGGCCTAACACAAAGATATAGGGGACTCTGCCCGGTAACCACGGCTCACTGCCCACACGGGTGACTAGGACCCCTCTCCCCTGGTAGGCCGTTCCAGACTATAAGGTGGCGGGTTGCGCCGTGCGCCCCTGCTAACGTTTTTATTTATTAAAATCCCTGTAACCATTAGCCTACCCCTAACACAAGACAAGACACACAACATTAAACATAGACCGTGTTGCATTAAAATGACTTAACTCGCCAGGTGACGAGACCCCCCCCTCCTCCCCCGGGGGTCTGCAGAAGCACCGCCGACCTGGCTCGTGTAACGGAGAGCGTGTGGGGGATGTCGACCCGGAGCGCGAACCTTGGCTGTAGGAGCGCCCCCAACCGGTGGAGAGCGGCCAAGTTACACAGATAAACCTCTGGGCCTAACAGCCCAAGACTCCACCTCTCTGTCTTCACCGCCGGCGGCTCTAAATCACCGCGAACGGCTCCCACCCCCCGATACCGGTGCAGACAATGCGGTTATGAAAAGTTTTGTTGTGTACAGGTGTCTGTCCCGTCAGACCGCTAGCCGCTCCCCAAGAGGCCCGCTCAGTAATTTATCAACAATGGACTTTGAGGCGACAGTAATTTGGCGACCTATCTTAAAGGTTTGCGGACATTTCTAGCTAAATCTGTCGACGGATTTTTTTGTTGTTGCAGATATTACACCATGATTAAACTAGCTATCGGTAGTTTTTTTTGTTAATGTTTGGTAATTATTCAGTTTGACGAATTTACGATGTAGCTAGCATAAGCCCAAGATAGCAGCAGCTGGTTAGCGACGAGACAGAACTCCAGCCCAGCTGATGATGGTGCGTTCGTTTGTGGTCGCAAGTGGCAAAATACCCACCTCCGACCTGTGTGCATTCGAGCTATAGCGAATGATACGATGATGATATGATATTGACATCAGCCGGCAACTGGAGGCTGAGAAACATATCCGAATTTGCGACGAGGAAGTGCGAGTTCATGCAGCGTTTTATTTAATCATTCCTAGTAGCAAGTCGCAATTTGCCACCTCCCAGTTATAAACGAACGCGCCATAAACCTCCATCTTGGGAGGGGAGGTTGCATCATTCGGCCGTGATCCTTGACAGGTACCAGTTATGTCTGAATACAACGGCCATCCTAACCAGCTCACGTTAAGGCTTTGGTTATGACGTTTCACAACGTAGCAGTCCATATGCAATTCAACTTACTGTATTATTCGTATCCATCTTTCCAGCTCTTTGGGATCTCTTGGAAATGAGTAGAATTTGCCACCTTTCGTCTCATGCCGATGGGAGCAATCTGGCGCAAAGCACAGCATTTTTCTCATGAGTGACGTAGCTACAAGCGCGCCCGGCTTGTAGTCCATTTATGAAACGAGCAATTTCAAAAAATTTAAAGAAGGCGGAATACTGTTTGAAATTCTCACAGTTAATAGGTTATTACTGTAAAGACACTCACAAGTTTTTGTTTTGATAACTTCATCGAAATGGCTTTGTAGGAATTATTAGAAAATCCAGTCTATGGGAGTTTACATTGAAACTCCTCTCCGATAGGAACAAATCCACTAGGGGCGCATGTTTTCACTTTCCCTCCCTATTGCTTCAATAGAAAGCAGTTTGGCGTATGTATAGCAGGGTGTCAAACTGTGTCATTTGAACGCAGATGAGACCGGGCTGATTCAGCCTGCTCTACATCATGGATCTTGCCATAGACATGTCTATGGATCTTGCATTATCCATCAAGGCTAGAAGGTAAATCTTCAAATCTGGAGTTCGAATCTATTCAGACCATTGGTAAATGTGTAGGCTATTGCAATTCACTGATATGAATAGGATAAAAAAACAACTCAATTAGAATTCACTGTTATGAAACTTGTGTTTGTTTAGAATGAAATGCAAAGAATGGAAAAGGTATTTGCCTTTATTTATTTTAAGTTAATAGCACCAAAATGACTGCTTAAGTTTTACATCAATTACAAATGAATCTGACCAAAGCTGGCCCATTACGTTCTATAAAATAAGAAAAGGTTAATACAATATGAAGATAATTTTGTTTTGTGAGTTATCTCAAAGGCAGTTGAATTCTGCTTTCCATAGAAATGAGACGAGATAGGTGATGCAAATGCTTCCTGAACAAAGTAAGGCACCTGACTGGCTGATAAGAATTAGATGTAGAGCTACAGTACTATTAAATGTACAGAGCTACTATAGCTGTTGTTACATACAGTAGCTGCTGTTGGGATATAATGCTGTTGTCCTCTGAGGCGTCACAGTGGCATTGACAGTAAACAGTAAGACAGACCGTTTTCTGTACGGGGATTAGACCAAATCCTAGACTGAGAAAATGTCCTAGACTCCTTCACATGTATCTGAGTCCTCCTGTTCCTCAAACAAACGTCTTCACATATCTCAGTCCTCCTCCGGTTCCTCAAACTCCACCGTCTCCAGCAGCCCCTGGAAACAGAAGTAGTGGGAGTTGCAATACACGGGTGGTTTGTTGGCACAGGCCCCGACCAGTTCTGGTTTGAGCGAAGCGAATGGGTTGTGTCCATTTCCTTTCATGTCCATCTCCAACTCGGACAGAATCTGCAGCGAGTAGGTCATCTCTGTCTCACTGTGGGGACAGACAATATATCAAAGTTACACAAGAGAAAATCTTTGTCAGATTATTATAAGACAATCACTGTGGATAGGAGCGCACCGACAAACAGATAAGAAGAAAAAAGTCTGTACCATAATGTTACAAGAATCTGATGTGTTTATCTGCTTAATGGGATGTTGTTGTAAACCCCAGGGAAGCGGAGGAGATGTTATAACATGTGAGGATGTTGAGGAGATGTTATAACATGTGAGGATGTTGAGGAGATGTTATAACATGTGAGGATGTTGAGGAGATGTTATAACATGTAAGGATGTTGAGGAGATGTTATAACATGTAAGGATGTTGAGGAGATGTTATAACATGTACTGTAAGGATGTTGAGGAGTTTGAGGCTGGGTCCTGTTTTTAACGTTTCTGTACATGATGATTATTGTAAGTCGCTTTGGATAAAAGCATCTGCTAATGTAATGTAATGTAATGTAATTATATGCCAGTGAAATAAAAGCTTGTTAATGGATTTCGGAGTGCCTTGGACTACTTCTTCTCAGTGGGTTTGAGGCTTACTTCAGGGCAGTGAAGAGGGAGGGGATCTCATAGTCTCTGAGGAGTAGCAGTGTTGGTAGCCAGCCCTGATCCAGGCCTTGGCTGGCATCAAACCCTACAAGCAAAGTCAAGCAAACAGCAAAGCTCAGGCAAAACACAAAACTCTACTAGAACTAAAACTCTCACTAGCACTCAGCGCATTGTTAGTAGTGTATCAACCCCTAGACCAAGCCAAGAGGCCTTCAAAGGCTTAGTTTTATCTGTAGCTGTAGCTGTAGTCTGAAAGGAGTGTCAGTTGGACAAAATAGAGATTCTCACCTGGGTGAAATCCAACCACCAGGTCAGGCTTGGCTGCCTCCTCTTTCTCCACCAGATCCTCCCAGAACTCGTGGTAGAGGCCCTTGTAGGCGCTGATGTAGACCCTCTGTCTGGGGCCGAAAGCCCTGAGAGGGGGCCTCACGATGGGGCCGTCCACCACCTCTGGCCCGACCATCACCACCTCCAGACCCTGGTGCCCGGGGAACATGCGGTTCAGCTCGTCGTAGTCCGTCACTCGGGCCCCCGTGGTCTCGGTCTGGCCTGCTCCCACCAGGTGGATGGTGAGGGGTCTGGAGTATGGATTCAGGCCAAAGACACGCATGCCCAAGGCGATCGTCAGCGGCCGAGACAGGAAGTCGCTCGAGACCCGCCACAGCGACTGGCGTAGGTCGTCGTCCTCCGGCCTGGGCTTGCCGGCTTTGGTCCACATGTCGGTCATGTTGGCGCCCTCCATGACGGCGTCCAGGCGGGGCGTGAGGTCCCCCTGCATGGCCAGCCAGTCGTCCCAGCCTTTGACCTCCGACTGCGGCCGCGACCACTTCTCTGTGGGGATGGGGAGGTCTCCTGGTTGCGGAGGAGGGAGAGATATGAGGAGAGAATGTGATCAGTTTGTGCCTCAATCAGTCATCATTTCAGGATCTCAGAGAACCTGAGGTGTAACTTATGACAATACAAATTGAGCACCATGAGTTGGTCAGAAAGTAATGGCTTGTAAAGCTATTGGTCCTAAAATGTAGCCTTTTTAGCTTTTTTCAGTGTATTCTCTCATAGAGCACTATCAGTAATGTATACACACAGTAACACACACTATCTAGTAATGTCCTTCACCTTTGAACACCAGCCATTCCACAAGTCTGTCAATGGCCACGAGGCGCAGCTCTGAGCAGAACTTCTTGTGCTTGGGCCAGTCGGCCTTCTGGCATTCTTTGCTGCAGTAATACACATTCAGACATCTGTAGGACAGGGAACGAAACGGAGAAGCAGAGAAAACAGAAAAGATTGAAGCCTTTAATGCAATCAGGTTATAACTAGGTTCATAACATGTTAATTGAACTGGACCTCTTTTCCTTAATATAATCACCTCACACAACGCTTGAGGGTCTGTGGCTTCGGAAGCTGGACAGGCCTCTTCTCACAGCTAGCACAGAACTGATACGATTCCTCCATCTTCTCAAACATCTCTTTCTGAGACCGGAAGCCCATTGCCTTGGCTTTAGCCTCTGGGGCAAGCCTAAATAGAGGGGGGGAGGGGGGGGGGAGTGTGAGAGAGAGGGAGAGATTAACAACACACAATCTACACAAACTTGTCTCATATGGAATTTGTCCTATAGCTCACAATCAAATTGGATAAATAATATTGATCGAAGAGACCTGACGGTTAATTTGTTTGAAAACACAAAGTGCAATTCATTCGAGAGGCATTGTGTTAATTGTGTTTCAAATTGAATGATATGGAAAATCTATTCAGGGAGACTAATCTGTTATTCTCCACATGAAACTATCCTAGACTAGACTGAACCGGAGTTAGTCCTATCACTAGTAGGCCTACTGACCGCTGGTGATCAGTCCAGTCTATTCTTAGCCTGAGGCATGCCCACCATATATAGAGGATAGGAATGGGCGACGTTTCAGTAAGCATGGATCAATGAAAATTATATAATTACAATGTTGGCACAAGGCTAGGGCCTATCAAAAGTTTAAAAGAGCACGAAGGTTGCCTTAAAGCGAAAATAAGTGATGTAAATATTTTTTACAGAAGAGAACTGCATGCATATGGCGTATACTCTGCCTGTGGTATTTAAAGTGAGCTATGTACAGTTAGCCTAGGCTGTCAGTGTCGCAAAAATGCTATCCTAACCTAACCTGTCGTTAAAATGCAAGGTACATTCAGTCAGGGTACATTCAGTCACATTGACGTGAAAATAAAACTACCCGACAGGACAAGAGACAACAGTGAATGGCCAGAAAACAACTATCGTTAAACCGCTTACCTCTCTGATTCCGTCATGCGGGACTCGGTGGTGAGTGAAGTCGTGAATGCTTCCCTTCGCGTGGTTCCTCTGATTCGGATCTTCGGCCAGGGGGCTGCCGCTTATAGCACCTGTTCTGCCACTTCTAGAACCGTCTGACAACTCCACACTATTCCCGAGTAGCCTAATTAAGCGAACTTGTTGGCAGTTCTGTTGCACAATAACATAATTACTACTACTACTACTACTACTACTACTACTACTACTACTACTACTACTACAAATAATAACAACAATAATAATCATAAGAATAAGAATAATAACAACAACAACAACAACAACAATAATCTTGCACAAAGTACTCCTTTATTAAACTCACCGACTTCCATTAATTATAGTAATGTTCAGGCTATAGCCTATCAAGTAGCCTAATATCTAAATATTATTTTGACACTGTAACATACACTAGCCTATTACAACTTATTGTACGTGCGTCGCTTTGGATAAAGGCGTCTGCTAAATAACTGTAATGTAATTTAATGCTATAGCCTACAACTACATTCCATTTATGAGAGTTCTTCAGGAGTTTAAGCTACTTTCCACTTTTCAAGGGATAAAGTTCTGCGCTTTTACAATTTTAGTCCACTAGAGGGCAATGTTCCCCTTCATATTTATTGTCTTTCTTTTTGATAGATAGACAGATAGATAGATAGATAGATAGATAGATAGATAGATAGATAGATAGATAGATAGATAGATAGATAGATAGATAGATAGATAGATAGATTTTCACTACACACCTATTACAAACAAACCTGTGTAAATACATGTTTGACATGCAAACTTACATTATCACAAGCTGAGCAGGTTAATCACATTTGTACCTCACAACACACTTAAAACCATAAATAATTGCTCAATCATCCTCTAATAGATGAACAGTCTTCTATATAATGGGAATGTTGCAAGCCCAATGGGCGTTTCAGGCTTTAATATTCCTTTAACTGTGTCTGTATCTGTTCTAGTTCTCCTCCACCCTCCCCTCCTCAAACTCCTCTCGCTCCAGCAGGCCCTGGAAACAGAGGTAGTGTGAGTTACAGTAGGCTGGCGGCTGGTTGGGACACGCCTGGACCTGCTCTGGCTTCAGTGACGTGAAGGGGTTGGGTCCGCTGGCCTTGATGTGCATCTCCAGCTCCAACAGGATCTCTAACGAGCTGCTCATCTCCATCTCACTGTAGACATAAGCACGCACGCACACACAAGCACACACACACACACACACACACGCACACACACACGCACACGCACACGCACACACGCACACACACACACTGTAAGCACACAGATGAATATAAACAAACAGATCTGTTTTAGCATGAGGCCTAGTGCTCTTTATGCAAGTAGCCTTGAGAACCAATGGTTCTGGGGCCTAGTGGTCCATAGGGCAGGAGCCCATCTCCTGACTCCTTAGTGTGACCCTCCTCCCTGGACATGACGCTAGTATCTCGCAGGGACTGACCCCCAATCCAACCCTTGATGCTGAGTGTCAAGCAAGGAGGCACTGAGTACCATTTCTTTTCAGTCTTTAGTGCGCTTTATGCCATTCAACAGAGTATATTTTGTGACCGTCTCCATCTGTAAGCACAGTAAATGTCCCCCACCAATCATGTATCACCTCTTTGTGTCCACAAAGCAGTGGAAGGGAGTTGAAACATGTGGACGTCATTAGCAGGTGATTCTGCTGATAATCCACCACCACTATATTTTTGACATTTGTCGCCTCTAATTATCGGTTCCCGTATTGTCACTACTGTAGTGCAAACTGCACAGAAATAAGGATTCCGGTTGTAAGCTTTTTGGCTGGACCATACTGTAACAGCGGGCCCAGCACTATAAACACAAATGTCTGGAGTGACTGAATGAGGTACTGACTGACTGACTGACTGACTGACTGACTGACTAAATGAGGTACTGACTGACTGACTGACTGACTGACTGACTGACTGACTAAATGAGGTACTGACTGACTGACTGACTGACTGACTGACTGACTGACTGACTGACTGACTGACTGGCTGGCTGGCTGACTGACTGACTTGCTGACTGACTTGCTGACTGACTGACTGACTGACTGACTGACTGGCTGGCTAAATGAGGTACTGACTTGCTGACTGACTGACTGACTGACTGACTGACTGACTGACTGACTGACTGACTGACTGACTGGCTGACTGACTGTCTGGTCACACTTTACAATAAGGGTCGCAAAAAACATTAGTTAACTGTTAACTAATGCTTATTTAGGGTTAGGTTAGGTTACTAATGTTAATTAATACCTTAGTTAAGGTTAGGGTTAGGTGAGTTAACCTTAGTTAACATAAATAACATTAGTAAATGGTTAATAGAGACATTAGTTAACTGTTACTTAATGCTTAATAATGCATTAACTAATGCTTATTAATGTACCTTATTGTAAAGTGTTACCAACTGGCTTGTTGGGGAAGTTGTGGTAAATTGTGTCTGTATGGTGGGCGTATTAACATGCTTTTGGGGGAGTGCAGGCTGATGACGACTCATTGTGAGAGCTTGAGAGGAATGGCTGCTGGGAGAGGGCGCCCTCTACAGGTGATGGGCCACACTGCCGGGACCTCAGAGATCTCCTAGTTACGCTCGTTCAGTTTTACAAGGGGCTTGGCGGTTTCTGCATGTTGCAGTCTGAAACGGTTAACTCACTTTTTAAAGCTTTTTCCTCTTACATGTCAACCATGTGGTTATAATCCGACTTCAAACCGAGTTCCAGCCAGCTGGCGAGTGTTGAGGCTGAACAGTGCCCCGGATAGCATGCCTCCCACCCAGGCAGGCACTATAGACAATATACAATTACAAGCTGTTAGGTTTTTTAGTTTGCTAATCTTGTACTTTGTCTTCGGCACTAGATCATGCTCTTAGTCAAGTAACACGTGTTTTAGAAAGGAGATGCACTTCTGGCAAGTAGTAGTGCATTGGCTTTTCCTACGTTAAATGCAATCATTGTGTACTAAGCCATTTTGGATAAAAGCGTCAGCTAAATGACTGTAATGTCATGTAATGTGTGGTGAGTGGGACCCAGGCGCATAGCATATGAGTGCGTGGGATACGCAGGGCACACAGAGGAAGAGGAGGGAGGTGTGGGACACGCAGGGCACACAGAGGAAGAGGAGGGAGGTGTGGGACACGCAGGGCACACAGAGGAAGAGGAGGGAGGTGTGGGACACGCAGGGCACACAGAGGAAGGGGAGGGAGGTGTGGGACACGCAGGGCACACAGAGGAAGAGGAGGGAGGTGTGGGACACGCAGGGCACACAGAGGAAGGGTAGGGAGGTGTGGGACACGCAGGGCACACAGAGGAAGAGGAGGGAGGTATGGGACACGCAGGGCACACAGAGGAAGGGGAGGGAGGTGTGGGACACGCAGGGCACACAGAGGAAGGGGAGAGAGGTGTGGGACACGCAGGGCACACAGAGGAAGAGGAGGGAGGTGTGGGACACGCAGGGCACACAGAGGAAGAGGAGGGAGGTGTGGGACACGCAGGGCACACAGAGGAAGAGGAGGGAGGTGTGGGACACGCAGGGCACACAGAGGAAGAGGAGGGAGGTGTGGGACACGCAGGGCACACAGAGGAAGGGGAGGGAGGTGTGGGACACGCAGGGCACACAGAGGAAGAGGAGGGAGGTATGGGACACGCAGGGCACACAGAGGAAGAGGAGGGAGGTGTGGGACACGCAGGGCACACAGAGGAAGAGGAGGGAGGTGTGGGACACGCAGGGCACACAGAGGAAGGGGAGGGAGGTGTGGGACACGCAGGGCACACAGAGGAAGGGGAGGGAGGTGTGGGACACGCAGGGCACACAGAGGAAGAGGAGGGAGGTGTGGGACACGCAGGGCACACAGAGGAAGAGGAGGGAGGTGTGGGACACGCAGGGCACACAGAGGAAGGGGAGGGAGGTGTGGGACACGCAGGGCACACAGAGGAAGGGGAGGGAGGTGTGGAGACGAGGACAGGCAAGTGAAGTATGTATTACTGGACAGCGAGGCCTTACTTGAACACGGTGAAGAGCGAGGGGATGCGGTAGTCTCTTAGCAGCAGCAGCGTGGGCAGCCAGCCCTCCCCCAGGCCCTGGGACGCGTGGAACCCTGGGAACGCAAACGCACCGACAGACACAACGCCGGAACTCTAGGTGACTCTAGAGTTCACAACATCTCAACACTAAGATCTTAATACTGTGAAGGCCAAAAATAGAAGATGGTTAACTGGAGCGCTTGAGTGACAGGACATGAAGATGAGGAGGCCTAATAGAGATTGAGATCACCGCCAGGCTGTGCATTGTGGAATGTTAGAGCCCCCAACATTAACTAGCGTCATCACATCTCTTCATCAGTCTGCCCTTGATTAGGCCTAAATAATTGGGCCTCTCAGTGGACCTTCAGGCTCTGTCAGTCAGTCACACTGCCCCCGCCCCCCCCCATCCCCCTGTTCTCTGTCAATCACACTGCCCTCCCCCCCATCCGTCTCTCACATTGACTGACAGAGACCGGGGGGGTCCCGGGGAGGCTTTGGCTGCTGTCATCCCTTCATCCCTCCGTCCTCATCCCTTCATCCTTCGTCCCCGTGTCCCCAGCTGCCCCCGTCTCTCTGTCAGGCGTGCCGAGGCCGCTGGGACGTTTCATCACATCGTTTTGTCCGTGTGGCTCGACCTGGCCTCGACGGTGGGACAGTAGTGCAGTGTCAGTTAGAGTGTAACTGAGCAACCCGTTAAGTGAATTCTGATCACTGATCGCTGACTGAGCGCTCAGCTACTTAACGCACCCAAAAACATTCACTGAAAATGGCTACTGCAAAAAGCAGTAGTAGGTGCGTTATTCAATGTTTTGGTGGAGGAGGCAGTGGCTAAATGATTTTATTAATGTACTAGGGGCGGATAATATCCAGGAGGAAGAGGAGGAGATGTTGCTTGCTGTAAATAACGTTAACGGGCAAACGATCATTTCCTCTTCGGTCACTAAAACGGATGCCTTTAGTGTGCCATCAGCCCTGGAGAGGTGTACGAGCATCCTTTTGGGATCCATCTTCTTTTGTGTTTGCTCAGACTGATGGTAGCGCTCTGAGCGTAACTGAGCAACCCGTTAAGTGCGTTCTACGCTCTGAGCGAAGCTGAGCCGCTCAGTTACTTAACGCACCCAGTGATGGACGCCTTGAATGTATACAGGAATCTATAACCAGTATTACTACTCTAAACTATGCCTCAGAAGAGATGAAGATATAGAGGCACAAGTAAAAGACTACAGTTAGTAATATATAGAAGAGCATTTTGCTCAGAGGCAGATATCCAAACAGTGTTTCACGCACCAAAGGTTTTCTAACTCATAGACTCTCAAAGAATCTAATGGAGGCTAATGGAGGAATGACCTGGGGAGCCAACGCTAGTATTCATGTAATGCTAGCCTCTACTCTACCCCCCCCCCCCCCCCCCCCCCCAGTCACACATCCAGAACCTTATCTGAGGAGGGGTGTGAGTGTACTGTAGCCAGGCTGGGGTGGAGAGTGTGTGTACAGCTGGACATCACAGGTGGTGCGATCTGCCATCTAAAGATAATGTTGGCTCGCCAGGAGGGGGTCATATTCAACCCCCCCATGTGTCTGGCGACAGAACGCAAACCTTAGAAGGAAGAGGAGCTGTGTGTGAATAATGGATGTTATGATATGCACACCCCAAGGTAACAATCCCAATAGAGGTGCTGTAAAACGTTTAACACCGAGTAAGCGTTTAGGCCCTCAGGGGGGGTGTGGCGATGGGGACTCTTAACGACTGCAATAACTGCCGGGGGCCGCCATTTTTAATTTTTTACGATGGTGCTAAAAATATGCCACCTGAGACCTCGCTGCTCTCTGTTTCAGTCTGCAGTTTTGTCTATGGGGCCTGTTAACAATGGAGACACTTGGAGAGTGTCACACCGCCTCAGTAGAATGCATCTTATCACGCTCTGCTGTATGTCCTTGTCTCTCCATCCCCCCTGCCCCCCCCCTGCTGTATTTCCTTGTCCCCCCCCCCCACCCCCCGCGTGTTCCCTCCCCAATCTCTGTAACTGAAGGCGTGCCCCCTCATCTGTCCTACCTCCTCAATCGCTCTAATAGAAGTCGTAATGCAGTATGTTTACAGTATGAAATATGGCCAAGCACTCATGTGATTTACATGAGATGACTTATATTTAGCTCCTCGCGACCCTGCGGTGATAACTGAGACAGGGTTTAAGGCTGGGCTAGGAGGGGCCTGGAAGGTTAGAGGGACTGACTTCAGATCAGCTGAGGGGAGGAGGGGTTTGGAGGAGGGATCTGTCTCACCCTGCCGAGGGCCTTCATGTCCGCTGATTACATTTAATAAGATTCGTGATAAATAGAGATTGAATTAAACTGGTTGTGAGCTGAAGGCAAAAGGGATCTTCAATGATGCCACTGATAAAATCACTGAGACTGGGCTCATGGACTTCTCTAACTGTGTCTACACACTGCCCTAACCAACGCCAACCAACACCAACGTTGGATCGGTGTGCCATGTTTGTTGGTGACTGTTGGTGTTAGTTGGATGAATTTTTCTGTGGAATTTTAAACTTACAACATTCGAACAACAACTGACAACTTTAGAAGGTTGGGTGTTTGGAGTTGTTTCCGTTGGTTGGGGCCTTTTGCAGGCACCTTAAGACTGCCTCAGCCCAACGCTGCATCTCTACTCACTAAGCAAAGTGTCCGGGCGCAACTAATGAAATAGAGCATTGGGACCTTTAAAGGGAAACATTGGCCTGGTTGTGAGCGGGGGGTAGAGTGAAACCAGGGGCAACCTGAGACTCTCCTCATCCCCTCACAGTGAGCAGTCTGTGGAGACTGCGCTGTGTCCACCAACCGCCGGCCAGATTTGGTGCAGCTGTCGCCATGAATCACCCAGGGGCTCAATAAATGTCTGGCACCCAAAAATGCTCCCCGAACTGGTGAGTTATACCCCTCCCCACTTAAAACAACCCACCCTCCTTAAAAGAAGAGGGGAGGTCAGCAACCTGGCTCTGTCTGAAGGCAATCCTTTCACTCTCCAAGGCAGCTGACCACTTCAGCTTGACCCAGCCTAAGAAACTCAGCATCTGTGCTAGTGCCAACAAAACACTTGCTACAGGAACTTTCCTCTTAAGAGCTAAGACACACATTCTATGATGAAAATTGCTTGTGTATATAATCTGTTTACCTGGGTGAAATCCAACCACCAGGTCAGGCTTGGCTGCCTCCTCTTTCTCCACCAGATCCTCCCAGAACTGGTGGTAGAGGCCCTTGTAGGCGCTGATGTAGACCCTCTGTCTGGGGCCGAAAGCCCTAAGAGGGGGCCTCACGATGGGGCCGTCCACCACCTCTGGCCCGACCATCACCACCTCCAGACCCTGGTGCCCGGGGAACATGCGGTTCAGCTCGTCGTAGTCCGTCACTCGGGCCCCCATGGTTTCGCTGAGGGCAGCCCCAGCTAGGTGGATGGTGAGGGGTTTGGAGTACGGGTCTAGACCAAACCGTTGTATCGCCATGCCAAGAGTTAGCACTCGAGACAGGAACTCACTCTCAACTCTCCATACAGACTCTCTGAGGTCTGCGTCGTCCGGTCTAGGCCTGCTGGTGTTCTTCCACAGGTTTCCCATATTACCGCAGGATACAACGGCGTTCAGCCGGGGAGTGAGGTCCCCCTGCATGGCCAGCCAGCTGTCCCAGCCGTTTACCTCAGACGCTGGCTTGGACCACTTCTCTGTGGGGAACGGGAGATCTCCTGATAGGGTGAGAGATGATAGAGGAAGTGAACTTTGAGTTTTTGGTGCCTGTTATGACAGTGGCTCCTCAGTGAAAACATCAGTGACTTCAGTTTATTTCCTGTCTTGTTGTTTTTAATGGCAAAGGCAAAATTCAAGATTATCAAACGTTGTACATTGTATTTCAGTGAGTACTATTGTTTCTCTCAGCTCCAGGTATGTTTTACGACGAACCAAGAGCTGCATTATCACCATTTCTTTTCTCACATAATCAAAGGAGTCAGGTCTCAACACAGCACATCTCTCACCTGCAAACATGAGCCACTCCACCAGTCTGTCGATAGCCACCAGACGCAACTTCTTACATACTTTCTTATGCTGAGCCCAGTCCTTCCTCTGGCACTCCTTTGAGCAATAGTACACATTCAGACACCTGTGGGAGGGGGACCGGGACAAGAGGGAGAGGGAAAGAGGTCAAAGAAGGAGGACAAGGTTGAACAATCATGGAGGAATTCTTTGTTCGGTATGACATCAAAGGAAGTTGATTCTTTAGGGACTGGCATGTTTGTGCCAGTATATTAATAGTATTGCATTAGTCTGGAGTCATGTCACGCAGTTGTCAAAATCTAACCTCTACTGTGAATGGACGATGCGCGACACATTAAAGACTTCTATTCCGTTTCAGAGAGCAGCTGGTGAGACACAGCCGTGTTAAGAGCCAGAAACTGGGCTGGAATTTATGAGTGAATATGTCTGACTACAATGGCCCTGTTAAAGTGGTGAGATCATGGAGCAGTGGCCTGGCTCCGCTCTCTGAGGCTCTAATGCCCTGACCTTCAGCCTCGGGGCCGTTCAGATATACAGGGATTCGTCCGCCAGGCACCTCTCAAAGGGTCCTACTAATCACCATATGTAACGGGTCGGCCTACTGAGTCGAGGGCGCCAGTCAGAGTCAAGTCTGACGAATAATATCAACAAAGTTGGCTTGCGTTGTCCGTAACTGCTGGTATGTGTGTGCTGGTGCCGAGCAGTTGTGGTGTTTTCCGGTAGGCTGGGTTTATAGTATGTGGGGTTGTGGTGATTGGATGGACGGACGAATGAGTGGGGTGTGCCCCGTGATATCTGGGATTCCACAAAGTACTGTACCACAAAGAACCACAAAGTACCACAAACTACCCCAAAGTACCCCAAAGTATACCCCGAAATACCCCAAAGTACCCTAAAAAATACCCCAAAGTACCACAAAATACCCCAAAGTGCCCCAATATATCCCAAAGAGCACCAACGTATACCCTTTGGGGTACTTTGTGGTGCTTTTGTGGTTCTTTGTGGTGATTAGTAGGACCCCTCTCAAAGACTCAGAACTGGACAAAATCAGACAACAAGCTAGTGGCAGAGGAGAGAGAGAGCCCTGTGAAGTACTTCCCTCGATGTAATGATATGGAAGACTGTGTGAGAATCAAATCTCTAAAGCCATTTAAAAACCCATACATACAGCAGAGAAAGATGTGAGGCAAAGTGTAATGATTTTTTTTTACCCAGGAGTAATGAAACCTTTAGAGAGCTCATATAACCCACTTTTATGCAGTGACAATTAAGGATGTGGTACGAGCCGTGGAGTAGGGTGTCCTGGTGATAATTCTCAGATGCCAAAGGCCTCGCCTCTTCACTTAAATGGTTGACATTCGAGTGGTGCCAAGTGTCAGCAGCTCTGTCTGCTGCTCTGGTGTATGTGTGTGGGTTGGGGAGGGGGGGGGGGGGGGGGGGGGTTGTGTGCATGTGTGTATTTACAGTGAAATGGGAAAACAAGCGAGAGACATGCTACCAAACTTCCCACAGCCCTCCACAGAACAATACTAGAGAACCTGCATGACAAGTGTGTGTGTGTGTACATATATCAGATCCCTCCATTCTGAATATGCCTCCGCCGGAATATGATGGTGCTGACATGGCATTATCAACTAGCCTGGTACGACCATCCCGTTCTCGCGAGCTCACATTCTGTTTCACTAACGCAGAACGGTCTGGCCTTCGCCTCCTCCAGAGCGATCCCAGATAGCAAGCGGATCTGGGCCATATACAGGCCAGGGGCCTCATTTATCATTGAGGTACGCCTTCTTTTACACGGTCTTTTTCGCGAGTTCAGGCGTACGCCATTTGCCCCCCCCACATTGCGATTTATCAAGCCGAAAGGGCGGAAATTTAGTCGCCTTTCTCCGCGCTTTTGTAGGACACCTCTCCAGTTGGCGTACCGATTTACACGGTGTTCTACGCCCTTCTTGAACACAGGGGGAACTGGCGACGCAGGTGGTGCGTCGGTGAATTACTATGTTTGACGGAGAGAATAAGAGCGACAGTTCATGAACGCACAATCATGTAGGCTAATAGCCCAATTCAGCACTAACATATATCGCAATGCAAGATTAGACGTGTCCTCTAACCGGCTCATTCATGGTCCGATATGGATTTGTTCCCCAAACTTAACCTATGCGCACACCTAATGCAGGCACTCCATCAAACGGCAATAATTGACCAATTAGATTGTCATTAATATGTGATCATGTGGACCTGTTTGCTCTTTGGTAAGCATATAAATGACAGTCCTCCTGTGCGTAATGCGAGCCTAAATGAATCCGGCGCTACTCGATAGAACTCCAAAGAGGTGACGGCGATGGCGACTGCACCCACACAAGGGCACCATCATTGAATGAATACGTCTATGTGAATCGCAAAAATGTGCACACTATAAATACCCAAATCATATGTGACGCCGACATGCTCATCACAAGTGTAGTGGCACGGTGGCCTGGCTCCACGCATGACTCATTCATCCTGGCGCACAGCAGGGTAGGGGCTAGACTGGAGGCAGGCGCTGCGCGTGACGGCTGGCTTGTTGGTGTATGCATAGCCAAGATACATATTCTTTGTCTTATTTACTTTCATCTTTATTAGCATTTTCCATCCATACAACGACAATACAATAAAACATAAAAACTTACAATAACAGCTTATGGGTACTTCCATCCATGCAGCTTTTTTTTCTTACTCAAATATGACAATTGTAATATTAGTGGTATCATCACACTTCCTTCTATAATCCATCCATTTTTCCCATCTCCCTTCAAACCTTCCTTCCTGCATCCTCAATGCATAAATAAATCTCATAAATCTCCTCCACAACACCCACCACTGCTCCTTGGTTGGGGGTTCCACCTTATACCAAGCCCTCATTATTGTCTTTTTACTAGCAACCAATAGTACTTTCACTAGGTATCTGTCCCCTCCTTGTACATCATTCTGTTATGTTTGCCAAGATGTATATTCAAAGCTGATAAGAATGAGAACCAGTCAAGACCCCACCACAAAATGAGGACCCAAGCCCTCAGCCCCCTCCCCGTCATGAGGTTTACCAGCGGGGCCAAAGGGCCCACACTGAGGTCATGCGCCAGCTATGAAGACACAAACAAGTAAGGTTCACATTTCTACCATTTAATTGTCTGTTGGTGGGTGACTGTGTGAGGTGTGTGAGTGCGTTTGTGAGTGAATGTGTGAGGTCCGTGAGTGTGGTAGTGAGTGACTGTGTGAGGTCCGTGACAGCATGTGTGAGGGAATGAAGTGCAGTGAGGATGTCCTGTTGGCTCTGGTGGTGTAGTGTGGTGACCTCCACCAACTGCTGCACAACTGCCCCACAACTGCCCCAATCCCTTCTGCCATTTCCCTCTGGGCCTCTAGGGTCATGAGCCTCCAGCACAGCGTCTGAGAGGAAGCCCAGCCCTCAGGGAACCTTGAGGCAGGGACGCTGGCAGCCGGAGGTGGAGGCGTGGGCGGTGGAGACGGAGACGGAGGCGCTGGAGATGGCACTGGAGGTGGAGGCCGGTGCGCTGGAGGTGGAGGCACTGGAGGTCGTGGCGCTGGATGTAGAGGCTGCAACCGGCGGGGGCACGACCGTCAGGTCAAGGACCACTGCAGACTCCCCCTCCTCTGAGTCCCACCCCACGTCAGAGTCTGGAGAAACAATTTCAGTCATTTTCTTTGAGTTTGTCTGTTAACTTGATTATGCATTAAACATTTCATTGTGTAGCCATATTCAATTGATATGTTTTTCTGTTGGCAGCCAAATAAATGCTTAAGTGTGATTTACCGGGTGATTTAGATGAGAGTCTACATTTCCCAGAGGGGAAAATGTTTCATGTGGTCTAACATTATGAAGTTGTCATCTGTGTTATCGTTCCCTGTTTTTGGTCCTAAATCAATCATAGCCTACCACAGAATGTGTGGAATGTTTGCTTTCCTCACACATAATACAGCATGTCCGTGTAGCCTACGCCACATACAGGATGCACGAACATACAGTAGGCTACCTAAACTAGGAGCAATCAGACAAATGTAGGCTCGTACAAATAGCTTACCTTCCGAAGATGATTTTCTTTCCTCGCGTGGACCTCACCAACAAGCACATGCACCTCCGTCTCCGAAAGGTTTCTCTTCTTTCCGCGTTTGTCTGTCCTAATGCTCCACGCTATATTATGTCGGTTCCTTCCGGGGTATCCCCGACACGCTGTCATAGTTTTGACCATATATGGTTGGATTTGGGCGTGGAGAGGGCGGAACACGGGGCGCGTGCGCGTACGCTCTATTCTCCGCCTGTCTTGGATTTCTCGTGCAGAAAAGGGCATACGACCTTTTTGATAGATCCGAAAAGCGTGTAAATATTCTCGTCGTACGCTACATTGTGCATTTTCCGCGTTTTCGTCGTACGCCCTCTTTTACACCAGAATTTACACGCTCTTTGATAAATGAGGCCCCAGATCTGGCCCTTGTGGCTTAGTTCCAGCCCATATATGGCCCAGAATCATTACACATCCGCTTGCTATGTGGGATTATGCCAAAATCCAGACCATACCGGGCCAATCATGGACTGCGTTTTAACTGCTGTCCCGCCCCACATTGGAAAAGAGCCCCTGATTGGTTCGTGTCCCTGCCGCTCGCTAAACAAACATGGCGGCTCCCGAAGCAACGAGTGGTAACGTTAACGTTAGAAGAATAAACGCAGCTATAAGTGCAGTTATTGCAGAAATAGACTTAATCACAACACTTAAACAAGAACAAGAGTATGCACTAGCGGAGTTTCTCGGTGGAAAAGACGTTTTTGCCGTTCTTCCGACTGGATTTGGCAAGTTTGCTGAATGCTGATTGGCTGAAGGTGTTTGTCTGTCAAGGCAAGTACCCCCTCCCACATAATCGCTCTCTATGGGACGAAGGCCAGACCGATATTGTGGAGCGAAGCAGTGAGCTCGCTAGATCAGGATGGTCATACCAGGCTAATTATCAACTCCAGGAATATGATGGTGCTGACATGGCATTATCAAGTCGGTGCACTTTATGTCCCGCAGGTTTACCTCAAAGGTTTTAAAATAATGTAACCCATAAAATGCGTTTTAAAGCAATAAATGGATAGATCCATGTGTCTTTAGATTATAACACACACACAAAATAAAAATAAAATATGTTTTCAAATTTTTTTATGGGTTGCTTAGGAGTAGATGACAGCCAAATGTGCATGTCCCCACTGACCAAAGCTACTTTTTCATTGAATATAAAACAAATAAAAATTGCAATTAAACCCAAGTTTTTTCTGGTAATATAATCACTTGGCTGTCTACTTTAACCACAATAAAAGAAATCAGAAAAAAATACATTAACTCTTTATGAAATAGCACTATATAATCATGTCCCCCAGTTTAGTTCAACCCCGTAACAGCATACCAATTTCCCCCCTTTTAAAAATAATGGTTCAGTACAACATCCTCAGCATTCAGGAAGTGACATCACTCAAGTCTTTTCAAGGTCATGCTGTAAAGAGAGTTAAGTGTTAGCATATTTTCTTACCTATATTTCATTGTTTTTACTGCCAGATTGACATCGTCAAGCTCAACCTTTCAACACTGTTACATAAATAAATGATAATTAACTATTGTTTAGGAAAAAACAAACAATAGTGTTGAAAAATATATTAATTTCATGATTTCCTAATGCCAAGTGGTGCAACATACCCTAGCTAATTATGGACTTATGGCTACTTTTAGCTAAAATCTTCAACCCCGTAACATTCAACACCATAACAAAAAACACTGTTACGGGGTTGAATTATTGTTACGTGGTTGAAAGTTGGACAGTTCTTAAGTAAATTCAGTTGGAGAGATTTATGTGAACTGGGTAACACTTTACATTAAGTGTTTTTAACTACTGTGTAATTATTATTATTATTATTATTATTATTATATTATTAATATTTAAAATAAAATAAAATCTACTTCATTTTAAACAAGGGACAGATGATTACCAATATTCTGCAAGAATTAGTTTGAATATGTTTTAGAATTATATTCACACAGGGATCAAGTTGTCCGTTACGGGGTTGAATTTAAAACAACTTAGGTGACAAAGAAATGCCTAATAATGTTTGGGATTTCATGCCTAAGGTGGGGAAAAGTATTTTCTCAGAGGTTTAAATAGTCCTTTATCAGATGCAATGTTCAGAAACACAATTATTTGTGGTATTTTTTTCAAACCCAGACAACCCAATGTGCATCGAATTCAGAGAATCGCCCAACTCCAGGTTAGAGTTGGGCATGTGGTGCTCTACCAAAGCCAGAGCTGGCTGTATTTGACCTGGGCCACGGTCCAGCCTGCGCCTGTCTGTCTGTCTGCACCTACAGGCCATCTATCACCACGGTCTGGATGCAGCAAGCGGCTTCTTTAATATGCTGTGGCGTACAGTAGTCCAACATGCTTAACACTCTTTTCATCTACTCAAAAAAAGTGTGTCCAAAAATTAGCTTTGAATCAGCCATACTGAAGGACTCAAAGGATGTTTATTTGTCATACAGTTTGTACAAGATACTGGTACCATGTACAATGTAATGCTCATTGACATGAAATGAAATGCATTGGTGCTCACTTGACACAGCGTTTGAGGGTCTGTCCCTCGGAGAGGTGGTCCGGGAGCTTGTTACAACCGGCACAGAACATGAACGTCTCCTCCATCTTCTGGAACATCTCCTTGTAGTTCCGGAAAGACACCCCCTTGTTCTTCCCCTCCACCGCAGCCCTGGTCAGAGAGAGAGAGAGAGAGAGAGAGAGAGAGACAGACAGACAGGGAGTGGGAGCGATAGAAGGAAGGAGAGAGAAAGAGAAATAGAGGGAGAGAGAGAAGGAAAGACAGAAAGATAGATAGAGGAAGAGAGAGAAGGAAGGAGAGAGGGAGAGATAGAGAAGGAAGGAGAGAGAAAGAGATAGAGGGAGATAGAAGGAAAGAGAGAGAAAGATAGATAGAGGGAGAGAGAGAAGGAAGGAGAAAGAGAGATAGCGGGAGAGATAGATAGAGAGAGAGAGAGAGAGAGAGAAGGAAGGAGAGAGAAAGATAGATGGATATATATCCATATATATATATATAAACTAGGGCTGGGTATCGAGTCGAATTTCAAGAATCGATTCGATTCCGAATCGGCTGGGAGGAGGCCGCAGGGTAGACCCAGGACTAGGTGGCGGGACTACATCTCCGCACTGGCCTGTGAGCGGCTAAAGATTCCCCACGCAGAGCTGGTTGATGCTGCTAGGGAAAGGGATGTCTGGGGCCCCCTGCTGGAGCTGCTGCCTCCGCGACCCGACCCCGGATAAGCGGATGAAGATGGATGGATGGATTCGATTCCGATTCACAAGGTTCAGAATTGATTATCACGATTCGATTCGATTCAATATCGATTCGGTTTGTGTGACTAAAACATGTTATTTATTTTTTTTCAAGTTATGCAACACCTCAATACTAGGGCTGGGTATTGATACTGATTTCCAAAAATGAATGAATGAATGAATCATTGCATGAATTAATGAACTATTCATTCCTTCATGTATTCATTCATTCATTCATTAAATAAAAGATCGATTTTGGGATTCATGAATCGATTCTGAATCAATGATACAGAATCGATTAAACGATTTTTTAAACCCAGCCCTAATAAAAACACAAATAAAAATGTAAGAACTAAAGAATATACACAAGCCTATACACAATACATCCATAATGTCCGGTATGAAATGGTAACCAAACACCAGTGGTGTAGTGGAGGGTATACAGAGGTATACAGAGTAGACCCTCTTCTTTACCCATGGACCATCAGTAGAATCACTTCTTTACCCATGAACCCTCAGTAGAACCACTTCTTTAACCATGGACCCTCAGTCAGTAGAACCACTTCTTTAACCATGGACCCTCAGTAGACACACTTCTTTAACCATGGACCCTCAGTAGACACACTTCTTTACCCATGGACCCTCAGTAGAACCACTTCTTTAACCATAAGTGTAAATAGAACAAGATGAGGTGAGTAAGTACATAGAACAAGATGAGGTGAGTAAGTACATAGAACAAGACTAAAACAGGTTGGAGTTGGACAAGTTGGTTTAGTTGACTTTGAACAGGAGTTTGTTTAACCATCCACCAGTATCAGGTCACAGATGTTCCAATATGTAGCACTTTGAGCATCTGGAGATTAATCATATTATTATTATTATTATTAATAATTATTAATTATTAATTATTAATTATTAATTATTAATTATTAATTATTAATTATTAATTATTAATTATTATTATTGTTGTTGTTGTATGTATTAGGCATAGTGTAAATATGGTATTACTGATGTACCTGTACTCGTCATAGTCCTTCATGTTGAGTTTGTTGAGGATGACCCTGGAGAGACCCGGGACGTGGGTGTCCAGAGAGTAGAACCCAAACTGGTCCGAGAACACGCCATCGGTCCCCGGGGCAAAGGATTGTGGGAGCTCCGGGATCTGTCCAGCCATTTTGGAAGTTGATGCTGCGTTGTGTTCTGACAGGGGAACAACACAAAGTGAGGGATACTTATGGTCATTTATGAAATGCTTTGTCCAACCACATGTGCTGTATATATAACATAACATAACATAACAAAATCTATAATATAACATAACAAAATCTATAATACTGTATAACATAAACTCTATAATATAACATAACACAATCTATAATATAACATATCAAAATCTATAATATAACATATCAAAATCTATAATATAACATAACATCTATAATATAACATAAAATATATAATATAACATAACAAAATCTATAATACTGTATAACATAAACTCTATAATACTGTATAACATAACATCTATAATATAACATAACATCTATAATATAACATAACAAAATCTATAATATAACAACATCAGTAATACTGTATAACACAGACATGGGCGAACTACGGCCCGCGGGCCATATACGGCCCGTTAGGCTTTTTAATCCGGCCCGCCGAACTTGTCCAAATTATAGTAAAAACCTCATTCATTTTCCCTTTTCCCTGCAATGCCCGCGTTTCCCCAATAGATGGCGCACTCCAGACACATGTTGGAGTGTAGCGTATTACTCTTTATTTAATTTTCACTTTCCCGTTGCCATTTGAGCCTTTCTGTAAAAATGAGCGGACCAAAGAAAAGGAAAGTGGACAGTGAGTGCCGAGTGTTTAATAAGGAGTGGACGACAAAATATTTTTTCACTGAAGTCCAATCAACGGCTGTATGTCTGCCAAGAAGCTGTTGCGGTTTTCAAAGAGTACAATATCAGCCGTCACTTTGCCACGAAGCATGCAAACTACGCTAGCAAGCAGTCAACACAAGAACGGGCGGCTACTGCTCAGAGGTTGACAGCTAATTTACAAACTCAGCAGAATTTTTTTCACCGACAAACTGCGATTCAAGAGTCAAGTACCAAGGCTAGTTTTTTGCTGGCATTCAAATTAGCAAAGGCTAGCAAGCCTTTCTCCGACGGCGAGTTTTTGAAAGAATGCATGGTAGAGACAGCAGGTCTCTTGTGTCCGGAGAGCAAAGGCAAGTTTGAAAAAATCCGTTTATCACGCAGGACAGTGACTCGCCGTGTGGAACTGATTGACGAAGATATAGTCAGCGAGTTAAACAAAAAGGCGGAGTGCTTTAAGTTATATTCACTAGCACTGGATGAAAGTAACGACATAAAAGACACTGCTCAGCTCCTGATTTTTATCCGAGGGATTAACGACAGTTTTGAGATAACGGAGGAGCTTTTGAGCATGGAATCGAAAACGCGAGGAGAGGACTTATATGAACAGGTGTCTGCTGTCATCGACAGAATGAAGCTACCTTGGAGTAAACTTGCCAATGTCACCACGGATGGATCGCCAAATTTAACAGGAAAAAACGTTGGGCTGCTGAAAAGAATCCAGGATAAAGTGAAAGAAGAAAACCCTGACCAGGATGTTATTTTTCTTCACTGCATCATTCATCAGGAATCTCTGTGTAAGTCTGTATTGCAGCTTAATCATGTCGTGGATCCAGTTGTAAAACTTGTTAACTTCATACGAGCAAGGGGACTTAATCATCGTCAGTTCATTACGTTCCTGGAGGAAACCGATGCGGATCACCAGGACTTACTTTACCACTCTCGTGTCCGCTGGTTGAGTTTGGGGAAAGTGTTTCAACGAGTGTGGGAGCTCAAAGAGGAGATTCGCGCGTTTTTGGAGTTAATGGGGAAATCCGACGAATTCCCTGAGCTGAGCGACACGAACTGGCTTTGTGACTTTGCGTTTGCTGTGGACATATTTTCACACATGAATGAGCTGAACGTGAAGCTGCAGGGGAAAGATCAGTTTGTGCACGACATGTATACAAATGTGAGAGCCTTCAAATCCAAGCTGATTTTATTCTCCAGACAAATGTCAAACAAATCTTTCGCTCATTTCCCCACACTAGCCATGCAGAAAGAGGCCGCCCGAAACGCGAAGAAATACTGCAAATCACTGGACGACCTGCACAGAGAATTCTGCCGTCGGTTCTCTGATTTTGAAAAAATTGACAAGTCACTTCAGCTGGTGTCCTGTCCCCTGTCACAAGACCCCGAAACAGCACCGCAGGAGCTGCAATTGGAACTGATCGATCTTCAGTCCGACTCCGTCTCAAAAGAGAAGTTCAAGTCTCTTAAACTGAATGACTTTTACGCTTCACTTAACGAAGCCACGTTTCCAAACCTCCGGCGGACGGCACAGAAGATGCTGGCGTTGTTTGGCTCGACCTACGTGTGAGCAGACGTTCAGCGTCATGAACATCAACAAAGCCCGTCACAGATCAAAGTTAACTGACCAACATCTCAGATCTATCCTGAGAATTGCCACAACAAAACTAACTCCAGACTTTGATGCACTGGCAAAAAAAGGAGACCAACAACACTGTTCCCACTGAAATTGATGAGTTTTTCTACTGTGTTATGAAAAAAATGCATATGGAAAATTTGGAAGTGCGTTAATTAAGAGCAATGTAAGTAAACTTACTGTGCTATGAGGTTTGCACACGCTACACACAACGCTTTAGTATATCCGGCCCAAACACTCCATCCAAATGCTCCTGGCCCAGCCCCTCTGTCAAATTTGAGAACCCATTGTGGCCCGGCGAGTCAAAAAGTTTGCCCACCCATAACATAAACTCTATAATATAACATAACAAAATCTATAATATAACATAACAAAATCTATAATATGACGTAACAAAATCTATAATATAACATAACAAAATCTATAATATAACATAACAAAATCTATAATATGACGTAACAAAATCTATAATATAACATTTGCCATCAGGATGTGACGTTCTCCAATATCACAACAATACAATTTTCAGTAGCCTAAAGGTCTACATCTCTCCTCTCTCCCCCAAGAAGCGTAAGCAGCAGTGATCCAGCTCAGCCTGGCCAGCAGTGTGACACTGGTCTCCCCCTGCACCGTCACACACCCATATCCCAAGCCTGTCCTCTGACTGGTCTCCCTTTGCACCGTCACACATCCATATCCCAAGCCTGTCCTCTGACTGGTCTCCCCTTGCATGTCTCACACATCCATATCCCAAGCCTGTCCTCTGACTGGTCTCCCCCTGCACCGTCACGCATCCATATCCCAAGCCTTTCCTCTGACTGGTCTCCCCCTGCACCGTCACGCATCCATATCCCAAGCCTTTCCTCTGACTGGTCTCCCTTTGCACCGTCACACATCCATATCCCAAGCCTGTCCTCTGACTGGTCTCCCCCTGCATGTCTCACACATCCATATCCCAAGCCTGTCCTCATGGTCTCCCCCTGCATGTCTCACACATCCATATCCCAAGCCTTTCCTCTGACTGGTCTCCCCCTGCATGTCTCACACATCCATATCCCAAGCCTGTCCTCTGACTGGTCTCCCCCTGCATGTCTCACACATCCATATCCCAAGCCTTTCCTCTGACTGGTCTCCCCCTGCATGTCTCACACATCCATATCCCAAGCCTTTCCTCTGACTGGTCTCCCCCTGCATGTCTCACACATCCATATCCCAAGCCTTTCCTCTCAGCACTGCTGTCAGGCACAGACACAGCGGGAGATATGTGGGCCCGGGGGGCGATTGAGGGCGAGAGATGGCTCATCAGCTCCCGAAATAGGCGTCTGGTTCTCTGCCCTCGATGATGATGAGGGGCAGATGGGGGCCGGTTCAAGTCAGATCCAATGTACAGCAGTGACATGATTTAATGTTAATGATGCTTTTTAGATGACACACACACTCCACCTGGGAATAAGGGATGCTAACATCACGACGGCGTCGGGTTCCCAGCCTTGCTCGGGTGAGGGCCGAGAGTCGACCACTTGGCCCACCAAGCACCAGCACCGGGGCTGCTGAAACTCCACCTGGGCCTGGTCGCCCCCAAAGCATGCAGAAATGCTCTAAAGACAAAATACTCCCAGGCACCCGGTGCTTAGCATGTGCTATAGTTACCGCGATATATAAATTCCAAACATGCAGTGAGCCTGAACTTCAGTACTCTATTTTTATACAACATGGAGGTGGTGGCAGCTCACGACAAGCGATGAAAAAACAAGTACGCCTACATGTCTTACTAGTAATTTGTCAGTTTAGTCCCATGATAAAAGATCAACAGCCCATAGGCTTATAATTCATTTACATTTCAGTCAAGCTTCTCAGAATAGTTTGACATCTTCAATGGAGACACATTGTGAAAGGACTGTTTTATAGTTCTTCCATAACTTTACATGGAGAGTAAAACTAGAAATGAACAGACCGCCTCAAGATGGGCAAGTTTTAATTTTCAGTTTCTGACCAGAGAGGTCGATCGCAATACGCCACGCAAGTCTGGAATCAGAAGTCTCCTTCCAGCGCTATCACATCTCTGCAGCTTGCCAACGGTTCTAAATTAAGGCAACCGCTCCCGAAGCAACGCGTCTCTCTCTCTGGATCTCTTTCAGCAACTCTGATGAGTAAAACTTCTGTCCACAGTACCTGGTCAGGGGCGCTGCGAAGAAATGTCTTCTGGAGACCACAGCCTTGTTCTTCAGTGGGTTTCTCTCTGCCTGTTTCTCTCACTGTCTCTCTCACTGTCTCCCTCTGTCTCTCCCACTGTCTCTCTCCCTCTATGTCTGTCTGTCTGTCTGTCTGTCTCTCTCTTTCTCTCCCTCCCTCTCTGTCTGTCTCTCTCTCTCTCTTGTCTGACAGACGGGGGTATGTGTTGTGACTGACAGATCCCAGACCAGCAGCCCCCCGAGGGTTGGGGTGGGGTCAGTGAAACCAATCTTTCCCAGAGCCGAGGCTGGATGCCAAATATCTGACTCAGGAAGAAGGGGGGGGATGGAGAGGTGAGGGGGCAGAGGGTCGGGGGGGCAGGTTGAGGAGGAGAATAGGGCGGGGAGGCCAGGGAGAAGAGGGAGGAGGGAGTGAGAGAGAGAGAGGGAGGAGGGAGTGAGAGAGAGCGGGAGGAAGGAGTGAGAGAGAGAAGGAGGATGTGAAGTCAAGGACGGAGGGGTCTGTCACATGATGACCTCGTGTCTCTTGGTCGTCACACTATCCCCACCTCCCTCTCCTTTACAGTGTGAAAACATTCTGGCCCCTCTATAACCTCCTTGGTACTGATTAACAAGCACCTGAACTCACATCGCCCCCCAGTGGCCGGAGCCAACACCACACTTTGAATAGTCAAAAACGCTGGGAAAGAGAGCAGTATAAATTGTGTCTTAAGATTTGAAATGAACTGATAACATTGAGAAAAAATGATTAGGTCTACAGTAATAATGTATGAATATTATTCGGCCTATATTCGTAGATAATGAAAATGACAATCAGTGTTTAGGCCTAAAGTAATAGATGTATATAATAGATGTATGAAAATGACAGTAGAATTTTCTTTTGATTTAAAAAAAAGTTTATTTGGTCCATTGGAACCTGAGATTGAAAATTAAACATACATAGGTTGTTTTTTTATACATATACTCATATATCTCCGTCCCCAGAAAATCAATACAATACTCTTTATATATCACATTCCTACCAAACATGAGCTCCATCCTTACAGCATTATGTTGGGTTGATCTTTTTAGACGGGTGGGTTCACAGGTTTTGGGAGGATTATTAAGCGTTGGTATCTGTACAATTTACAAGGAGGGAGACCCATGGAGACAGGCATGTAGACCGAGGCTGGTGGCAGCAGGGGGTCTACAATATCAGGTTGCCCACACCTCTGGCCATAACCTCTAGTGAACTCCAGGTGGCGCCACTGGTGCAAGGAAGAGTCACTACCACAACTCAACAAAAGACAGAATTCACAGGACAATGGTGTCAAAACGACAACAATAATTATGATAAAAACAAAATATTTGTGTGTATATATATACAAAAAATCAAGCACACGTACATGTAAAGTGAAACAGCAACAGACTCGGAGGACTGAGACGCTGGTTTTTGAGGTGTCTTGATTTCAGGTATTTCAGTGCAGGTTCAGTTCTTGACAAGCTAGTCCCACTGGGCTAAAAAAACAAAGCCATCAATTAATTAGCATTCCTTTTCCTGTCACTTATCGATGGACATTTCATTCAGTATTCCACAGATCACATGCTCAGCATCTCTGCTCATCTCACTGCCGCAAACATCTATTGTGCTTTCATCAAATCACGTTGTACATTATCAAAGAATAAATTATTTATTTATTAAGCTACTTGGCTGCAGTCAAACACAGAGCCCGCCGACATTCACCTGAATGTTTAGGTTACATATTAGGCCTTTATTTGAAACACAGTGGGTTCAGACTATTTGAGCTGTGAGCCACTAACCCTATATGGTTTTCTGAGCTGAGACTAGTATGACATAACGCAAGCCCTCACTCAAGTGCAGCTGGTTGGCTGCCCACCATGCTTCTAGTGGCTACATCATACAGTACTGTAAGGCCATAAGCTACGGAGAGGGACAAACTACACAGGATTATGGCCATGGAGATGTAAACCAATGCCGATGACGGATAAAAAGCTGCCATCTCTATGATTGTGACAGTGACGTCATGTTTATGACATGCATTAAGATCAATGCACAGGTCTCGTCAATGGAATTCCGCGTCGCTGGAAACGACGTTCCAAAGTCCGCTACGGTCAAGTACATCTGAACGTCATTATAGAACAACTCCCAAACCGCTCCCCGAATCCTCACTGGAGAGCGCCCACATTTTAATCCCCCCCCCCGCCACCCCCCATTTCTCTCCTCTAGATGGAGTTCAGTCTGAACTACCCAGACATCTCTCCTCCCTCTCCTGAGAGCGGAGCTGCTACCATGTCATCAATTCTCCTCCCTCCTCTACAGCTGAACTGTGTGTGGGTTGAGCGGGGGGGGAGTGGCGGCGTCTGACTGGGGGCTAGACTGTTCCTGTGTGGGGTGTGCGGGGATAATGGCTCTGACGGGGGCAGAAAGCCGGGGGAGATCCCCAAGGTCCCGCGTCCCGCTGCTCTGCGCTAGGCATTCTGGGAAATGTGGCACACGATGCACTAAAACCAACGGGAGGAACAGGACTATGTTCCGGGGCTGCCTCGAGATCTGTCAGGGGCCTCCTCAGTGCATGTGTGGGTGTGTGTTATTGAGAGAGAGAGAGAGAGGAAGAGAGAGAGAGAGGAAGAGAGAGAGAGGAAGAGGGAGAGAGGAAGAGAGAGAGAGAGAGAGAGAGAGGGGGGAAGAGAGAGAGAGAGGGAGAGAGAGAGAGAAGGGCGAGAACGGCGGAGAACACAGATCTGGACCACGGGCCACCTGCCCTCGCTCTCAAAACATGTCCGCCTGCGCTAAAAGCACGCTGCCCTCTAGGGGAGGAGGCTACCTCGCCAAACCCATCAACACCTTGCAGGTGGACAGCGGAGCGTGGAGGACCACAGCATGGTGGAGACAAAGGACATAGCATGGAGGACCACAGCATAGTGGAGATAGGACAGCATGGACCACAGCATGATGAAGATAGGACAGCATGGACCACAGCATGATGAAGATAGGACAGCATGGACCACAGCATGATGAAGATAGGACAGCATGGACCACAGCATGATGAAGATAGGACAGCATGGACCACAGCATGATGAAGATAGGACAGCATGGACCACAGCATGATGAAGATAGGACAGCATGGACCACAGCATGATGAAGATAGGACAGCATGGACCACAGCATGATGAAGATAGGACAGCGCTGCAGAGCGACAGGTGTGACGCGGCTAGATCCCTCTAGGTAGGTGTTGTTATGAGGCTGATGTTTGTTCCTCAGTCGGGGGGAGACAGTGTGGGGGACTGAGAGGGTGGGGGACTGAGGGTGGGGGACTGAGAGAGTGGGGGACTGAGAGGGTGGGGGACTGAGAGAGTGGGGGACTGAGAGGGTGGGGGACTGAGAGGGTGGGGGACTGAGAGGGTGGGGGACTGAGGGTGGGGGAGACTGAGAGGGTGGGGGACTGAGGGTGGGGGACTGAGAGGGTGGGGGACTGACAGTGTGGGAGACTGAGAGGGTGGGGGACTGAGAGAGTGGGGGACTGAGAGGGTGGGGGACTGAGAGAGTGGGGGACTGAGAGAGTGGGGGACTGAGGGTGGGGGACTGAGAGGGTGGGGGACTGAGAGAGTGGGGGACTGAGAGAGTGGGGGACTGAGGGTGGGGGACTGAGAGGGTGGGGGACTGAGAGGGTGGGGGACTGAGAGGGTGGGGGACTGAGAGGGTGGGGGACTGAGAGGGTGGGGGACTGAGGGTGGGGGACTGAGAGGGTGGGGGACTGAGAGGGTGGGGGACTGAGAGGGTGGGGGACTGAGAGGGTGGGGGACTGAGAGGGTGGGGGACTGAGAGAGTGGGGGACTGAGAGGGTGGGGGACTGAGAGAGTGGGGGACTGAGAGGGTGGGGGACTGAGAGAGTGGGGGACTGAGAGGGTGGGGGACTGAGGGTGGGGGAGACTGAGAGGGTGGGGGACTGAGAGGGTGGGGGACTGAGAGAGTGGGGGACTGAGAGGGTGGGGGACTGAGAGAGTGGGGGACTGAGAGGGTGGGGGACTGAGGGTGGGGGACTGAGAGGGTGGGGGACTGAGAGGGTGGGGGACTGAGAGGGTGGGGGACTGAGGGTGGGGGACTGAGAGGGTGGGGGACTGAGGGTGGGGGAGACTGAGAGGGTGGGGGACTGAGAGGGTGGGGGAGACTGAGAGAGTGGGGGACTGAGAGAGTGGGGGACTGAGAGGGTGGGGGACTGAGGGTGGGGGAGACTGAGAGGGTGGGGGACTGACAGGGTCCCAGAGTTCTGGGACAGACAGGAGACACAGAGAGAGAACGTACCTTACATATAAAGAAGCATAGCACCGTACAGATGGCTTGTTGGATGATTCAACCACATACATGGACAGCAAGAGGGACGTGTGTATAAAAAAACAGCAATATCAACAAAATATTTTCTTAAAAAACAGAAAAGAATAGAAAAGAATCATGTGGTGACTGGTAAAACTGGTAGTTTGGTTTGGCTCTTTCAGTACCAAGGGAGGGGGGCGAGCAGGTTTGTCCTCCGTCTCCGCCCCTGCCCCCTCCCCACCAATAACGTATTGGTTGGAGGGGGAGGGACCTGCTGTGAGACAACCCCGTTCAGTGGGGGGCGGGGTCAAGTCCGATCGAGACGGCGGATTGGCTCAGTGGGAGAACAGCCGTCGTTGGCTCAGTAGTTACAGCACTCTGCCCTCTGACCTTCGACCTCGAGAAGGGGGGGTGGGGGGGGTTGAGGCCGGTCTTCAGGGTAAGTCTGAGTGTTCCTCTGTCCCACACACAGGTGCCATGGGGGGGGGGGGGCTAGAGTCCGTCTGGTTGGAAGATCTGAACTCGCCCCAACGGACAGTCCAGTACCCCTGACCAGACCGGACCGGACCAGACCGGACCAGACCAGACCAGACCAGGCCAGGCCAGGCCAGACCAGACCAGACCAGACCAGACCAGGCCAGGCCAGGCCAGGCCAGACCAGACCAGACCAGACCAGGCGCCCCCGCTCCATACCGTCTACAATGGCACGTTCCACCCCTGCGGGTCCGTTGGCAGGATGGAGTCCTCGGCATGCCGGGATGGAAAAGGACGAGAGCGGTACTGTGCCCTGTCCATCACCTCGGACATGTGTGTGTGTGTTAGTGTGTGTGCTGGTGTGTGTGTTGGGCTTCTCACACACACACCAACACACACACACCCCTTCCTTCTTGTATCCATTTCCTCCTTAGCCCCCCCCCCCTTCCCTGTGTGTGTGTGTGTGTGTGTGTGTGTGTGTGTGTGCGGAGGGCGGTGGGCTGTGGTCATAGCGGGCGGGGCCGGTGGAGGCCGTCGATGTCGGGCGTGAGCAGGGGGCTGTGCGTGGCCTTGGTGGGGGTCCAGTCCCCCAGGGAGGCCTGCGCCGCCTTGCGGTGCGCCAGCCGATGGGTGATGGAGAAGCCGGCGTTGCCCTCCAGCTGAGACAGCACCACCAGGACCTGCCTGCAGGGGGCGCACCACACAGGGCGGGCGGTCAGGAAACCAGGACGCCATAACAATACTATTATGGTTGTGGCTAGTTCCCATAAACGCAGAGACCAGTCAGAACACTAACGCCAACTCTAAACCCAACCTTAACCCAACCTCATACCTAAACAGACCTGCAACTGAACCCTAAACCTAAACGGCCTCTGCGTTGATGGGAACTAGCCTTTACCATAATATTATCCACACAGCCTAGAACACGCCTCTGTCAAAGCTAACCAGTACAGAGAGTACACACACAAACTGTTCTCTGTTGTCTTCATTGTAAATAACGTCTTCCTGGCATGGCTGGTTAAACAGAATATTAAATATATAAAAATCTGTAATTGGTGGGAATCAAACTCAGGGATCTGACGTTGTAATAAGCTCATTAATCACATGCAAATTCATGCGTGACTGTTCAGCCAGTGAGAGTGCTGGGACATCAGGACAGCAGAGGTCGTAACGTGGCCGTTAACGCTGCCTCCATGCTTGGCTGTCTTTAACAGTGAGGCGCTGTGTCGGCATGACGCGGATGACTGTTAGGAGGCCATGTGGTCGCGGAAGACGTCACCATCACATGACTCTCAGACAGTGAAGTGATGTCACCATCACATGACTCTCAGACAGTGAAGTGATGTCACCATCACATGACTCTCAGACAGTGAAGTGATGTCACCATCACATGACTCTCGGACAGTAAAGTGATGTCACCATCACATGACTC
>NC_140255.1:8129589-8132089 GCF_949987555.1 Borostomias antarcticus | reverse complement strand
CACAGGCAGTCACACACATACACACACACACACACACACACACACACACACACACACACACACACACCATTTACAGCATATATCTGTGTTAAAGCAGACCATCCCTCCTCCTGACAACAACTACACAAACCACAACCAGCTAGAGCCATCCTCCATCTCCTCCTACACCCCAGACAACAACCTGCCTCTCAGAACCAAGCAGGCAGACCAAGCCACGGTGCCGTGTGTGTGTGTGTGTGTGTGTGTGTGTGTGTGTATGTGCGTGTGTGTGTGTGCCCGCAACAACTCCCACAATGTCTGAGAAACGCATGACTCACATCGGCAACTTCTCAGCCTCCTCAGACTGGAACACAATGAGGAAATAAGTTGATGTATGACTTGTAGAAATAAAAGTATCTGTTATTGTAGCTGTGTTCTGGTGAGTATCTGTTATTGTAGCTGTGTTCTGGTGAGTATCTGTTATTGTAGCTGTGTTCTGGTGAGTATCTGTTATTGTAGCTGTGTTCTGGTGAGTATCTGTTATTGTAGCTGTGTTCTGGTGAGTATCTGTTATTGTAGCTGTGTTCTGGTGAGTATCTGTTATTATACAACAGGTAGTTCCGACCTCGCAATCTGATTGGTTAAGAGCCGCTGTACTGTATATTCACGATATACCACGGGCAAAGCCTCTTTACTGTTCTATGTGAAATATTACTGTGCCAATTATTACTGCCTGTAAAAACATTGTGTAACCATCTGTTGGTTACATTACGGTTTCTCCTCAAGAAAAATGTAAACATTCAATGTCAATTTTGAGTTGTTCTATCCGTCCTGTAGCCTACCACTCTGGTTTATCATCACCACTTCCGCAACTCACAGTTGCACAGCAAAGGTAGGCTACACTTCGTTCATGGCTAGCTAGGCTGGTCAGGAGTATTAGTTTTGGTTGCTAGGGTTAATTTGTCGTTTTGAAACTCTATAGCAATGTAATAGTTTTAGGAACTACCTTTCTTGGTGGACTTCACTAAAATCGATATTAAGACACTGAAATATTATTGGGGGTATTTATCCCATAAATGTTTCCCAATGATGTAACCGTTGTATAAAAGCAATAACTCACTCGAGGGTTGTGGTATATGGCCAATATACCACGGGTTGTGCTGGTCGACTCGGCTGCGCCTCGTGTCTATGACCGCAGCACAACCCGTGGTATATTGGCCATTTACTACACCCTCTCATTAGTTATTGCTTCATTGTAGCTGTGTTCTGGTGATTATCTGTTATTGTAGCTGAATTTTGGTGATTATATGTTATTGTAGCTGTGTTCTAGTGATTATCTAGAGGTGAACTGGTCAGATGAATGAAAACACCCACAGACACAGGAATCAGGACAGAGGAGAAAGCACTTCCAAATGAAGTCTGCAGTATCAATGACATGAGATATTTGCATTGTTTACACAGTTTTGCTCCAGTGATAACTGACTCTACCTCTCCAGCAGATGAATATCACACGTCCGAAGAACAGTATTCGTACTACGCTACTTTGTAAACCTTTCCTCTGATTCGACCCATTATGCTCCAGCAGATTAGAACCCTCCTGTGTTCTCCTGACCACCGGACTAAAGGCCGAGGCTGACAGGACGTGACTAGTGGAGGTGGTGGGGGTCTAGAGTGACTAGTGGAGGTGGTGGGGGTCTAGAGTGACTAGTGGAAATGGTGGGGGTCTAGAGTGACTCTAGTGGAGGTGGTGGGGGTCTAGTGGAGGTGGTGGGGGTCTAGAGTGACTCTAGTGGAGGTGGTGGGGGTCTAGAGTGACTCTAGTGGAGGTGGTGGGGGTCTAGAGTGACTAGTGGAGGTGGTGGGGGTCTAGTGGAGGTGGTGGGGGTCTCGAGTGACTAGTGGAAGTGGTGGGGGTCTAGAGTGACTAGTGGAGGTGGTGGGGGTCTAGAGTGACTAGTGGAGGTGGTGGGGGTCTAGAATGACTCTAGTGGAGGTGGTGGGGGTCTAGAGTGACTCTAGTGGAGGTGGTGGGGGTCTAGAGTGACTAGTGGAGGTGGTGGGGGTCTAGTGGAGGTGGTGGGGGTCTCGAGTGACTAGTGGAGGTGGTGGGGGTCTAGAGTGACTAGTAAATGGTAAATGGACTGCACTTATATAGCGCTTTTCCACCTTAGCGGCACTCAAAGCGCTTTACAATGACCTCTCATTCACCCATTCACACACACATTCACACACCAATGGCGGTAGCTGCCAAGGTGCTAACCTGCTCATTTGGAGCAATTTGGGGTTAGGTGTCTTGCTCAAGGACACTTCGACATGTGGACAGTCGGAGCTGGGATTTGAACCACTGACCCTTCGATCATTGAACGACCCACTCTACCAACTGAGCTACAGCCGCCCCAGTGGAGGTGGTGGGGGTCTAGAGTGACTCTAGTAGAGGTGGTGGGGGTCTAGAGTGACTAGTGGAGGTGGTGGGGGTCTAGAGTGACTAGTGGAGGTGGTGGGGGCGGGGCCTTACTTGATG
>NC_140255.1:8074589-8112089 GCF_949987555.1 Borostomias antarcticus | reverse complement strand
TTACAGCGCGTATTCATACTCCCGGGCTCGGTCATGTGATCAGAACTGGCTCATTTAAAAGTCACGATTGACTCGCCGGTTCAAAAAAAACAAACAAAAACATTATCGTCAACGCTTTAGTGACGATGTTCTACTGAGCTGTGTCCACTGTCACGACAGGCCACCTCCGCAGAGTCCGACTGAGTGCGTGTGTGTGTGTGTGTGTGTGTGTGTGTGGAAAGGGGGTGGGGGGGCAGCCTCCGGGGGGTTGGCGGGGTTGACGAGTGAGGGTGCCATCTGAGCGCGCCCATAAATGTCACCGTCACTCAAGTCACTCATGTGTGAAGATGAGAAATGATGGCGGGAGGAGAGAGAGTGAGAGGGAGAGAGAGGGAGAGAGAGGGAGAGAGAGAGGGAGAGAGAGAGGGAGAGAGGGAGAGAGAGAGAGAGGGAGAGAGAGGGAGAGAGAGGGGGAGAAAGAGAGGGAGAGGGAGAGACTGGAGGTGTTAAAAGCTAGTATTGTAGCCTCAGTACTCAGCCGGCCCCCTGTCTCCCCTCCAGGAGGAGGAGGAAGAGGAGGAGGAAGAGCAGGAGGAGGAGGAGGAGAAAGAGGAGGGTCAGCCTCTACAAAGGTGGTCGTCAGATAGACGGGAGGAAGAAGGAATAACACCACCGTCTTGCTCTCTGCGACCATCCCGGAACGGTCTCTCTCCTGACTCATCTCTCCCACGGCTCAGTGTGACCATCCCGGAACGGTCTCTCTCCTGACTCATCTCTCCCGCGGCTCAGTGCGACCATCCCTGAACGGTCTCTCTCCTGACTCATCTCTCCCACGGCTCAGTGCGACCATCCCTGAACGGTCTCTCTCCTGACTCATCTCTCCCGCGGCTCAGTGCGACCATCCCGGAACGGTCTCTCTCCTGACTCATCTCTCCCGCGGCTCAGTGCGACCATCCCTGAACGGTCTCTCTCCTGACTCATCTCTCTCAGTGCAACGTACGCTCACCTCTCCCAGGTGTTTTGGTGCAGCGTGAGCTATTCTTAGCGGCGGGCCGAGGGTGATCCCTCAGACGCTCGCTGACTGAGGAGGCGTGCAGCACATTAACTCGGGGCTATATCCAGCCAGCGCGTCTCTCCGGACCCTGACGGCAGGCTCGGTGGCGGGCGCTGGTTCTGTGCAGCTGGGCCGGGAGCAGGGCTATAAAAAGGTCTTTAAGAGTGAGGGCCGCCGGGCTGGCCCGGTCCCAGGCCGCTGCCGCAGCACCGGGAGAGCCAGCCGGCTAATCGCCCTCAGTTCAACCCCATTAAACCCTTTCAGCCCGGGGAGGCGGGGCTACAGGCCCGGGAGGACCTCTTAGAGACCACCTCTCTCCATCTCTCTCTCTCCATCTCTCTACCTCACTCCCTCTCTCTCCCTCTCTCTCCCTCACTCTCCCTCTCTCTCTCCATCCCTCTACCTCGCTCCCTCTCTCTCCCTCTCTCTCCCTCTCTCTCCATCTCTCTCCATCTCTCTACCTCGCTCCCTCTCTCTCTACCTCGCTACCTCTCTCTCCCTCTCCATCTCTCTACCTCGCTCCCTCTCTCTTTCTCCCTCTCTCTCCATCTCTCTACCTCGCTCCCTCTCTCTCTCTCCTTCTCTCTCTCCATCTCTCTACCTCGCTCCCTCTCTCTCCATCTCTCTCTCTCCCTCTCTCTACCTCGCTCCCTCTCTCTCCCTCTCTCTCTCTCTCCCTCTCCCTCTTTCTCCCTCTCTCTCTCCCTCTCTCTCTCTTCCTCTCTCTCTCCATCTCTCTACCTCGGTCCTTCTCATGTCATGCCGCTGCAGGTCCTGGAGGACAGGACAGAGAGAGAGGTCACTTTGTGCAAACACTGCCTGTCCCGGGCACTCGGACAGTGTGTACTTGGATAGTGTGTGTGTGTGTGTGTGTGTCTACGCATAGATGTGTTTGTCTATCTACATATGTGTTTGTACTTGGATAGTGTGTGTGTGTGTGTGTGTGTGTCTACGCATAGATGTGTTTGTCTATCTACATATGTGTTTGTACAGTATATCTATTTGTGTGTTTGTATGTAATTGGATACAATTCAAAGTGCCTCCAGTCAAAGAGAAGGGCAAGGCAAGCCTTTTTTACTTTGGTCCACGGTCATGGAACGATTTACAGGCCACTCTTAAACTTGAGAGTCTTACCTCTTTACATATTTTTAAGAATAGAGTAAAGGATATGTTTCTGAACATTTCAACTTGTTTTAATGACTGAACCGTAATACTTTTTCTCCTTCGCTGCCTGTTTTGTGTTTTTTTTTAATTTGTTGATGTCTTGTGCTTCTTTTGTTGAAAACTGTTTTATGGTAGCCTATGCTCTGTGCTTAATGTATGTCCTGTGTGGAATCTTGTTTCCACTGTTTGCTGCTTGTCTTATTGTAAATGTTCTTTTAGGGTTAGGGTTAGGGGTTAGGGTTAGGGGTTAGGGGGGGGGGGGGGTTATCGATGTCATCACATCATTCTCATGGTTACCTGTGGCGAGATCCATTAGGCAGACTGGCTCATTATGTTGAGGAGAAACGTTTATTACCTAGAGGTATGGATGGATGGACTGCAACCTTGAAATAGACTACTAACTCTCACTTCAATAAACCCTTTTGAAACACACGCACACACACACGCACGCACACACACACACACGCACACACACACACACACTTTGTTCTGTCCTTGGCCCGGGGCTCAGTGGAGGCGCTCTCAAAGTGCCCACTTCAGCCTCTCTGCGTGTCGGGCCCGGGCGGGGAGCCAGGAGCTCACAGCGGAGAGACTGCAGGACAGTCGCCTGCTCCCCCCCCCGAACCGGACAGCCACTGGGCCTCACTACACGCCCCACGCCGATAGATAGATAGATAGATAGATAGATAGATAGATAGATAGATAGATAGATAGATAGATAGATGGATAGATGGATAGATGGATAGATGGATAGATGGATAGATGGATAGATAGATAGATAGAAGCCTTTATTTAGACAGGGAATAACAGACCAGCTCTCTTTTATAGATGTGCCCTGCTTACTAACAACACATGGAGGGAGAGAGGGAGGGAGGGCGGGAGAGAGAGAGGGGGAGGGAGAGAGGGATGGAGAGAGGGAGGGAGAGAGAGGGAGGGAAAGAGAGAGGGAGGGAAAGAGAGAGGGAGGGAGGGAGGGAGGAAGAGAGACGGAGGGAAAGAGAGAGAGGAGGAGAGAGGGAGAGAGAGAGAGGGAGAGGGAGAGAGAGGGAGGGAAAAAGAGACATTTTCAAACCCCACGCCTGGCCTGGCGCTGAACACCCAGAGAGACTGGGAACACACACCCACGCCCACACACACCCACCTACACATACACACACACACCCACCCACACACACACACCCACCCACACACCCAGACCCACACACACAGTATCTGAGGAGAGATGGATGGAGCCAGGGCTGGAGTGCTGAGCAAGGACGAGAGTTCAGGTGAGCGCTGGGGGAAGCAGGCTGCGGCGGGGGGGGTGATGCACGGTGTCGGTGACGGTGATGCCGTAGCCGGCTGGCCGAGCGCCACGTCACGTTCTGACCGCTGGCGTGAGCGCCGCCCGCCTCCCTCCCAACGACTCGCCGTGAGACATTTGGCCTTCATGCGACAGTCATTAGCGTTGGCTTTCCGAGGTTGGCCACAAGCCCGGACATGATACCCCTCTCTTGGCCACCGGGGGCAGTGTCCGTCTCTATTTTTCACAGGGGGAACATCACTAGGCACTACTACACCTGACACAGTAATACTAGGCGTATTGGGCCTACTATTACTGTTCTTACCAGCACACAACATTGCTTAAAGGAGTATGACTTAGCCAACAATAAGACATTGCTTAAAGGAGTATGACTTAGCCAACAATAAGACATTGCTAAAAGGAGTATGACTTGGCCAACAATAGGCTAGATATTAGGGGTGCTCCAAAGAATCGATTCTTGAAAGGATGGCGATCCTTAATTCCATGATCCCTGGATCGAATCCCAACTCCCAAGAATAACTAACCCTTTCCGGCTTCCGTAGTTGTCGCTGCAACAGAGCGTGTGCAGCCAGGCAGTGTGGCTAGTAAAGGCTACTAATGCTAACCTTAGCAGCGCAGCTCAAATGTTAACAACTGTAAGTTAGCTAGTTCGCCTCTACTTCTAACATTTATCTGGCGTGGCGTCGCATGTAACATAAGTTGCTGAAAATCATGGGAAACGCGGACAAGCCAGGAATACAGCCTGCCCTGTCACAGCTGAAGGGAGGCACTTGGACACATTGGGGCCTCTACTTTCTCTCAGGCAAGGAGCTTGACTCACCCTCACATGACTAACCCTCACGTTGTTTAAAATGTTGTTTTCGTTGAACTGTGTGCTCTCTCTCCCTGGCGGTACTGTGGTGCGAAAAACAAGAGACTGATGGAAAACCGTCTACACAATTTCAAAGCAAAAATGCAGAGTGGCAGTCGTCTCTTCCTCTTCAATACGGGTTTGTTGGGTTTGTTGCAAGATAATCAAATTGAAAAGGAAGACTGGGCCAAACAATATCAGACAAGAGAGATGCTCTTTAGACAAGAGAGAGACCTTCTTTAGACGTCTGTATTCACTGAGAGAGAGAGGGGGAGGCAGACTGCGATGCCTGTCTCATAAACGAGTCTCTTTGTGGATAAAGATCTTTCCTCAGACACAGAGGAGCCAGAAGCATCTCTCAATGTATGATCCCTGATAGTCATTTTTGCCTTTAAACATATGGAGTTGAAATGGCTCACATTACAATATTTGATATAATAACCAGCCAGTCACAGAAACCATGCAGTCTACAAATTTTTTTTTTTTATTGCAATAAACAAAAACCAAAATATGACCTCAAGCTCAATAACAAGTCTCATCACCTCACTGTGTAAACAGCATCACTGCCTTGAGGCTTTACCTGATGAACACGCCGCTAATTAGCCGGGATGCTAATTCACACAGCCCACACACACACTAGTGTTATCATCCACACAGCCCACACACACACTAGTGTGATCATCCACACAGCCCACACACACACTAGTGTGATCATCCACACAGCCCACATCGTGCTAGTGTGATCATCCGTACAGCCCAAATCGTGCTAGTGTGATCATCCACACAGCCCACACAGTAGTGTGATCATCCACACAGCCCACAACGCCCTAGTGTGATCATCCACACAGCCCACAACGCCCTAGTGTGATCATCCACACAGCCCACAACGCCCTAGTGTGATCATCCACACAGCCCACAACGCCCTAGTGTGATCATCCACACAGCCCACAACGCCCTAGTGTGATCATCCACACAGCCCACAACGCCCTAGTGTGATCATCCACACAGCCCACAACGCCCTAGTGTGATCATCCACACAGCCCACAACGCCCTAGTGTGATCATCCACACAGCCCACAACGCCCTAGTGTGATCATCCACACAGCCCACAACGCCCTAGTGTGATCATCCACACAGCCCACAACGCCCTAGTGTGATCATCCACACAGCCCACAACGCCCTAGTGTGATCATCCACACAGCCCACAACGCCCTAGTGTGATCATCCACACAGCCCACAACGCCCTAGTGTGATCATCCACACAGCCCACAACGCCCTAGTGTGATCATCCACACAGCCCACAACGCCCTAGTGTGATCATCCACACAGCCCACAACGCCCTAGTGTGATCATCCACACAGCCCACAACGCCCTAGTGTGATCATCCACACAGCCCACAACGCCCTAGTGTGATCATCCACACAGCCCACAACGCCCTAGTGTGATCATCCACACAGCCCACAACGCCCTAGTGTGATCATGCATAGCAGGCTAGCCCAGTAGGCTAAAGGTTAGATTCGGATCTAATAATAGCCGGATAATGTATAACTGCCGGATGGTATAATAGCTGGATGGTATAATAGCCGGATGGTATAATAGCCGGATTGTATAACTGCCGGATGGTATAATAGCTGGATGGTATAATAGCCGGATGGTATAATAGCCGGATTGTATAACTGCCGGATGGTATAATAGCTGGATGGTATAATAGCCGGATGGTATAATAGCTGGATGGTATAATAGCTGGATGGTATAATAGCCGGATGGTATAATAGCTGGATGGTATAATAGCTGGATGGTATAATAGCCGGATGGTATAATAGCTGGATGGTATAATAGCTGGATGGTATAATAGCTGGATGGTATAATAGCATGATGGTATAATAGCTGGATGGTATAATAGCTGGATGGTATAATAGCTGGATGGTATAATAGCTGGATGGTATAATAGCATGATGGTATAATAGCTGGATGGTATAATAGCTGGATGGTATAATAGCTGGATGGTATAATAGCTGGATGGTATAATAGCTGGATGGTATAATAGCATGATGGTATAATAGCTGGATGGTATAATAGCTGGATGGTATAATAGCTGGATGGTATAATAGCCGGATGGTATAATAGCCGGATGGTATAATAGCCGGTTGCAGGGGCTAGCTGCTTGGCTGTTGGGGGGTTGTGGTGTAGTGTTCACTGGGCCTGGCTCCCCAGGGGGGTCTACTCATGCTTAATAATGCAGGATATAGATACGGCACTGGGACAGGGACAGGGGCTGGGGACAGGGGACAGGGGACAGGGGACAGGGGGCAGGGGACAGGGGCTGGGGACAGGGACAGGGGCTGGGGACAGGGGACAGGGGGCAGGGGACAGGGGCTGGGGACAGGGACAGGGGCTGGGGACAGGGGCTGGGGACAGGGGACAGGGGGCAGGGGACAGGGGCTGGGGACAGGGGCTGGGGACAGGGGACAGGGGGCAGGGGACAGGGGGCAGGGGACAGGGGGCAGGGGCTGGGGACAGGGGGCAGGGGACAGGGGGCAGGGGGCAGGGGACAGGGGACAGGGGGCAGGGGGCAGGGGGCAGGGGACAGGGGGCAGGGGGCAGGGGGCAGGGGGCAGGGGGCAGGGGACAGGGGGCAGGGGACAGGGGGCAGGGGCTGGGGACAGGGGCTGGGGACAGGGACAGGGACAGGGGCAGATACCGCACGGCAGGAAGCCTCTCGGCGAGAATAATGACTGTGTTAATTCAAAGTGAAATTGCAGTCCAAACAAACCTTTCCATACTTGCAAGATCAGAGGACAATGGAAGTGAGTCTCTAGTCCTAACTGTATACTGAGCAGTGGGCTGTAACAGCAGCAGCTACAGCAGAACCACCCGCCTTCAGATGGGCCGACGGGCGTCAAAAGTGACGGGCAGAGACACCCCCTCTCGTCCAGTACTTCTTCAGCTGGCCCAGTTTGTGGCGCCGGGGCTGAGGGTAAGGGTTAGCAGCAGGCAGTGCGGCGGCGCCGCCCCCAGTAGCGCTGGCGGCCCAGCGGGTAATTAGCCCGGGCCCACGGGGGGGCTGACGGCTAGGGCCACGCTCAGGACCCCCCCCCCCCTTCACCCAGGCTACATTAACACACTCGGTGCGCTCACTGCTGAGGAGGATTTGAGAGTGGTTTTTGACTCATAGCCTGAAGATTCATCAGCAAATTGAGTCAGTTATAAGAGCAGAGGTTTATAATTCCAGGATTAGACGGGCTGTGGATCGTACTGTACTCGAAGCCAGATAAAAGGGCATGTTGAAATACCAGGCTGCGTGATTGGGCTCCTAAACCCGCACAGCGGGAGAGATTAGCACGAGCCTAGCACTTTCCATTCCATGAAAAACAGGACGGGGCCCGGGAACACCTTCGGCGACAGACCCCTCCAGCGCGCACACACACATCATACAGACCCCGCCAGCGCGCACACACACATCATACAGACCCCGCCAGCGCGCACACACACATCATACAGACCCCGCCAGCGCGCACACACACATCATACAGACCCCGCCAATGCGCACACACACATCATACAGACCCCGCCAGCGCGCACACACACATCATACAGACACCGTCAGCGCGCACACACACATCATAAAGACCCCGCCAGCGCGCACACACACATCATACAGACCCCGCCAGCGCGCACACACACATCATACAGACCCCGCCAATGCGCACACACGCATCATACAGAGCGCTTTTATTCATGAGTTCCGTTTTTGTTCGCCGCCTCCCTACATTCCGGTTTCTTCCGGACCGACATGAAAGCGAGCGCTTTTCACCACGGCAACAAGTCATTTCTGCAGAGCGAGCGTCCCTCGTCCCTCCAGCCCCCCTCCAGCCGCCACTCCCCCCCCCACCAGCCCCCCTCCAGCCGCCACTCCCCCCCGCCCCCCTCCAGCCGCCACCCCCCCCCGCCCCCACCTGTCAGAGAGGACGCCGAGTCACGGTCTGGACTAGGGTCGCAAATTTCAAGGAATTTCATTAATCGATAACTGTTAACCTTAACTAACGATAGTCGATTCATTGATAACAACGTCCCGCGCCGGACTGCGTTTTGCTCGCTTCATTTTTGTGTCTTCTTCCGCTGTGTTGTTGAAATTTCCTGGCATCCCAATTAGCCTTCACTACATGGCGTGACGCCCTCGTGTGCAGTCAGACTTTAAATCATGATTATATTTCACGCAACTCCCGTTGATAACGTTCGTTCAAAAAAAAAAAAAAAGTTACATTCCATTAAAGGGCAATGCTCGTTTTTGACAACCTGGACCTTATTTACGACATATTATAAGAAGTTTGACTCACCGAGATCACTTTTGTGTAGTTCGGAGGCCTGTAGAAGAAATTTAAAATCCAGCGCGAGCCAAGTATATCCATATAATGACGGTGATCGGGGCACCGAGAATGCAGTTTCTCAAAATCTATTTTCGGCCGCTAAACGGTTGTTTTCATTAATCAGATTGGATGAATCGACAGTTGAGATTCCTCAACGCGAGGCATTGTTGTGGTTTTCAAATACAGGGTCTTTAGCCTCTGTAATATTCTCTGCGCTACGATCGTTGTTGGTGCCGAGAATATTGTCGTCGTCATTCGTCAGCAACAATCCGATCGTAGCGCAGAGAATGTGAGCCGGAGAATAGCCAGTCTGCGCGCTGGCCTGTGCGCATGCGTGCTGGAGCAAGTGGGGAAAGGCGTGTAAAGATCATATTAGAGGCTAAAGACCCCGTATTTGAAAACCACAAAAATGCCTCGCGTTGAGGAATCTCAACTGTCGATTCATCCAATCTGATTGATGAAAACAACCGTTTAGCGGCCGAAAATAGATTTTGAGAAACTGCATTCTCGGTGCCCCGATCACCGTCATTACATGGATATACTGGCTCGCGCTGGATTTTACATTTCTTCTACAGGCCTCCGAACTACACAAAAGTGATCTCGGTGAGTCAAACTTCTTATAATATGTCGTAAATAAGGTCCAGGTTGTCAAAAACGAGCATTGCCCTTTAACAAGTAACCAAATCTTACTCCAGTAAATTCTTATCGGCAATGAATCGATAGTCGATTAACTATTAACATAATTAATATTATGTCCTGAACCACCTCCTCTGTGGCCACCGGGACAGGATGTGGCGTGCGACGGGGACAGGATGTGGCGTGCGACGGCGGCGGAAAGGAGCTGTAGGGAGGCGAGATGAAACTTGAGCGCCGCCGGAGTTCCAGGAAGATTTTATCACCGAAAAAACGGTGACTGGAGAGCTTTTGAGAGAGACAAGAAAATGTTTCGCAACTTTGACTCCGCCGGTGAAGTTTAGTCTGACTCAAGCGCTCGGTTAGACAAGAGTGGGGCGTGATGCGTGCGTCTCCGGCCGGAGTCTTCTCCTCCGGGGTCACGTGGCTTCACCTGTACGAGCCTCCGGCGCAGTCAGCAGACAGAGGCTGGGCCGTGGTTCACTCGAGACTGCCGTGACATGATCCAGAAGGTTGGGTGACACCGAGAGGTCAGGGTAGATGAGACGACTCTGGTGGGGGGTAACTTTAGTCGGGTGATGGGAAACTGCAGGTTTACCCATGAAAGCTTTGTGATGACAGACTGAAGTGACGGCAGACTGAAGCTGCACAGAGAGCAGAGCCTCGGTCTGCTGGTAGAACCTCACAGGGAGACACAGAGGAGACACAGAGAGACGTGTCCTTGGGCCATGGACACGAGGCGAGGGAGCAAGGGGTGAGGGAGAGAGAGAGAGAGAGACCGATTAATATCACTCATGTGGATTCAACAGGTCTCTCCTTCCCTCCCTCCACCTCATTGTGTATGTGTGTGTGTGTGTGTGTGTGTCTATGGCCCAAGGACACACGCCTCTGTACATCCTTGGATGTGGATCCAGCTGTCCTCCAACATGGTTACTTCTGAGAAGGGCACGTGTTGAAAATACTTCCGTGTCCTTTGTCTGTATTCTTCGTGTGCATCTCTGTCATGTGCTTAGTCTCAGTCTCTAAGGCGTTAGTCTGCCGTCACTGAGTGGAGAGCCTGGGCTCCAGGCCTGCTGCGTAGTACTTGATCACAAACTAGACCTCTAGCGTCACGCAGACCTGGCCGTGCGATGCCATGTGAGAAGCTCTGAGAAGCTCTGAGAAGCTCTCCACATTCTGTTTCTGTGAGGTAGGATTCGGCGTCAAACAACTCGTGACGAGAAAAAAAAAAAGCACCACCACCGGGAACAACGACAACAACAACCACCACCACCTGACCTCTGGCCCTCCCCTCTGTGAATATTTCACGAGCAGCTCTCATATTTGATGGGTGAATTTGTCAGCCGCGGTGACGGCAAACGTCTGAATCTTTAAACAGAGGAGACGACGCTGTCCGGATGGGTTTCACTGGACAGGCTCTCACAGACCAGGGACAATACAGGCAGATCCATCAGAGGAGGAGGAGGAGGAGGGAGAGGAGGGGGGAGAGGAGGAGGAACAGAAGGAGGGGGAGGAAGAGGAGGAGGAGGAGGGAGAGGAGCAGGAGGGGGAGGAAAAGGAGGGGGAGGATGAGGGAGAGGAGGAGGAGGGGAGGAAGAGGAGGGGAGGATGAGGGAGAGGAGGAGGGGGAGGAAGAGGAGAGGGAGGATGAGGGAGAGGAGGAGGAGGAAGAGAAGGAGGAGGAGGAGCAGGAAGAGAAGGAGGAGGAAGAGGAGGGGGAGGGGGAGGAGGAAGAGGAGGAGGGGGAGGAGGAAGAGAAAGAGGAGGGGGGGAAGAGGAGGATGAGGGAGAGGAGGAGAAGGAGGAGCAGGAAGACAAGGAGGAGGAAGAGGAGGGGGAGGGAGAGGAGGAAGAGAAGGAGGAGGAAGAGGAGGGGGAGGAGGGAGAGGAGGAGGAGGGAGAGGAGGAAGAGGAGGCAGAGGAGGAGGTGTAGGTTGAGGTCTGTGATCTTAAGGAGCCCGGGTCCTGGACAGCAGTGCTGCTGAGGAGGCTGGTCCGTCCCCCGGGGAGGAGGAGAAGGAGGAGGTGAGGAAGCAGGTCCGTCCCCCGGGGAGGAGGAGGAGGTGCTGAATGACCGGCGCTGAGACGCAGCTCCCCTCCTGCCTACGACCCCTGACCTCAACAAGCACGGTGAAGATCAGTAACATTCATCCACTACGACTCCCCCCGCCCCCCGCCCCCCCAACACCCACTTCCATATTGGAGATGAACTAGTCTGAGGAGCATCCGGCGGGGCTGGAATCCCTTTAGAATACAGAGCATTATGTTACAATCTCCATGGCAACACGAGAACCTCGGAATAATGCCTTCAGTGGAAAAAACACTTCTTCTTTCTTCTTCTTTCCTTCATCATTCCTTCCCAGAGTTACGGCGCTAGGTGAATGAGCGCCATGCAGGCCTGCTCCCATCGTGTGTGTGTGGGGCTTCAGGAGCGTCCTGTGTGTGTGTGTGTGTGTGTGTGTGTGTGTGTGTGTGTGTGTGTGGTCCGGCCTGGCCCAATAAGAGCCATAGATAAGGACCTGGGTGAAAAGAACACCAGCGTGTGTGGACGTGTGTGATGACTCTGATTATCAAGTGCGTTGAGTCAATTATCCCAACAAACACAGATGGGTTGTTAGCGAGCGGTTAACAACACACTCATAGCGAGGTACTGTAGGAAGGTGTTTGCAAATAAAAGATTCTCACACCCAAACACGGGTGAACTACGTCACGCTGCTTCGCCTTGGAACAAAACGCCTGTTTTTACATGTCTGGAATGTGGGGCTGCTTGATCACCGCAGCGCTGGAGGATCATGGGAAATCTAAAGTAAATACAATGGAGGTGGAAGGGGAGGATACTGACCCCGACGTGCCGCCGCTCTCCAAGGCCAGTGAGTCACCGCTGGGCGAAGCCGAGTAAAAAATTACACAAGAGCAGGACTGGCCAGAATCTGGTCTGAGGAGAAAACAGAAGACGGACCGGAAAAGTAGTCTAGTGCTGCGAAGCAAAATATAGAAGTGAACACAAGTCGTCATGATTTGTCATGAATTTGTCGTGTTTAAGACGTGCTCTCGGAAGCCTGCTGTTTCTATGTTTCATGCTCTGTCACAGCTCAGATAGGCCTGCCTAACCCGGTTAGACTCAAACGGATGTGTGTGTGTGTGTGTGTGTGTGTGTGTGTGTGTGTGTGTGGGGTGTGCCTAGTGCATGCGTGTGTGTGTGAGAGTGAGAGACAGAGAGAGACAGAGAGAGACCGAGAGAGAGACCAAGAGAGAGAGACCGAGACAGAGAGACGGAGAGAGACAGAGAGAGAGAGACGTACAGAGAGAGAGATGGGGCTCTAAGCACCATTGCCTCTAAAAGCAGTGTTGTGAAAAAATGTGTGTGTGTGTGCATGCGTAGACCCTCATCCCTCCTGGATGCAGCGTTACGCGGGGTTAAGGGTGTAGTAGGCAGTCTCCGTGTGTGTAGGCTCGGCTCGCCACCGTGTGATTGGTGTTGGGAACAGAGGCTTGTTGCTATGGGGATGCACTTCAAGAGGGTCTCCAGAAACAATAAGGGCCTGACAGGGCCAAGTACAATCATCCATGCTACTACAATAGAGCTAGGCCTAACCAATCAGCATGCTACTACAATAGAGCTAACCAATCAGCATGCTACTACAATAGAGCTAACCAATCAGCATGCTACTACAATAGAGCTAACCAATCAGCATGCTACTACAATAGAGCTAACCAATCAGCATGCTACTACAATAGAGCTAACCAATCAGCATGCTACTACAATAGAGCTAACCAATCAGCATGCTACTACAATAGAGCTAACCAATCAGCAACCCAAACGCTTCCCTAATAGGCTGAAGACTTCTGAAACACTAAACTATGCAGGATGACCGTTCCATATGGAGTTACTGTAGAAAGATCTAGACCGACTTTTGACCCGTTCCATATGGAGTTACTGTAGAAAGATCTAGACTGACTCTGGACCCGTTCCATATGGAGTTACTGTAGAAAGATCTAGACTGACTCTGGACCCGTTCCATATGGAGTTACTGTAGAAAGATCTAGACTGACTCTGGACCCGTTCCATATGGAGTTACTGTAGAAAGATCTAGACTGACTCTTGACCCGTTCCATATGGAGTTACTGTAGAAAGATCTAGACTGACTCTGACTTCACAAAAGGGCAACTCCAAACTAAGTACTGACAAAAGCGGACGATAGTAAAAAGACGGAGATGAAAGACCTACAGGAGATGAAAGACCTACAGGAGGCCGGAGGTGAATAAATAATGACATCCATTGTCTGGATATTTGATCGGCCTTCTGAAAATCAATAATCAACAACCGGACTACCGAGGCCCCCCCGAGTGACTCAGCAATAACCTCCGCACACCGGAGGAGGAGGTCGATGGTAACCCACCACTCTGGAGAGAGAGAGAGACACACACACACACACACACACACACACACACACACACACACACACACTTCCTCTGCAGACATAGAGCTCAGGGGATATTCACTAGGGTTAGGAATTGGCAGTAACTCCCTGATTCAATGCTATCCCAATACTTAGGTGCTGATTCGATATATATTGTGATTTTTGTGGCAATTGCGATTCTGTAAGTATGGCATTTCGATATGACGATTTTTTATTTATTTATTTTTTTTTTACACTGAATCATACCTTCAAATACAACAGCCAAATTAACTTACCGAGTTTTTCAAATTTTATTTCATCTTAACATGAACAAGTTCTTGGCATTAACTTAATGTTGAATATTATTAAATTTTATTCCAGGCCTAATTCCTAACATGGAGTTACAGGGCAGCCAACAGATAAGAGAAAATAAATTAAAAAGTGCCCTATTATTATTGAATGTACAGCCCCTTATACTGCATCCAAACTACGCTGTTTCTTTAAGTTGACAGTCACCTAACCCAGCTACTACACTGTACCTAACCCAGCTACTACACTGTACCTAACCCAGCTACTACACTGTACCTAACCCAGTTACTACACTGTACCTAACCCAGCTACTACACTGTACCTAACCCAGCTACTACACTGTACGTGAACTCTGTGAAACTTTCTGTTGTAGCCAGAAGTAAATTGTGAACGTAATTGCGGCAAACTTTTTTCCACCTCAAATAAAACTTTTTTATTTTTATTTTTTACAAAATCGATTTTGAGGCAGCACGGCGATTTAAAAATCGTCACACACAAGAATCGCGATGTGTAACAAAATCATTTCCCCTCCATTTCCAACTCACTGATCACACAGTTTCTCTGCAGGCAGAAAAGGGATATTCTAGCTGTGTTGGAGTGTAACTGCCCATTTCAATTACGTTTGGTTGAGTGAAGAATACGGTACAGTCAGTCAAACAACCGTTCTTGATTATTACAGTATCTGACAAGCGATGATTCAAAGAGAATGACTCCACCTCATGGTCATGCATTCCACCCAAGGAACCATCCAACCAAGGAACCATCCAACCAAGGAACCATCCACCCAAGGAACCATCCAACCAAGCTCTCACAGACAGCATCTACTGTGAAGAACTGAGCTCTCTGAACCCCCCCCCCCCCCACACACACACACACACACATTTCCGGCTGAGCACACGCGAGGTCGAGTGAGGGGGGAGGGGGAGGTTTTTATGGACTACAACTCCATAAATGACCGATGGTGTGTTTGTGAGGTGGACTCACGGCAGCGTCCATCTGTCAGCGGACGCCACGTCTTGCGGAGGTCAAACGCTGAACGGTGTTGTGGCGTGCGTTCAGATGTAACTGCCGCTGGCGCCATCACCTAATCAAGCCGGGGATCAAATTTGGCTACAGCAAAGCGTCACTATGGCGACGATGAGGCAGGCTCTGCCAATCGAGCGCAGACGAGCTCGTACCAGCACTCAGAGCTGTGAGGAGAGATCTACTCAACCCTGTACCGTGTTCAGCACTCAGAGCTGTGAGGAGAGATCTACTCAACCCTGTACCGCGTTCAGCACTCAGAGCTGTGAGGAGAGATCTACTCAACCCTGTACCGTGTTCAGCACTCAGAGCTGTGGAGAGATCTACTCAACCCTGTACCGTGTTCAGCACTCAGAGCTGTGAGGAGAGATCTACTCAACCCTGTACCGCGTTCAGCACTCAGAGCTGTGAGGAGAGATCTACTCAACCCTGTACCGCGTTCAGCACTCAGAGCTGTGAAGAGAGATCTACTCAACCCTGTACCGTGTTCAGCACTCAGAGCTGTGAGTGGAGTGGCTGCATCTCAAATCCAGCTTCTCTACATCAAACAACAACTTAGCACTGCAACCTTCGATGAGATGACCCCTGGTGAATGTCAGATTTGATTAGGCCTCAGCATTTAGTCTGATTTTTATGAACAGGCTAGTCGGTTAGACCTACATTTAAAGAGCTTGGTTATGTCATAATAGGCCAAAGTGATTTAAACGGGAAGCAGTGAGTTTCTGACATAAACGAGCCTGAACCAACAACGATGGCTGTGCTAAAACCGACCAGCACCGGTACCAGCTATCACCACCGCCACCAGGACAATCCAGCTGTCTGTCCCTCACACTCACCATCACCCTCCCATGTAACCCGACCACAGAGGCAGGCCCGTCCACTTTCCGCTGACCGCCAACAGGCCATGCCAGCCTCGCCCAGTCAGCCTGCCAGCTGTCGCCAAAGCGCAGCGGAGTGACAGGGCCGGCTGAGGTGTTCAACTGCTACGTGGTTTCAGGAGACAGAGGGGCGGCTGAAGTGACTCAACATGGAAGAGCGCACAATCAGAAAAAAACTAAACCGTTTTTTAAACTAAAAACAATGGGGAATTGTAACTGAATTTTCCTGAAACAATAAAACGGAGAAAACAGAGAATCTGGGGAAGCGCCAGGTGGATGAGGTCATCGGGAACCCGTCTTACCTGCGCTCTCTGGGGGGCAGTGAGGGCTGCTGCTGGCGCGTGATGAAGGTGGCCCCCCACAGCGGGCTGCTGTGGCTGTTCCTCAGCCAGCCTACGGGGGGCGCTGGCGAGTACGGCGCGCTGCGGAACCCGTGGTCGGACTCCGTCTCCGCGCTGAGGGACGAGGCCGAGCTCCCCATCGCCACGGCGATAACACAGCAAGGTCTTACTCGCCGCGGACCTCGGTTCTCGACCGGACCCGAAAAAACAACAACAAAAAACGTCGGGTCAGGGGGAAGAGTCGCCGAGCGATGTTTCCGGTCAGCCGTTTCCGGGGGTGGGGTCTGGAGGGTGGCGGCGTTGCCAGACAGTGGCTGTCAGTCATAAACCTACAGCTCCTCAAGCGGTGTCCCCCCAAAATAAAACAAAACGACTAAACAGTGAGCAAAGAAGAGACGAATGTAAAAAAAAAAACAGAACAGGTGAGAGTTGGAAGAAGAGTGAAACTCCAGAGGTGAATTTCTCACAGGTCAGAGTGAAAGACCAAGGTTGAGGACGAGAGGAAATGTCCCTCTTCTCTTCCTGCTGTGAGCCGTTTGCCTCTCTCTCTCGTAGCGTAGGCGGTGTTTTAGGCCCCTGTGTTCCCCCTCCGGACCGTGTGTTCCTGGGTCAGGGCCAGGGTCAATCCTCCGGGTCCTCGCTCCCTCCCGGCTCTGTGCAGGCTCATCCCTGGGCCTCCTTCAAGAGCTACCGACTCAGGCAGAGCGGGAGACGGGACATCTCTGGAGAACGTAGCAACCTTCTGGGTTTCCGGTTATTTTGGATGGTTGAAAAATATATCCCAAAATATATCCCAACTGAGTCTGAGAGGATGGCCTGGTAGGCAACTAAATTCAACTTTAAATCTCATTAAAAAAAAGATTTGTGAGCATATTTAGTCCAGGAAGTGAGTTCAGTGATTGTGTGAGTTGCGTCCTGCCACACTGTAGCCCTGATACAAGCATATCCACGGCTCATCTTTCAGACCTCGACGCTGGCTCGCAGCTGCCGCCGGAGGATTAGCAGAGGATCTTGCGAAACACCCCGCTGCACTTGCCGGCTACAACTTCACCGTTGTTACACGTAGGGTTGACCTTCTGAACGAAACTATGTAGAAAGACTCTACAACTAAGCTAATGTCCATAGGATTTAGCCTACTAGGCTACTTAAACAACTGACAAACAACACCCATTTAGGAATTATAAACGGAACATACCTAATCCAAATGGGTCTTTAACGCACGGAGTTCAACAACAACACCGACATAAGTCAAATCAGTTCACTGCTCAAAAATGCATCCTATTGAATGTCCTGCAAATGCAGACTTCACCGGAGTGTTCCACTTGAGTCTGCAGTTCTTTGCCAATGCGGAGACGGTATAAACTGGGAGGTGATCCCAGTTTCCGCTGTCTGACTACACGGCAGCTTAATCCCGCTCTGATCCCGGTGATGAGGGCGGCCCGGTTCATCTGCTCGCATTAGGCGTCATGTGTGCCAGTCCGGTGCCAACCTGTCACCGAGCACCGCAGCCGAAGGGAGCAGTTAGGCTATGGTGCATGCTGGCGTGAATGACCCAACAAAGCCGAGTGTCTTAACATCCACGGTCAAGAGCCCTGTCCTGGATAGTTCTATCACACGAACCTACTGTCTCACTTTTTACACACACACAAAAAACCCTAAGACACGCAAATGTGGACAAGTTTAGGCCATCGGGCGCTGACATTAAACCATAGCCTATTTTTGTTCATGTCAATAGGCTATCTTGCACATGACAGTGTAACATTGATTTGTGTAAAATCATGAGGGCGCATAAAAGCTTATTTAGTTACTGACAGTGATGCAAATATTTAAGACTCGAATTTCGCAAATCTATTAGCCTATATTCTAGCCTCCGAGCGATCAAGCCGGTTTCAGTGCGGCAGCGGTCGTGCAGATCTTTTAATTAAGAGATAGCACAGTGTTATCAACCTGGGAAAATTATGAATAAGCAATCTCATCCATATTGGTTTCCAGTCGCCGATCCTTCATTCCGACTGGTCCATTCCCCAGCGCTCGTCCTGTAATTCCAACGTTTGTAGATTCTGATCCTCGTTGACTTCTACTGGGAGATATCCTCTCTCTGGCCCGGCTCTCGCCTCGGAAATAAAACACTATCCGTATTGCAATGCTCCGCGCCAGGCCCAGGTTAGCTGTCTTTGCACAGGGGGGTTGATTTTAAATTTTTTCACGGAATTATATTTCAATGTTTTTCTCCGAGGGGTTTAATTCTCCCTCTCTGTTGAAGTGCAGTGGACCCAGATACCATCTCCCACTAACAGCGGATTACAGCGAGTCAGCAGCGCGCAGGCGCACTGGAATGTCGAACGGAGCAGGCCGAGGCTGCGTTCAAGATAGCTAAGCTGTTCTGACAGTCTGATAGCCTACTGTTGTTGAATGAAGTGAAGTTCAGGCAATTGTGATGACAAACATCGACTAGAGCCGAGGTCGTTTTGACTCAGCCCTTCCTGAGTCAAGCATACACGTCTATCAGCCTCAAAATGTCAGTCAATCATCACGGTGTGGTAATTCATTCAGAGAGATGTCACAAACTGTTCCACGGAAGTCAGTAAGGGGGTTCAGACCTTGAGCAACATCTCTGCTTAACCCTTCCTTCACGTTGAGATAAGGAATACTTTATTCTGTCAAATAAAATCAATCAATTTCCTTGTTCTCTTGTCATTTTAAATTAAATCAGTTAAATTTTCCTGTGCTTTCTTTTCCAGTCTGAATGCCAACCCCATTCTCACCCCATACCCCTTGTCTTCTCGCAGCATTCTGCTTTTTAAAATGCTGAAAACGTGGTTAAAATATAAATATTCCATGGTGTAACCACCGCACTTCAGTCTGGCTTTTACATCAAAAACAATAAATCAATAATTTAACACACAAGGCTGATCTACAGTCCACACAGCACTGCAACACAAGCTGCCATTTTCTGTTTGAGACCCGATAGCCTAAGATGACCCACACTTGTGTGATATAGTCTACTGAAGGGGAAGAGAGGGCACAGGGCGGGAAGAGAGATTCTCAGTCCTCTCTCTCTCTCTGTTTCTACAGAGAAGCCCTCAAACTGGTTGAACTGGACTTGGTGAACAACTATTTGCATAGAAAAGCCGCCTGCTGTGAAGGGAGCATGCCGTGAGGTCAATGATCGAAACCTAAAGCACTTCCTCAAGGGAATTACCCAGAATCCAATGTCTGTAGGGCTACCACCCATAACACAGCAAGGGTGATGTCTTTATATAGGGTCTACATGGTAGGTCTACTGTACTAAGATGGATGGCATGATGCATACATGACTGACTGTAATGCAAGGCAGATGTAGACAGCAATATCAATAGAGAGGCTCTTTTTTTGACACTGTAGTCGCAGAACTGTAACCCTTTGTTAGGCCTATAGCTGCACCTGCTCCTGCGGGACCACTTATGTCGAGCCCCCTGAACATGCACCAGCTGTGTGTGTGTGTGTGTGTGAGAGAGAGGGAGAGAAAGAGAAAGAGAAAGAGAAAGAGAGAGAGAAAGAGAAAGAGTGGGAGAGAGAGAGAGAGAGAGAGAAAGAGAAAGAGTGGGAGAGAGAGAGAGAGAGAGAGAGAAAACCAGGCTCCCGCCTCAATCTGATACTAGTTCTCTATAATCACAGATATACAGTAGCATGCTGAACTGGAATACGGAATTATAGCCTACTGCCAGGTGTGTAGGTTGTTCAGTCGAAGGCGTTAGACCATAGCCTATATGACCACATCTGTTGGCAGAAGTGAGCAGGGGGCTTAGGCTACATCCCTGTTTAACTCTCCGCAGTGAGGAGAAATCGCAAAACAAAGTTTCCCAAGGGGCACATGTATCAATGTAATTATGATAGGTCTAAATAGGTTACGGTGTAGCCTCCTCGCTTTCAGACCCATGACAGGACAGGAGACAGAGGGAGATGAGGACGCCGGGGGAGGCAACGTAGGAAAACAAAGACAGTCGTATCCAACGGGTTTTTACACCGACATAATCGATATTGCCAAATGCTAGCCTGTCTCCACCACAGGCGAAAAATAGTCTTACCTCAGAATACGAAGGCAAATAAACCCCTTTCGATTGTCGAGCGCGTTAACTTTTCCTTATCATCCAAAGAGAAGTTATTTTCTGTAATTGTAGTTTGGCGAGCCTTAGCTGCCGGCTACGGTGCTCAACGCAACCTTCTCACTCCAATGCATATTTCTGGGCTTAAGTATTAACCTAGCTTTACTTCCTAAAATGTATCTGATCTTTCCACTCCACGGAGTTAGGTGAGGAACTAAACGCTGAAGTAACCATGTAGGCTACGTTACCTCAAACACCCCAGGAAGGGGAATCTCGGTGGAACAAATACAGAAGAAAACATAGCTAGCTACGCTTTATTCGTAAGGTTAGGTCACTTGGAGAATGCTTGCAGGCCAAATAATACGTAAAATGTATTCGAGAATGCGTACAAAAGAACCTCATTTCCCGTAGTGCACTTCATTTCAAGAACGAGGATATCCGGGTTCGTCATCGTTTGACAGATGAATCATGTTTGAATTTTCATTTAATTGATGATACTTTAGTATGTATCTATCTATCTACAATAGTGTATCTGCTTTGTGTTATACAGATTGCAGCATGTATGTGTGATGATTAGGCTACAAGATAGATATATAGGCTAAGATATAGCCTATACAAGATTGTTAAATAGCCTGCCTACTTCTTAACCAAACCAAATACAGCTCAGACCTAACAGGTCATCTAACGCTGCAGCAAACGTCCAGAATAGCGAGTGCTTTGCTTATCATTTTATAGACGCTAGGGACCTCTAGTGGCTGTGTATGAGAACACCGCTGTGAAGTAGGCTAAATCTTTGAGATATTAGTCCAATATTTAGGCCATACGACTTATCTAATGGTTGCTTGATAGTCCAATTAGGCATCAAATTAAACGTCTGATTGCCAATTATCTTACATGAAACATATAGCCTAGCTGTTATTTAGGGCTGCCTTGAGCGTGAGAGACACGCATTTCATCCTCTTCACACGCCACACTTCACAATTGTCACGCTGAGAAATCCGCCCCACCAGTCAAATTATTTCTAAGCCCGATGCCCCACAGGTTAGCAGACCTGGGTCGAAATACAAAGCTATTTGAAATGCTTTCAGTTACTTTATTGTTTGCTTGAGTCTGCATGACTGTGATGTGGGCGGGGTTTGCATTTTCGGGAAGAGCCAATTGGTTCATTTGTGCCAGACAAGAGCATCAAGCACAGATAAGTAATTGAAACTATTTAAAATAGTATTTGTACCAAGGTCTCCTAGTTAGCTCCCAGCTATGCCTTCATACTTGTCTGTGTTAACCTATGATGTACTAACTATCTATCTATCTATCTATCTATCTATCTATCTATCTATCTATCTATCTATCTATCTATCTATCTATCTATCTATCTATCTATCTATCTATCTATCTATCTATCTATCTATTTACTGTATCTATCTATCCATCCATCTATCTATCTAAATAAGACATGATTCACAGCTGATCAGATGTTCCTAGTTTTGAGCATGTTTGAAGAATCTGCTTTAAAATGGCCAATTCACATATAAATATATTTTACATTGGCCTGTGTCACTTCCTAAAGGTATGATATGATATGATTACGGTGTCTATTCAAGTGAGCCACAGTCCAATTGTGAGAAAGCTCTTTAAAATGCTAATATCAGTTTATTTGCTGTAGCCTAGGCTTTGCTAAACGACCTAATAATATAATATTGTTGTAATTTGTGTGAACTCGTCAACACTGTCAATGAGGGAAACCTCCGTGCTTTACGAGTATAAATAAAGGTTTGAAATAAAATAAAATAATTGTATCATTCTCTGAATGGAAATTTCAATGGACGTTTGAAGTTTCTGAAGGGTGACTATGTTTGAACTCTGAGTAAATGCATCACTACTCTTGAAAGGCTATTCTTGAATTAACAAACGTGTTGAAAAGGTGACGAATATTGTTTATCTGGTTGCCTATTTTCGTGCCATTTCGTCCACTACGAACACACACAAACGCACAGGGAAAATAATCGTGGGGTTATTTTAGGGTATAACAACAATTTAATTACACTGTAATAGCCCCAGTATGAGGCACGGCGAAATAATAAGGTTAAGCATTTCTGAAACTCATTAAAACGATCTTATTAATTCATAGACCTACATCAACTACAGGCAAAGCTGCATGCTGAAAGTACGCAGCATGTGAGAATTTTAATCTCGGTGTCACTCGGGTTGTTTGAACCGGGGAGAGTTCGAGACGGGATTAGCCCCGGCGAGTTAGGACTAAAACTCCATCATAAAAGAGATTGGACATGTTTAATCGTTGCCTAGCCTATAGTAGGCTATTAATGCTCTATTAATTAAAATTACATTTTGGGATTGCGCTCCAAAGTTTAAATAGAGCAGGCTAATCTGAATATTAGGATAGACCTACATTTTAGGCTTAGTTGTTTTGATAGGTTTGTAGTCTAAATGCGGCAGATGTTTTTAAAAGGACAGAGTTGTTGGATAGTGTGTCGGAGTCCTGACCTATAGGGCGACTGAGGCGGAGCGATGAATCCTTTCACAGATGAAACGCGGGCTGGAAATAATGAATGAGAGACCGAGGCTGGGCGGAGAGAAAGTTGGACAGTGTTGATTTTCACATGTCGCGTAGTGACACACAAATCATTTATTTTCATTTTAACTTAAGGCAACGTGAAAGACAGCCTTTAGTGGCTGATGTGTTTGACCGGTAACGTTTCACAACAGCTCTGGAGTCCATAAACTTTGTAAAGGAAGACGACAATCCAACTCGAACTGGAGTTGAGTTGGTTGGAGTTCTTTGTGGAGAAGGTAGGCTATGTGACGAGTGAACACATCCTTATTGATGTCTTCAGGCTTTGAACAAAAGTGCACTTGACTCGCTTTTTGTTTTGACCAAATGCCGGTTAGATGTGCGAATTACTTTATATGTGTCAGATGTGTGCCTTTAATACTCTGGTCTGGTCTAAAAGTAATGAAAGCTATAATTCTAGTCAGCCTTGGTGGGTTTTTGCCCCCAAAAGCCAGTTGTGCGTACACTGTTGTCATGACGATGCTACGGAAACACAGCGCACAGCACGTTGGATAGCCTACAATAGAGACGGTTTCTATTCAGACATTCACTCACTAAATCAACTGTAGGCTGCTTACAAACTCGTCAAAACGTTTCAGAATCGTAACATTTAAGGCTGCCACAGTCTGCGCAAGGACAAAACGTGTAGGCTATGTGCTTCAACTTTCAGCATTCAGCATTTGCAGTGACTCACTTCGTAACAATAGGCTTCATAGTAGCCGACTTGGGCTATTGACCGGCATGAGAAATGTCAAAGTTAACTTTTCGCCTCGAAACAAGGACGAATTCCCTCTCAACCTGCACATTCCCACGCAGAGGACTGTGTCTCGCAGTGGTTAAGTGTTGGGGTCAGTAGGGTACGGGGTTAAGGAAACTGTTGGGTTAAGGTGTGTCCTGTGTTTATATGGGACAGATTGTGACCCCGCTAGCCAGGAAAGGGATGCTTTTAGGTGGACCTAGGCCTATGTTCTTTATGACCAGCTCACATGTGGAAATGACAGAACCCGACAATAGGGCCAGGAAAGAGTTAGAGCCAGCAGCCAATTGTCTCGCAGGAAAGGGGAAATAGAGGCAGAAGCGCGCGCGTGTGTATGTGCGTGCTTGTGTGTGTGCTCAAAAGTGTGTCGTGTGTCGGTGGTGCAGTTAGCAGATTACAAGGCCACTTTATTACAAAGGGGGGTGTTCCTTTGTCCCCCATCCATAAATGATGTAATGGTTGGATCAGACAGACCTGTACCCAGCGTGGCGACTTCAGCAACAAGTCATAAACAGGATATGAGAGCTCTGCCGTGCTGAGCTCAGTAGTTTGAGCCATTTACACCCCCCCCCCCCCTCACAGTCGGACTCGTCTCATTACCTATGGAGATTGAAGCGGTACTGTGCCTACTTAAGGCTCTAAATGTCACCTTGCACTCAGGAAGACGGTAAATCACTTTCACATCACAGGTTGTTGTTGTGTGTGTGTGTGTGTGTGTGTGTGTACTGCTCTCCCTGCATGGCTGTGTGCTACCGCCGCCTGGCTTTCTGTCAAGGCACGCTCTGAGGCACACACACGCGTGTGCGCACACACACAATACATCACACAGATACATCTGTTTCCCTATGCATGTTTAATCGGGGCAGACACAGACAGGTGGCGTCCGCTCCTTTGCTCTGCCTACAGTCACAGCGCAGCAGATAAGCATGCCCAGCCTGGCGGGAGCAGAGGCTGGATGGAGATGATGATGACAGGAAGAGAAGGTGTGGTACTTACCACTACAGCTGGATGCAGCCATCTAGTCTGCGTGGGTCCTCTTGTGGAACATTTCATAATCCTCTTCCAGCCCCCATGAATATTCATTGAGAGAGGTGGGCCTATATGAGGAAGACATACGGTAGCTGATAGCTGTAGGCTGTAACTGGCCTGGGTTACAGGATATTCATATTATTGATTCATTAACATCTTCTACAAGGAGGAGGAGGAGGAGGAGAGGGCTTCCACTGGGATACTGATTGATTATATACTGTATATATTTCATTGGTTGAATTTAGATTTTGCCTTCCTTGTCATCATTAACCTCACCTAATGAGTGTTACTAGCGAGTAGACACTGAGCTGTGAGGGAATTAGACAGTAGACACTCAGCTGTGATATAACTAGACAGTAGACATTCAGCTGTGATAGAACTAGACAGTAGACGCTCAGCTGTGATATAACTAGACAGTAGACACTCAGCTGTGATATAACTAGACAGTAGACGCTCAGCTGTGATAGAACTAGACAGTAGACGCTCAGCTGTGATAGAACTAGACAGTAGACGCTCAGCTGTGATAGAACTAGACAGTAGACACTCGGCTGTGATAGAACTAGACAATAGACACTCGGCTGTGATAGAACTAGACAGTAGACGCTCAGCTGTGATAGAACTAGACAATAGACACTCGGCTGTGATAGAACTAGACAGTAGACACTCGGCTGTGATAGAACTAGACAATAGACACTCGGCTGTGATAGAACTAGACACTCAGCTGTGTATCAGTGATGGGCACCATGTACAGTATATTCAGTACCAGTCTTCAAGTCCATCTCTATCCCCCCCTCTCTCATTCTCTCTCTGCCCCCTGCCCCCCCCTCTCTCTCCCTTTCTATCTCTCTCTCCTTCTCTATCTCTCCCTCTCTATCTCTCGCTCTCTCCTTCTCTCTCTCTCTCCCTCCCTCTCTCGCTCTCTCTCTCCCTCTCTTGCTCTCTCCCCCTCTCTCTCTCTCTCTCTCTCTCTCTCTCTCTCCCTCTCTCTCTCTCTCTCTCTCTCTCTCTCTCTCTCTCTCTCTCTCTCTCTTTTCCCAACAGATGTAGGCTCTAATTACCCAGCCTGCCTTAGGGCAGTATTGCCACCTGAAAGCAGATGCTGGGCCTGTGAACGATCCTCGAATTATTCTGAATTAATGCATGCATGATGTTATTAATTGTGTTCGTGGAATGTTTTGATAAGCTGGAGAGGCCCGGTGGCGGCGTTAGGCTAGAAAACCCTGTCGGGCAGATGAACCACGGCTTCTCATGACCTCCAGGATTTCAAGGGGAAAGCTGGCTACTTACTTACTTACTTACTTACTTACTTACTTACTTACTTACTTACTTACTTACTTACTTACTTACTTACTTACTTACTTACTTACTTACTTACTTACGTACTCACTCACTCACTCACTCCAGGAGTTCAAGGGGAAAGCTGGCTACGCATGGCCCGCTCAACAGCGTTGGCTATTAGTGACCAGTAAGATTGGATTGTGTTTGTGCTTACCAGACCGGGGTTGAGATACTAGTCCAAATCCTTTTCAATTATCATTTGATTGAGTCTACCTTTAGTCAGGTGTGTGGGGTTGTTATTTCCATTGTGCTAGTGTAACTGGGAGACAGAGTGTTCTTCTCAGTAGTGGTAGTGAGTGGCTGGTTTAACTCACTCCTCAAAGGAGCACTAACAGTCCCTCCAAGACCGCTCCCGAGTAGGAACCCCGCGAAAATGAGATGCTGCATCTGAAGGGGCGATCCTTCCAATAAATTCAAGAGGGCCGTCCGTAACTATTCTTGTGCTTACTCACCTCAGCACACAGTGATAGGCCTAGATGGTGTTTATCCAGCTACCAAGCAAGCCTATACAGTATATATATATATATATATATATATATATATTTATATATATATATATATATATATATATCTACTGATATCTACTTTATCTCTACTCTTCTATATATATATATACTGTCCTTTATCTATAAGGATAAGAATAATAAGAATAAGTATAAGAAAAATAAGAATAAAAATAGTAATGATACTACTACTACTACTAACTACAGGCCAATGGCCTTGACCCAACAACCCAACACTTCAAGACTGTGTACTGTCCTGTACTTTCATGTATCTCTAACGACCCAACCAGCCTATATCTACTGTATCTATAACAACCCAAAAAGACTATATCTACTGTATCTATAACTAACCAACAAGACTATACTGTATCTACTGTATCTATAACCACCCAACAAGCCTATATCTACTGTATCTATAATGACCCAACGTGCCTATATCTACTGTATCTATAACGAACCAATCAGCCTATTTCTACTGTATCTATAACGACCCAACAAGACTATATCTACTGTATCTATAACAAACCAATGCGCCTATATCTACTGTATAACGACCCAACAAGACTATATCTACTGTATTTATAACAAACCAATGAGCCTGTATCTACTGTATCTATAACAAACCAATGTGCCTATATCTACTGTATCTATAACAAACCAATGCGCCCATATCTACTGTATCTATAACAAACCAACCAGCCTATATCTACTGTATCTATAACAACCCAAAAAGACTATATCTACTGTATCTATAACAACCCAAAAAGACTATATCTACTGTATCTATAACTAACCAACAAGACTATATCTACTGTATCTATAACAACCCAAAAATACTATATCTACTGTATCTATAACGAACCAACCAGCCTATATTTACTGTATCTATAATAAACCAATGAGCCTATATCTACTGTATCTATAATGAACCAACCAGCCTATATCTACTGTATCTATAACGAACCAATCAGCCTATATCTACTGTATCTATAATGAACCAACCAGCCTATATCTACTGTATCTATAACGAACCAATGAGCCTATATCTACTGTATCTATAACAAACCAATGAGCCTATATCTACTGTATCTATAATGAACCAATGAGCCTATATCTACTGTATCTATAACAAACCTACCAGCCTATATCTACTGTATCTATAAAGAACCAACCAGCCTATATCTACTGTATCTATAACAAACCTACCAGCCTATATCTACTGTATCTATAAAGAACCAACCAGCCTATATCTACTGTATCTATAACAAACCAACCAGCCTATATCTACTGCATCTATAAAGAACCACCCAGCAGCCGTACCACGCGGAGGCAGCACGGCCTCCCGTGACGCAGCGGAGAGCTCTTACCAGATCACCTGACAGGGATGAGGAGCGTGGATGATCCTGACAGGGATGAGAGGCCTGGATGATCCCGACAGGGAGGAGGGGCCTGCATGATCCTGAGCAGAGGGCTCATACGTGCCCCGCTGCAGTCTTCCTTCCTGTCATCGCTGTATTGTCTTCCAGACGTGCACAGAGGCCCCTCAGTAACAGTGTGAGGGAGAGAGGACACAGAGGCCCCTCAGTAACAGTGTGAGGGAGAGAGGACACAGAGGCCCCTCAGTAACAGTGTGAGGGAGAGAGGACACAGAGGCCCCTCAGTAACAGTGTGAAGGAGAGAGGACACAGAGGCCCCTCAGTAACAGTGTGAGGGAGAGAGGACACAGAGGCCCCTCAGTAACAGTGTGAGGGAGAGAGGACACAGAGGCCCCTCAGTAACAGTGTGAGGGAGAGAGGACACAGAGGCCCCTCAGTAACAGTGTAAGGGAGAGAGGACACAGAGGCCCCTCAGTAACAGTGTGAGGGAGAGAGGACACAGAGCCCTGAGTCAGACAGACTACCACCACTATAAATCACTTGGCCTAAGGACAGCTTTGAAATACAAGCCCCAAAGACGGCACTCCAGAGGCACCAGAGAAAAAGAGAGAGAGAGAGATGGGAGAGAGAGGAACAGCGAGAGAGAGAGAGAGAGAGAGAGGGAGATTGAGCAGAGAAGAGAGGTGGAGAGGTGAGGGAGGGAGAGCGAGGTGAGGGAGGTGAACCATGTGTTTATGGAAGCCTTTTCAGAGCCTCCTGTTTAAAAGAGGGATAACAGTGAAAGAGACACCCCACCCACACTCTCATCCCGCACCCCTCTCTCGTCACGTCGCCCACGACCCATCCCTCACCCTCTCTCTCGTCGCCTGGGACTCACAGTCCGGCCCGGTTCCCTTCCTAGCTTGGTCCCGGGTACGTGCTCCGTCCCCGGGGGTAACTCCTCCGCCCGTGTCTGTCTGCAGGCCGGGGCGTCGGCCGTGCTGCTGGAGGAGGGTCCCGTCTGCAACTGGAGAGCCGCAGGACCCCGATGGAGCCAGAATGGAGGATCTCATAGGGTAAGACAGCTGAGGGCTTTATCTGTTTCACAGTGTTGCACAGCGGGTCGTGACCTTGTGTGTTTGTGTGTGCGGCAATGTATATCTGTGCGTGTTTGTGTGTTATTGTCAAAGGGAGTTCCTGTCTCTATTTTTGTCTTTCCTGGAACTGTTGTTGCCACAAGTGGCATTGGAATCAAGAGGGAAGCATTTTATCAACGAGCACTATTACACTGTTACTACAGCGTCACTAAGCCATCCATGAGATCTTACTTGGTAATAAAATGCCGGGACTCAACATGAATGTCCTGTCTCTGGGCTAAAATAACCCTTATGCTGTGAACCGCCCTTCTGAATAAGGAGTCTCAAAGAGAGTGCGCTTCCCTGGTCCTCGCAGCGCTGGTGTGTAACTGTCAGACAGGTCAGGAGTTTTTTATGGCTGTTATCTGAGATGAGGAAGTAAAGATAACGTGTGGATCTTGTGGTTACCGCTATCAGTTTAAAGAGAAGCCCTCTACAGTGACGCCCGGGGGCCTTAGCCAGACCTGCCCGTAGCGCTGACCCCGATATGAACCTCACTACCCACGCAGGCGTCTTCTCCCACAGATGCTCCGGGACTCAAGGATATGTCGGGTCTTTTATGGTTCTCTTGGGACTTTGATGTGGGGCCGGAAGGTCTGTAGTGAAACGTGTCCAGGTGTTTATGTACAGTAGCTAATCATTCTTTGTTTGATTGAAGTTATGGGGACCTGGGATCTTTCCAGAATGGCAAGGGTGCCTACCCGCTGTTTAGTTTGTTGGATGGGAGTCATGGCGAGGATACACACGCACGCACACACACACACACATACACACACACATGCACACACATGCAGGCACACACATACACACACACGCACGCACACACACACACACACACACGCAAGAACACACCCACACACACATGGTACCTGAGTAAAGGCTCCATTCCCCGTGGCTGCAGGATGCTGTGAGTCAGCAGAAAGCGGGCCTCGTAGTGACGCCCCTGAGGGCTTATAAGCTGTCAGGCCCAGGGAGGGAGGGGGGCAGTCAGGGCTGGAGGAGAGGGAGGAGGAGAGAGGGGGAGGGAGGGGGGGAGGGAGGGGGGCAGTCAGGGCTGGAGGAGAGGGAGCAGGAGGAGGAGGAGAGAGGGGGAGGGAGGGGGGCAGTCAGGGCTGGAGGAGAGGGAGGAGGAGAGAGGGGGAGAGAGGGGGAGGGAGGGGGGCAGTCAGGGCTGGAGGAGAGGGAGGAGGAGGAGGAGGAGAGAGGGGGAGGGAGGGGGGCAGTCAGGGCTGGAGGAGAGGGAGCAGGAGGAGGAGGAGAGAGGGGGAGGGAGGGGGGCAGTCAGGGCTGGAGGAGAGGGAGGAGGAGAGAGGGGGAGGGAGGGGGGCAGTCAGGGCTGGAGGAGAGGGAGGAGGAGAGAGGGGGAGGGAGGGGGGCAGTCAGGGCTGGAGGAGAGGGAGCAGGAGGAGGAGGAGGAGAGAGGGGGAGGGAGGGGGGCAGTCAGGGCTGGAGGAGAGGGAGGAGGAGAGAGGGGGAGGGAGGGGGGCAGTCAGGGCTGGAGGAGAGGGAGGAGGAGAGAGGGGGAGGGAGGGGGGCAGTCAGGGCTGGAGGAGAGGGAGAAGAAGGAGGAGGAGAGAGGGGGGGGGGCAGTCAGGGCTGGAGGAGAGGGAGGAGGAGAGAGGGGGAGGGAGGGGGGCAGTCAGGGCTGGAGGAGAGGGAGCAGGAGGAGGAGGAGAGAGGGGGGGGGGGCAGTCAGGGCTGGAGGAGAGGGAGCAGGAGGAGGAGGAGAGGGGGGGTGGAACTGATCTGAAAAGCCCTGCATGCCTCCAGGCCACTGTGGACCATCCTGACTTTAGGCTGGCAGGCCAGATAGATGGTGTCTAATCACTCTGGAGGCACCTCCGACATTCACCACCTGCTGGCAGCGTTCAAACCACTTCCCCGTTCCCTCCGCAGCGCTGCCGGCCCTCAGGAAGCCTCTCAGAGCTGGAGAAAGATGGCTCTGCTGTGATGCACACAGATACCAGTATTAGTGTTGAGCTAGTGTGCAGAGAGAGACTAGAGGTAGTGTTGAGCTAGTGTGCAGAGAGAGACTACTAGTAGTGTTGAGCTAGTGTGTAGAGAGAGAGACCAATAGTAGTGTTGAGCTAGTGTTCAGAGAGAGACTAGTAGTAGTGCTGAGCTAGTGTGCAGAGAGAGATAAGATCATCAGGGCTGTATCTTTTAGGCTTTATAACATGTCTACTCCCTTCCTCTTTTATAATATCCACCGGAGTACACACAGGAACTGTGTCTGTATGTTGCCATGATGGATGTTGTGTGTGTGTGTGTGTGTGTGTGTGAGAGAGAGAGAGAGAGACAGAGAAAGAACCAATTTACCAACTAAGCACCAGTGAACATTGCCTCTAAAAGCACTGTTGTTAAAAAGTGTGCGTGTGTGTGTGCGTGTGTGTGACGCGTGCACATGCATAGACCATCATCCCTCCCTAAAGCGGTGTTATGTGGTTAGATTGCAAGCGTACAGTATGTAGGCATAGAGTGTGTGAGCTCATTAAGCTGGCTGGAGTCTGGTTAGTGTTGGAAACAGAGGCTTGTGCATGTGTGTGTTTGTGTGGTGTGTGTGTGTATATGAGTTTGTGTGTGTGTGCGTGAGTTTATGCGTGCATGTGTGCGTGTATGTGTGTTGGTGAGAGAGAGGTGCATGTTCTTACGTGTGTGTTTATGTGTATGCATTTGTGTGTGCCTGCGTGTATGTGAGTGTGTGTGTGTGAGAGAGTGTGCATGTTCTTACGTGTGTGTGTGTGTGTGTCCTTCCTCCTCACCCTACCTCAACCTGTCAACATTACCTGTAGTCATATTTGTGCTGGAGCCAAGCCTCATCCCTCCTATCATCCCTTCCTAAGCCCCCCCCCCCCCCCGCCCTCCAACAATGTCACTCCGCTCATCCCTCTACATGACGAGATCACGGCACCGACGCGTGAAAACCCCTTCCTTCCTGCGTGACTCACCGCTGAGTCACCACACAGGGGGCGGGCGGGCGAGCGTCAGCCTCACACACGTCGTCCGCAATCACCGCCGCTCATCCGGGCTGTAATGGAGTCGCTGGGCTCCGAAACAAAGACCCCCGAGGGCAGAATCAACAACGGCCTGACGCACGCACACACATATTAACGCTGCGACCGACTTCCTGACAGGAGCGCACTGCTGGCGGTCTGTAATTACCCTGCTCTGTATCTGTGTGTGTGTGTGTGTGTTCGCTTTTGCACTTGTGGGGGTTCAGTTGCTCGACACTAGATGGCGATGTTGAACGTGTTTCCACTGGGGAGTTTGTTCGAGAAGCTTGGGGACATGTTGACATGGATCTGAGCTATGACTGTTGATGTGCTTAATCTGTACAAACTGAATTGGAGTTTGATTTATTTTAGTAGAGTACCTGTTCTGCTTTCTGATTCCTATTCCACTGAGATCCTCCAACCCTGACCCTGTTTATCTACTAGTCTCTCTGAAGATACCGTCCGTTCCGCTGGTATCTCTCTCACCCCAGCAGCATAGTGGCATGGTATGTGTCTGATAAAAGCGACCCACAACATGCACAGATCTAGGGTCAGATCAGACCCCAAACTCTCAGTCACGAGGGTCCAAAACGCTCTCATTTCTGATCCCAGACCAGCCTTCGCTATCGATATGAACTCAGTCCGTGTACCTCTGTATTCTCTCGCACGGTCTGCTGCGGAGGATGTGATCTTATCTTCCTGCACTGAGAGGCTTCTTGTCTCCTCTTATCGTAACCCCGGGACGTCTCCCTGTCGGGTCTGATCAGCAGTCTGTGTGCGTCCTCCTCCCCTCTCCGGCCCCGCCCGTCCCCGCCGCTGTCAACCACGTCCTCTCATCCATCAACCAGGTCATCTCGTCCACCCCTGAGCTCCTCAGAACCGCCCGTCTCTGCTACTCCACAATCAGCCAGGCCTGTTCAGGGGGGCAGATTGTGCCGGTGCCGCAGCTCCTGGCAGTCGGAGATTGGACACTCCGGGTTTATTCGGTCGCTCTGCGCAGAGATCGTGGGCGAGGAGTTGATGTCGGCCCCGCTGACAGGCGTGACGAGTGTGAAGGGGAGCTTCGACTCGCGCTGTCCTCGATAATTCCTGACAGCCGACGGTCGGGAGCGGTCGTGGTCCAGGGTGATTTTTGCAGCGCTTCAAAAGTCTCTCAGGAACTTCTAATCGCTATGAGCGGAATTGTCGATGAACTAACCGATGACCCAGCACTTTATAAGAGTAGTCTCTTTGAAGGGAGCTCTGTAGGCTCAGAGTTTTCCCGGTTAAAGTGAAGTGTCATGCTTACAGTAGCTGGCTCAGCACACACCAACATACCCCACAGGGCAGTAGGTAGCTGGCTCAACACATAACAACATACCCCACAGGGCAGTAGGTAGCTGGCTCAACACGTAACAACATACCCCACAGGGCACTAGGTAGCTGGCTCAACATGTAACAACATACCCCACAGGGCAGTAGGTAGCTGGCTCAACACGTAACAACATACCCCACAGGGCAGTAGGTAGCTGGCTCAACACGTAACAACATACCCCACAGGGCACTAGGTAGCTGGCTCAACACGTAACAACATACCCCACAGGGCACTAGGTAGCTGGCTCAACACATAACAACATACCCCACAGGGCAGTAGGTAGCTGGCTCAACACATAACAACATACCCCACAGGGCAGTAGGTAGCTGGCTCAACACGTAAAAACACACCCCACAGGGCAGTAGGCAGCTGACTCAACATGTAACAACATACCCCACAGGGCAGTAGGTAGCTGGCTCAACACGTAACAACATACCCCACAGGGCAGTAGGTAGCTGGCTCAACACGTAACAACATACCCCACAGGGCAGTAGGTAGCTGGCTCAACACGTAACAACATACCCCACAGGGCAGTAGGTAGCTGGCTCAACACGTAACAACACACCCCACAGGGCAGTAGGCAGCTGACTCAACATGTAACAACATACCCCATGGGAAGGTGGTAGCTCGCTCAAATTATAATAACATACCTTACAGGGAGGTAGGTACAGTAGCTGGCTCAAAACATAGTCAGCTAAACACCAAGTCACTGCTTCAAGACCGGGACCAGGCCGCTTGACAAGGTGGAAACTTAACTTGGTTGAGGTGTCTGAGTTCCCATCATTGCCTACCCTTGTGCCCTTGAGCAAAGCACTTAACCCCAACGCTAGCTGGTGACATGCAGGGGTGCCGGTCATTCTGGCCTGGCTGACCCTGTGCATGACTCAACCGATGGTAGAAGATGGATGAGCAGAAGGCCAAAACAACCCATAATGATAGCGGTAGTGTTTATAGTTACCCTGGAATCTCTACACACTAAGGCCACAGCTCTATATCAACTACTAACCAAGTACTAAGCTGAGCTAACCACAAGCCTACCATACAGTAGCCTAGCATACGGCACACTCACTTTAAACCACTTACAGTACAGCCAACACAACAGTCACGCTGACCACATCCAGGCACTCTAGCCAAACCCAGCTATATCAAATCACAGCCTTCTCACAACATAGCCTGGCCTCGGTAATGAGCAGGCCTCTATGTGAACAGGAAGCACATTTAGGACAGGATGTCTCTATAGGAAGTGTGTTGTGAATCTTCTCATGCCTGCATCTGCAGTCTCAGCTGCCAGTAACTCCAGTTTCACCTGGGTTCTGTTCTCAGTCACCCGTACCGTTGTCCTCAGTTACCCTACTGCTCCAGCTCCCCCCCCCCCTCCTCTCTCTCTCTCTCTCTCTCTCTCTCTCTTAGACAGCAGACACTCAGCTGTCAGAACTAGACAGTAGACACAGTCTTGAAGTTTCTCCCAAGTCAATCTCTGTCTCTCTCCCTTTCTCTCTCCCTCTCTATCTCTACCTCTCTCCAGGCAAACTGTCTGAATGCGTGGCATTCTGGATAAATGTAAACAAGCCGATATGGTAAAAGCTTGAGATTTGGCACATTGTCACATCAGAGCTGACAAGCTAAACATTGTATGCCTAATTTCGCTATGCTAAGAAATTGTACGTTACATTTTATTTATTGACATCATCGACTTTTCACCGTTTGCATGGTCACGTTCAGGTTTACCTTAATGTTAGCTAACTAGCACTAGCTATCTCTTGCCAACATATTTGGGCATCATTACATACACATAGCAGGTTGTAGTGCATAATCGTTTGTATTATTTTGATTACAACGTACAAATTTACTTTACGTTGCTCTAAAGTTATCTTTGTCGCCATACCCATGGGGGCTGCCATCTTGCTTAGAGGGCTGTGTGACGCCAGAGAGCGCAACTGGGAGTACATCGATCTGTACGAGTTCACGGGTGGGAAGTTACGGGTTTGACTGCCATTCCAGAGCATTTTCACGTGTAGGAGGTAGGAAAAACACGAGTTACGGGTTGCCTGGAACGCGCCATTAGACCAGAGAATGCTGCTGATTTTTAACCGATTTTGAAGCCTTATTTTATATACTTAGCGACATTTTTAATCACTCAGATTTGGCTGGCTGGTTAATGACATGTTTTCCTGTGGTGTATGAAGCTCATAACAAAAATTTGAACTGGGTTAACCTGGACTTTAAGAAAAGGAGTAGTGGAAGTGGAGTGACACAGACACAACAATACCAGCACCATTGGCATCACAGTTTGGCATATTAACAAAAATAAAATACATTGTAGCCGGCTAGCAGCTAAATAGTACCGTAAGTAGTGTAAAATAAAGCATTACACTAGGGTTTAACAGACCCAAGACATGTACTTTTTGCATACATTTTATTTTTCCTATCGGCGTGTATCGGAAGACATTTTACCGATACCGATATGACCCGAAATGGCCAAATGAGGCCATATTGGGTACCGATATATCGGTGACCGATAATCGGTCGGCCTCTAGTAGACACAGTCTTGAAGTTTCTCCCAAGTCCATCTCTGCCCCCTCTCTCTCCCTTTCTATCTCTCTCTCCCTCTCTATCTCTACCTCTCTCTCTCTCCCTCTCTATCACTCTCTCTCTCTCTCTCTCTCTTCAGCCTGGACATCGCTCCTTTATTACAGTGAAGTCCTGCCCGGTCTGGGTTCTAGTCTGAGTTCAGCAGCCTCTCTCGTCTGATGATGGATGGTTTAATCAGCCCGTGTTCTGTTGTTGCCTTGATTAGTGATTCATCTACGCTTCATCAGCTTTCATCAGTTAGCTCCTTCCATGGTTTGTGTGTTCATTTTTACCTCCGCCCCAGCGACGGCGCAGGGCGAGAGGTAATGTTTTCGGCCGCCTGTGTGGGTGGGTGCGCACGTGCATGTGTTTGTTTGTCTGTGTACTAGTGTTGTCAAAATACAAAATTTTGGACTTCAATACCAAATTTTGGACTTCAATACCAAATTTAGTATCACAATACTTGATACTGAAACTGAAACAATACTAATTCAATACTCAATACTAAGGGTGTAACGGTATGCAAAAATCATGGTTCAATAGCTACGTACAAGAACCTCGGTTTTGAACTCATTATGAACTCTTGTAAACATCAACAGTCACTTTCCTCTTGTGCCTCTCCCTCTCTTGTGTTGGGAACAAGGTGTCTACTCTACTCACTGTTCATTAGTGATGAGACGTCAATAGCTCATTTGAAATTGCACCAAATGTGCCATAAAAGCCCAAATTTGATGGCTACTAACACATTATAATGCCATTATTCCATGACTGATCTTTATTATGGGGGATTTTCCTGTCTCATCATGCTGCGTCCTTAAACTTGATTCACATTGGCTACTGTGCATGGTCACTGAAGCACCCACTTCACACTGCTAATGGGGGATGAGCTGCATTGTTGTTACTGTAGCGAATGTCTGAGCTTCCTAATGTTCGCTACCCTAGCTAGCAAGCATGATGCACAGTTAAGTAGTTAGCCAGGCTAGTAAGATAACTAAATGTTGGCTAATGCCAGCTGCGCTAATTAGCTGGCTGGCTGGCTAGCTAATATAACATGCTTGCTAACTTATTAGCTATACAAGATTGACAGTGTTGTGTACTTACCTATCAGAGTTAACTAACTGCATATTTTTGGGAAAAATTTGTGCAGGGGTGTTCATGATGAAACTAGCCATTCATGTAGGGCTACTCCTGATTGATTCTACTCAGCTGTGTTGGACATATACGAGTGCACGGAGAGGAGTAGAGGAGGGGCGGTTTACAGACAGGGCCAGGGGCTGAGCGCATCAACGCGCTGTGCGCAGTTCTACAACGAAATCCGAGCAACATTTTACTGTGACTGTACACTGAACATTAGGACCTACATGTGATGAAGAAAGAATCTGATCTGATTTGACCCATTTTAAATAGTAAAAAAACATGAGGCGGAGACTAAAGAAACGTGCGGTCAACTAGGCGCATATTCTCTCCATCACTCAGACAGGAGACACATCTGACCTACAATAAGTACGGA
>NC_140255.1:8064589-8069589 GCF_949987555.1 Borostomias antarcticus | reverse complement strand
CATGGTTGTCTGGCCGCAGAGAGGAGGAAGAGGAAGAGGACAGAAGGAACAGAAGAGAAGGAGAAGAGAGACATTTAGCTCCAATTGTCTGAAGAAGAGACGTTATCTCTCCAAATCCGCTTTGCCAAACATTTCCATATTTCTGTCGGTGTATGATTAATTTAGGACTGTTAAGAGTGTGTGTGTGTGTGTGTGTGTGTGTGTGTGTGTGTGTGGTGTGTATGTACAGTATGTGTGTGTGATGTGTGTTTGGTGTGTGTGTGTGTGTGTGTGTGTGTGTATGGTGTGTGCATTTGTAAGTCAGAATAGTGAGGGTTTCAACTAAGTGTGTGTGTGCTTTTTTGTGTGTGTTTACGTTGTGTCTGTGTTTTCTGCACGGAACACCCAAGGAACACCCAAGGAACACAACGGAACGCCACGGAACAGCTGTGCCACACAAACACCCAGCCTAGCAACTCTGCCCACACACCCTGTGACTTCCAGAGCACGGCCATGCGTAATGATGTCGGTGGTGTGTGTGTGTGTGTGTGTCTTCTTCCGCCTGTCGTGGTGTGTGTTCTCTTCTGTGTACAGTGGGGGAGCATGCGCACAGGGAGTGTGAGGTGTGTATGTTATGACTCATTCTCTACCAGGCATGTTCTCAGTGGGGCACTCTAGAATAGGGCTGCGCCGGCAGGGACATTTCATATCACCATTATAGAGACCAACATTACCACGCTTGTCACTGTTGACGCATTGTTAAAATGTGCTGAAAATGTTCATTATCATGATTATTATCTCTCAATCACTCAGTCACTCACACACACATGCTCACACAAGCACACACACACACACACATTGTGGTTCAGAGACGATGTCCAGAGGAAGGGGATGATAAATTGGAGGTGAGAGATAGAGGAGAGAGAGAAGAGAGGGGGAGATAGAGAGAGGAAAGAGAAGGAGAGAGAGAGTGATAGAGAGAGAGAGAGAGAGAGAGAGAGAGAGAGAAGGCAGGATTGGGAGGAGTCTGGCACTGCACTCTGTAGTGTGAGAGGAATGGAACATATTTATGCAAATTAGACCACACACACACTTGTTTTATTTTATTAGGTGGGCTAGCTTGTAGAAGCTAGCCCAACTTGCAATATTCTCACTATTTCTTTCTTTCTTTCTTACTAATTATAATTCTCCACAGTTTTTTGGCCCTTAACTACTTCTTCATACTTTGTGCTAGAAACTTCATTCAAACTTTAACATGTTCATGATGTTTAGCTATTTCCCGGACTTATTCAGATTTTTGGTATTTTTTTAATAGTTTTTTAGTAATTTCACTTTTTTTTTTTTTCACTCTTTTGATGTTCTGGGACCACTGCCTCTTGTGGTAGCAACATAGAACTGCAGGTCAACAACGCCAGCAGGGACAGAGGAAGTGAGGAAGGGAGGAAGGGAGCGACAAAAAGGATTCCCTCTTCTAGGTGTGTCGGCTTACAGCCAACACACAAAAAACAGCCAGCCCACGCCACACACGCACGCACACACACACACACACACACACACACCTTAGTATTCTAAACAATCTGGGGATTAGTCTCGCCACACACAGTCTTCACTGGTGAGGGCAGGTGGGTAGTACAGAGAGGGGTACACTGTCCCCGACTGCTATGACATGAAGGGGCGTGTTTCGCCAACACGCCACTAACCACGCCACGGACCCCTCAACTCAGCATTTGAGTGAGCTAGAGACACACGCTCTTCACCGGTGGAGTCAGGTAGGTGGCCCAGAGAGGGGTACACTGTCCCCGACTGGCTCTGACCTGAGGGGGTGGAGTCTCGCCACCACACCACGGGCCCCACAATTCAGCCCTTGAGTAGCCTAGAGACACAAGGTCTTCACCGGTGGGGGCAGGTGGTTGGCCCGGAGAGGGGTACACTGTTCACGACCGGCTCTGACTTTACTTACTAGGTAAAATCAGTTGAGAACCAGTTCTCACACACACACACACACATCACAGGAAGTGTGGTGATGACTCAGAGAGGGATTGACATCTTTCACTTTCTTTGTTCTCCACCTCATCTCCACCATCCCTCTCTCTCTCTGTCTCTCTCTCTCTCTCCCCCTCTCTCTCCCTCTCTGTCTCTCTCTCCCCCTCTCTCTCTCTCTCTCTCTCTCTCTCTCTCCCTGTCCCTCTCTCTCCCTCTCTCTCTCTGTCTCTCTCTCTCTCTCTCTCTCTCTCTCTCTCTCTCTCTACCCACTCTCTTCCTGTCATCTGTCTGGTCTCTCTCTCTCTGTCATATGTCTGGTCTCTTTCTTTCTCTCTCCTTCTCCCTCTCGCTCTCTCTGTCTCCCTCTCTCTCTATCTCTCTCTCTCTCTCTCTCTCTCTCTCTCTTCCTCTGTCATCTGTCTGGTCTCTCTCTCTCTGTCATCTGTCTGGTCTCTCTCTCTCTGTCATATGTCTGGTCTCTTTCTTTCTCTCTCCTTCTCTCTCTCTTTCTGTGTCGCTCTCTCTGTCTCCCTCTCTCTATCTCTCTCTCTCTCTCTCCCTGTCATCTGTCTGGTCTCTCTCTTCCTCTGTCATATGTCTGGTCTCTTTCTCTCTCTCTCTCTCTCTCTCTTTCTCTCTCTCTTCTATACTGTATGCTGGGAGATTCCCAATACAGGTGTGTGTGTGTGTGTGTGAGAGAGAGAGAGAGAGAGAGAGAGAGAGAGTTGTGTGTGTGTGTGTGTGTGTGTGATCTGTGTTCAGGCTCGTGTTCTTGGTGTATAACAGCAGTCACAGGTCCTTCACTAATGAAGCCAGTGGAGGCTGAAGCACCAACACCTTCTGACTGGAGGGCCGTGTGAGTATGACACTTCCTAATGGCTTCCCCATTGGATAGCACCAGTGTGTGTGTGTGTGTGCACCTGTGGGTGTGTGTGTGTGCCTGTGGGTGTGTGTGTGTGTTTCGGCCCCATAACATGCTCGAATGTCTAGGAGGGAAGAGCCGTAAAAAAAATGAAGTTGACACCAAAACAATCCAAAATGTATTGAAATTAGCACTCTCTGGATAGGTTCAATTAGCCCTCTCTGGATAGGTTCAATTAGCCCTCTCTGGATAGGTTCAATTAGCACTCTCTGGATAGGTTCGCAACTGAGTGGGAAGCGGCTGGGATGAGAATCAGCACTTCTAAATCTGAGGCCATGGTTCTCAGCAGGAAACCGGTGGTCTGTCCGCTCCGAGTAGGAAATGAGTCCTTACCCCAAGTGAAGGAGTTCAAGTATCTGGGGGTTTTGTTCACGAGTGAGGGAACCATGGAGAGGGAGTTTGGCCGGAGAATCGGAGCAGCTGGTGCGTTTCTGCAGTCGCTTTACCGCACTGTTGTGACGAAAAGAGAGCTGAGCCAAAAGGCAAAGCTCTCGATCTACCGGTCTGTCTTCGTCCCCACCCTCACCTATGGTCATGAACGATAGGTCATGACCGAAAGAACGAGATCACGGATACAAGCGGCCAAAATGAGTATTCTCCGGAGGGTGGCTGGGGTCTCCCTGAGAGATCGGGTGAGAAGTTCAGTCATCCGGGAGAGACTCGGAGTAGAGCCGCTGCTCCTTTTCGGCGAAAGGAGCCAGTTGAGGTGGTTCGGGCATCTAGTGAAGATGCCTCCTGGGCGCCTCCCTAGGGAGGTGTTCCAGGCATGTCCGGCTGGGAGGAGGCCGCGGGGTAGACCCAGGACTAGGTGGCGGGACTACATCTCCACACTGGCCTGGGAGCGGCTAAAGATTCCCCAGGCAGAGCTGGTTGATGCTGCCAGGGAAAGGGATGTCTGGGGCTCCCTGCTGGAGCTGCTGCCTCCGCGACCCGACCCCGGATAAGCGGATGAAGATGGATGGATGAACTACCCCTTATAATAAAAGTGTAAAATGTGAGATTGTTTCCCTGGATCTTTCCATGGAGAGTAAAGAGTTATTGGATGAGAGTCTGAGACATTTTTCATTTTGTATGGCCGTATTTTGTATATCTATGCCGTAAACTACAGGGGCGAGGCTAGAATATGTAGGGCTATAATATTTAAATGACAACGGTTTTCATCTGCACTGCCCGATCATTCGTACGATGGGATTGGTGGCATACGAATGTTTGATAGATCACACGTGGTGTGTGTGTGTGTGTGCGTGTGTGTGTGTGTGTGTGGCCTATGGGACAGATGTGTGCACCTTAGTGAGTGCTGTGTAAACCACAGTGACTTGGCCAGTCTTGTGCCTGTTTATAGAAAATGTTCTGCACTGGAGAGGAAATGGAGCTTCAATAAAGAAATGTCTGACATGTCATTTTTTCCCCATTCATGCAATTCATGCTCAGTAGTGAAGAGAATGTTTCTGTTTTGCAATGTCACAGTGCAGCAACCGATGGGATGAACTAGATAGGCTATCAACATTGTGATGAACTAGGTAGGTTATTAAAATGTTCTTGAACTAGGTAGGCTATCAACATGTTGGCATGCTCCATTCAGCATCACAGAAACTTTAGTTATTATTGTAGCACCTGATAATGTAATAACTAACTGATAATGTAATAACGCCTGATAATGTAATAAAAGTTTGACTTAACTCAATCGAAAATGTAATAAAACCTGATAATGTAATAACTTAACCAATAATGTAATACAATTCATTGACTGATAATGTAATACCATTTTTCTGATAATGTAATAATCTAAAAAAAGTATGAATGCGAATGAATAATACTATTAGGGTACTTTGTGGTATACTTTGGTGTACTTTGTGGTACTCGTGGTATACTTTGGTGTGTCTTATGATACTTTGCAGTATACTTTGGGGTGCTTTGAGGTACTTTGTGGTATACTTTGTGGTACTCTGTGGTATACTTTGCAGTACTTTGTGATATACTTTGGGGTACACAGAAAATACTTTGCAGTACTCTGCAGTATACTTCGGGGTACTTTGAGGTACTTTGATACTATATTTTGCGGTAGTTTGCAGTAAACGTTGGGGTACTTTGTGGTACTTTGCAGTACTTTGCAGTA
>NC_140255.1:8047089-8062089 GCF_949987555.1 Borostomias antarcticus | reverse complement strand
CCAAAATAGTCTAAATAACAGGCTGAATACACTATCGGGGTTACAAACTCATCATTACCAGACTCTGATTGTTTTTCACTGCCATAGTTTTCACGTTTGGAAATACATGGAAGTGAATGAGCCATAGTTAGCCGTCAGCTGCATTCACTTCCATGTATTTCCAAACGCGAAACTCATGTGGGAATGAGGAGTTTGTAACCCCGATAGAGAGAGAGAGAGAGAGAGAGAGAGAGAGCACATGGCTGAGATGCTGCTACAGTTCTGGTTTGCTCCACAAACGGAGAAAGAGAGAGAAGCATCTACACGGCTCTGAATGCAGCACGTACCTCTTTCTCTCCATCCATTTCTCTCTCTCTCTCTCTCTCTCTCTCTCTCTCTCTCTCTCTCTCTCTCTCTCTCTCTCTCTCTCTCTCTCTCCCTCTCTCCCCCCCTCCCTCCCTCCCTCCCATCTCTCTCTCCCTCCATTTATATATCTTCCCTCTCTCTCCCGCCATCTCTCCCTCTCTCTATCGACAATGCGGAGATCACTGGCTCCTTATGTGCCAATCGGAAGGCGGTTACAAACGCTGCTATTTTGAGAGAGATTCTGTATGCGTGTGTGTGTGCATGTGTGCACCGCACTGTGCTGAGTACAGTAGCGCAACGAGAGAGAGGGAGGGAGAGCAGTCAGAGAGACAGAGGGAGGGAGAGCGAGAGAGCGAGAGAGAGAGAGGGAGCGAGAGAGAGAGGGAGAGAGAGGGAGGGAGGGAGAGAGGGAGAGGGAGAGAGGGAGGGAGAGAGAGAGGGAGGGAGGGAGAGAGAGCGTGTGTATCTTCTCTCCGCTGCTGGTCTTTCCCCAGTAGAGAGGAGGAGGGAGACGAGGCAGACTGGGATTAGACCAGCAACACCAGTAAAGCTGAGCCGACCAGTAGAGCTGACCAGTAGAGCAGAGCTGACCAGTACAGCAGAGCTGACCACAGGCAGAGCTGACCACAGGCAGAGCTGAGCGGGGGACTCCGGGTAGAACGCAGCGAGCTACCCCTCCAGGGGGGTGTGGCCACACACCATTTAGGGGGCGGGACTGGACCGGAGCGCACCCCCGTTTCGCCCTTGCCCGGCGTGTACCGGTAGCGGGGAGGCTGAGAAAGCAGGGAGGGGGGGGGGGTGACGATGGCGAGTTTCGGGAAACTTACGGATTACTTTAACCGCCGCAAGTCCCGCGAAGAGGTGCGCACTGGGAGAAGCTCCCGCCGGAGCGAGAGTTACTGCTGCACCGTAGCCGAGGCCAGGTACACACACACCCGCCTGAGTGTGTGTGTGTGTGTGTGTCTGTGTGTGTGTGTGTGTGTATGTCTGTCTGTGTGTGTGTGTGCCTGTGTGTGTGTGTGTGTGTTGGGTTTATCTGTAATGGGTGACGTGTGTGAATCTTTGACTGGGTACTTGTGTTTGAGTGGTTGTGCGTGTATGTGTGTGTGTGTGTGTGTGTGTGTGTGTATGTGTCTGTGTGTGTGTGTGTGTTTGTGCATGTGAAGGTATGTCTATTAAAGGAGTAGTAAAGGGAAAATGCATGTTTGGCCCTGTTTTAAGGTTACTTATGATCATATACAATGGTTCAGATCAAAACGTTGACAAAACTAGCACTTTTGAGAAAGTCTGATAATTGCTCTACCACCGTTTTGGTCATACAATGGATGTGGATGGGCACCTTGAAAAATCATTCAAAAAACATGTTAAACTCTCGATTTCAAAGACAAGAAACTATGCGGCGTTAGTGAGGATGTGTGTGAATCTTTGTCTGGGTACTTGTGCATTTATCTGTGTGTGTTTGAGTGGTTGTGCATGTATGCATATGTGTGTGCATGTGTGTGTATGTGCATGTGAAGGTATGTCTATTAATAGATGTGTTCTGTGCAAACGCTATGTACGTGTTTTCTCTAGGCGTGCGTGTGTGTATGTGTGTGTGTGTGTGATCATCATGACAGAAGCACACACTAAAGCAAAGCCAGCGTCCGCCTCGCAGTCCAGCCACCGCAGGTCCACATGACGTTGCCATGGCAATCAGACACACAGGTCCCACATGCCATTGCCACGGCGATCAGACACACAGGTCCACATGGTGTCGTCATGACGATCAGACACACAGGTCTCTGTTTCGCGCTGCAGCTCCAGCCCTTCCCTAAGTGGCGAGGCGTGCGAGTGGCGAGGCGTGCGGGCTGCCAGCTGGCCGAATGTCGGGGAGGCAGGAGCAGTAAACGGTTCTCCCTCCCACGGCAACGCTGAGAGGGCGGGTCATCACAGATTCACAACAACACAACAACAACACCACAACACCACACAGTTCAATACAACACACAACTTTATTAAGTCAAGTTTTGCAATAGTGGTTTGTGCCATCCTGTCATCTAGATGGATACCCGACTCACTCGTCGTTCATACTGACATAGATATGTGCACACACGCACGCGCACACACACATACACACACACACACACACACACATGCACACCAGTTCACCAGTGTTTTAATGGTCTGTATGAATGTTCATCTCCCTCAGCTGGGGGCTTGTAAATTGAGCATTGTGTGTGTGTGTGTGTGTGTGTGTGTGTGTGTGTGTGTGTGTGCATGTGTGTGTGTGTAGTAAGATAAGATATACTTTAATAATCCCTGTTGAGGATTTTTTTTGCTTCAGCAGTGGAAAAGGTACATGAAAACACTCAGGAACGCTCAGGAACACTCATGAACACTCAGGAACACGCAGGAACACACAGGAACACTCAGGAACACACAGGAACACTCAGGAACACACAGGAACACTCAGGAACACAGGAACACTCAGGAACACACAGGAACACACAGGAACACTCAGGAACACACAGGAACACTCAGGAACACTCAGGAACACTCAGCAACACACAGGAACACTCAGGAACACTCAGGAACACACAGGAACACACAGGAACACTCAGGAACACTCAGGAACACACAGGAACACTCAGGAACACTCAGGAACACACAGGAACACTCAGGAACACTCAGGAACACACAGGAACACACAGGAACACACAGGAACACTCAGGAACACTCAGGAACACACAGGAACACTCAGGAACACACAGGAACACTCAGGAACACACAGGAACACTCAGGAACATGGCCGCTGGCACAAAGGAGCACATGAACCGTTCTGTATTGCACTATTATGTGTGTGTGTCCATCTCTGTGTGTGCTTGTTTATTTGTGAGTGTATGTGTGTGTGTGTGTGTTTGTATATGTGTGTGTGTGTGTGTGTGTGCACGCGCGTGTGTTTGTGTTTTTTTTAATCTGTGTGTGTGTGTGTGTGTATGTGTGTGTGTTTGTGTGTGTGCGTGTTTATGTTTTTTTTTTTTTTTATCTGTGTGTGAGTGTGTGTGCGCGCTTCTGTCACGGTTCAATACCCACAGGTATTGTAACGGGCATAAATGTACTCTCGGTGACGGCTATATCTGTCCATATCTTCTGTGTGTGTGTGTGTGTGTGTGTGTGTGTGTGTGTGTGCGTGTGTGTGTGTGTGTGTGTGCGTGTGTGTGTGTATGTGCGTGTGTGTGTGTGTGTGTGTGTGTGTGTGTGTGTGTACTACCTCTAGTGATCGTAGATCCATGCATGGAGTTAGAAGAAAAGCTGCTCCTCCTGGTGAGATGGCTGTCATGTTTACACTGAGACATCACACTCCTGTCTCCTGGAGGACTGCCTCTGTTCTGTTCTCTCTAGATAAACCCTTCTCTGATCATGATCCATTATTCATGAGCATAGTATGAAAGGAAGGGAGCGCCGTCAGGGTAGGAGTTTGTTTTTGTTCCCTAATCTGTTGTTGTGCTCGTCTGCGTCGTAGTCATTATCGTCCCACGCCACTGCAGTGGCTGGGGTCGGGGCGTCTCGTCTGCTTCTGCTTCTAGTGTCTTATGCACAGTGAGCTCTACAGTGAACTGGACCTCGCTTCTCCTCCTGGTTCCTCTGGCACGCCTGATTCTCACCACGTAATCCCAGTACCGTAGCATAACCCAGAAGATCAGGATTAGCCATGGAATACGGTCTACTCTGTCAGAAAGGACACAGGAGAAGAAGGTGGAGAGCGATGGGAAATTAAACCGTTCGCTGTGAAGTGAAGATCATGCCTTTCCACCAAATCCTCTCTCTCTCTCTGTTTCTCTCTGTCTCTTTCCCTCTCTCTCTCTCTCTCTCTCTCTCTCTCTCTTTCTCTCTCTGTGTCTTTCATGAAATAAACGTAAAGAGAGCAAGAATTCTCAGAAGAGAAGGCTTCTGGGAGAAAAAAAAGGTCTTCCTTTCATATTTGTATATGCAGCTGTGCTCTTTTCTCTGTGTGTATGTGGTAGGAATGACAGGGAGGGAATGAGGCAGATGTATTTTCAGTTTGACAGCTGTGTGGCTTCAACCTGAGAACCGAGTCCCTAAGATGGTACAACACACCCTTTGAAAAGTCCATCCAAATATGTTCTATTCTCCATAGTGTTAAATGGGTTTGTCATTGAGATTTGGAGTTTGTCATTTCAAGAATGGAGTTTTATCTTATCTGACTACTCATCAACCTGATTCTTCCCAGTCTTTATGAACAGGGGTTCTCCTGGAGCGTGGTGCTACATATGCTAACGTTACACCGCTTCTGAGATACATTCACCACACGTTGAACAATGGTTACATAAAGAACTTATGATTCTGATCTTTTTTATATTTAAGGTGGATTCACATACAACAGCCAGGACAGTTTTGAGCAGTTTTAGAATGTTTGTAGTTCTAGAGTGTCTTGCTGTTCTAAAACTGGAGTCTTGAAGATTGATCATGACAAATCTTTAGAACTGCAGTTTTAGAACCAAGAAGAAAAGCATTGTTATTCTAAAAACTCCTTAAAATGGTTTTGTCTGTTCACGTGAACCCAGCCAACAGCATTGTATGACTGAGCCCTTCACAGTCTCAACCAATCCCAGCTCAACCATTCAGTCTGTCACTTCCTGGACCTGCCGAGGGGCTGTTTGCTGGGGTCAGTTTCAGCCAGAATAGATCTGTTAGTGGGATTTGTCCCCTGTAGTGGACAGATGTATGCTGTGCTGGAGAATCTACTGGATTAACTGATTACAAGATTAATAATTGGTCATGACAGATGAGGACATGACAGATGAAGACATGACAAGGATTGTAAAATTCCAGGAATATTCACAATCATCCCATGGGAATTACAGTAACTGGAATTTACGGGAATTATGGGAATTTACTGGACAACAGAATTAATTTGTACTGTATATATTTCCAGTTTATTCCCGTTACCGTAATATGTGAATAAGTGAATATTATGCAAAGTTTTAGATTATGCAAGAGATAAACTCTGAAACATAAATACTCAAATGACAAATCTGCAAGTTACAAATTTACAATTTATACAATTACAATATTACAAATTAACACAAAAAAAACAATTTCTCTAAGTATAAAATTAAGATGGTATAAAGGTCAGGATGTACATGGATATGAATAAATAGATAAAGTATGTGTGTGTGTGTCTGGGGGGGGGTTGTATGTGTATGTGTGTGTGTGTGTGTGTGTGTGTGTGTGTGTGTGTGTGTGTGTGTGTTTGAGTGTCTCAGTTACAATAGCAGACCATTTCTTTCAGCACCATGGACAGAGCACAAGGACGACGGTCCACCATCTCTCCCTCCAGGTCGTCCTCGGATGAGCCCTCCGTCACTGTGGCTCGCTGGTCCTTTCCGCCCCCGCGTCTCTCTTTAGTACGTCCACGTACGCTGGTCTGGGCTGCCCTTGTGATCCATGTCCGTGTGTCGGCTCCCGCAGCGCCAGTTTGCTGGCTGGCGGCTCCTGGTGTCTCTGGCAGTGACCTGCCACCCTCATCCTCCTGGCTGATATGTTCTCACTCACCCTTGGTGACCCCCCATACAGATGCTTGTTGGTAACATGCTCGCTCTGACTGATGTTTAGTACTGCTCACAGCATTCTGGTGTCGCCCCCGTCTAGGGACCTCTGCAGGGTGGGCTTCAGGGCCCAGCACTCACAGCCATGTAGGAAGAGAGGAGAATATAGGATATATAGCATAGAAGAACAGACTCTACCGTCACATAGAAGACGCTGAGCTCGGGTTTTTTCTGTTCTGTTCTTATAACATAGTGTACTTTTGTTAATATTAATAAGGACGCAGGACTCCAGCAGTAGCATTAACTTCTTTAGTTAGGGTAAGTATGGCAGCATGAGACAGAGAACAAAGACAAAGGGACTTCTTCATATAGGGTACCTGAACAGGTGAACACATTGGAGCCTAGAGCTCCCCCTAGGTAAATTATATAGTACTAAGCCCAGGATACTACAGTTCTATTCTATTCTTATTGTATCATATTCCATTCATTTGAATTTGTGCCTAGTGCCATTAGAACTTTTCAGGCAGAGTTCAAATCCGCCAGACACGGCCTGAATGAGGAGTGTTTCATTCTGCAGCTTCACACATCTCAGCCTAGGTGTGACTGAATAGGAACAGAAGAATAGTACAGAGACGCGCCCACTCCAGACAGGCAGCTGTGAAGGAAGCTTTTATCCTGCAGCTGGGAGAAGAAGTGATACTTTGTCAGCCAGGAGGTGCTGCATGCTGTCTGTCAAACCAGCAATCTCAGACACATCAGCCATTTGTTTTTGTTTTTTGTTTGTTTGTTTGTTTAAAGGAGAAGGCTCTTTTTCGACAACCTGGACCTTATTTACGGCATATTATAAGACTACACTCGCGGCTCACATTCTCTATGCTACGATCAGCTTGTTGGTGCCTGGAATATTGTGTGCAATGTGGCAGAATATTTATCAGATTTTGAGGATATAGAAGAGGACTTAGAATATGATGGACGCCGATCCTAGCGTAGAGAATGTGAGCCGCGAATGTAGCCTACAGACGGAGAATAGCCAGTCTGCGCGCTGTGTGCATGCGTGCTGGAGCAAGTGGGGAAGCTTTATTTGTTTCTAAAGATCATAATTACAGAGGCATGTGAAAACCACAACAAGCCCTCGCTCTATGGAAGCACAACTAGCGATTCATAAAAAAAGATTGATGAAAACAACCGTTTCGCGGCAGAAAATACATTTTTTAGAAGCTGAATTCTTGGTGCCCCGTCCACCGCCATTACATGGATATACTTGGCTCGCGCTAGATTTTAAATTTCTTCTACGGGCCTACGAATTACACCAAAGTTATCTCCGTGAGTCAAATGTCTTATAATATGCCGTAAATAAGGTCCAGGTTGTCGAAAAAGAGCCTTCTCCTTTAAGTAGGGACAGTGCATATTACAGTAATGAGCATTCAGTGAATGTAAATATGCCCGATTGTAGCCAAAGGCTGATTTACATCAGGAGTCCTTGACAGGGCTGGTTGGTGTTGAATGTGCTGCTAATGCTACAGAACCACTCTGCCTTAAACTCACTGTTCCTGTCCACACACGCACACACACTCATGCGCACACACACATGCACACGCACACACACAGATACAAACACACTACACACATACACACACACATGCACACACGCACACACACATGCACACACACACACACACACACACACACACACACACACACACACACAGAGCGCACACTTCCCTGGAGTAGCGTAGCAGGATGATGTAATGCTGGTGAGTCCGCGTTCTCTGCAGAAACATCCTTTCATCCTGCATGCTTAGAGTCGCTTAGCAACGCCCTCGCAGGTTGAGTGGAGCACAGACCTGCGGAGAGAGGCTCAGCCAATCACAACAGGCTGCTGGACCACAGCTGGCTCAGCCAATCACAACAGGCTGCTGGACCACAGCTGGCTCAGCCAATCACAACAGGCTGCTGGACCACAGCTGTGTCTGGATGGCAGGGTGTTGTGTGTGTGTGTGTGTGAGCATCTATCAGTGTGTGTGTGTGTGTGTGTGAATGTGTATCTGTGTGTTTGTGTGTATCAGTGTGTGTGTGTGTGTGTGTGTGTGTGTGTGTGTGTGTGTGTGTGTGTGTGTATCAGTGTGTGTGTGTGTGTGTGTGTGTGTGTGTGTGTATCAGTGAGTGTGTGTCCGAGCCAGCAGTTCAGCTTTATTATGTCAGGTTAGCTCACCAATGATTGAGATTTGTGGTTTATGTGTGCGTGTGTGTGTGCGCGTGCGCGCGCGTGTGTGTGTGTGTGTGTGTGTGTGTGAGAGAGAGTGTATCAGTGTATGAGTGTCTATTAATGTGTGTGTGTGTAAGAGAGAGTCAGTGTGTGTGTGTGAGTGTGTTTGTGTGTGTGTGTGTGTGTGTGTGTTTGTGTGTGTGCGTGTGTGTGTGTGTGTGTGTGTGTGTGCGTGATATGCTGGTTTATTGATTTGTCTGGTATTGAAGTATCAATGGTCGAAGAGAAGCACAGTGTGCCGGAGCTGAACGGTAGATCAGATTCAACATTTATTGTATGATTTTTTTTACTGGTATCTTTTTTTACAGGTATCTTTTTTTACAGGTATCTTTATTTACAGGTATCCGGAGTGAAGCGCTGATCAGACTTGGCCATCAGCAAGGCCTCTCTTTATAGCCGGTAGCCGTATCTATACTTAGTTTCAGTCCAGTGCTTAGAGTCCTCCAAATATGCCCTTTTACCTCTGTGTCCAGCAGACTGCTTATAGCTGGACATTTCATCTTCTCTGTGTCCAGCAGACTGCTTATAGCTGGACATTTCATCTTCTCTGTGTCCAGCGGACTGCTTATAGCTGGACATTTCATCTTCTCTGTGTCCAGCGGACTGCTTATAGACATTTCATCTTAATGTATTAGAGCTGGCTGCTAGAAAGAACTGTCAATCATTAACATTGTCAGCTGGTTCCAATGTGTGTGGGTGTATGACTCCTGTGTGACTGCCCGAGGGTTCCTGGAGACGGAGGTTACGACAGGGGGAGTCATGCTGCTACCCAAGGGGGGGTCCAAGTATAGGGAAAGGTCCCCACCATATAGCTTATATGTCCCTAGGGTAAGGGTGTCTCTCATGTGGTGCACAAACACCGACTCTTTAGATACGAGGGCGTCAGGCGCCTCATCCTATCTTAGTTGCAAGGCTGCATGATTGAGAAGAGAGAGAGACAGCTTTGTCTAGAAGGACGTAGGGGGGTGTGGGACACCCACCCCTCCCTCTCGTCAGGAGGTTAAAACCACTGTTCAGCTGTATGTTATTTGATTTGGGTTCAGCCAGCATCCAGACAGATCATCTGTGCATTACAGTAAACATTGCCATGTTCTTTTGTATGTTATACCTTCTGGAATAAACCGCTTTTGCTCAGACTCAAATCCCGTGTTGGAGAGATTCATTTGGAACACCTGAGAAAGGAGACACTGGACTGTGTGGTATATTTGGAGATTGGGGGTCCGTCTTTTATTGGAAACAAAAAACACAACGCAGAGCTAATCAAGGACAATAATGAAAGACAACGAGATTCAACAATCTTCTCTGGAGCCCGACCAGACCCATTATCAACCTGAGGCATGTACTGTGTATGGTCTTATTCTGAGAATAGTAGGGCCAATTGTGACATAACTCTTATCAGTGTGTGTGTGTGTGTATCAGTGTGTGTTTCTTCGTTCGTGTACTGTATGTGTATCGGTGTCTGTGTGTGTCTGTGTGTGTGTGTGTGTGTGTGTGTGTGTGTGTGTGTGTGTGTGTGTGTGTGTGTGTGTGTGTGTGTGTGTGCGTGTGTCTGTGTGTGTGTGTATCTGTGTGTGTGTATCTTTGTTTGTGTGTGAGTGTGTATCAGTGTGTATCAGTGTGTGTGTGTGTATCAGTCCTCCCATCCACTTTTTGTGAGAACATATCGATGATCAGATCCGCTCATCCACTGCAGGCAGTTGAATCACTAGTCTCAGGTCAGATTTCACCAGGGATAGATCTGATCTCAGGTCAGATTTCACCAGGGATAGATCTGATCTCAGGTCAGTCTTTAGATCTCTGAGCTCGCTGACTCCTTGGTTTCGGCTGCGTCAGTCTGCTGTACAGCTGCTCTGAGGTCTGGGCTCCTTTATCTCAAACTGACCCCGCCTCTGACCCCCCCCCCCCCCCCCCCCCCCAGCCACTTGACCCGGCTTGACCACAAACGGCACCTGGTAGCTGTCTACCACGGCGCCTGCTCCAAATCCAGCCAAGCCTGTAAGGGGTCCTTACACGGGTCAACACTGGCGGAGTTAAGAGGAGGATGAGGAGGGCTGAGAGACAGAGAGAAGTGAGGTATGAGGAGAGAGAGAGAGAGAAGAGGTGAAAGACAGAGGCAAGAGGTGTTAGGAAAGAGAAAGAGGGAGAGCAAGGAGAGAGAAAGGGCGAGAGAGGAAGAGAGAGAGAAAGAGAGAGAGACACAGAGTCAGTGTTGACTGAGACAGCTCTCTCAACTCACTTCAATTCAATAAGCTTTATTGGCAGTAAATAGTCAGTACGTGAATATTGCCTAAGCATATAACTAATTAAATATCAAACAAACAAACAAAGATAAACAAAAATAGCTGCTGCGCAGCACTGGGGTGGGGCCGGGTGGAGGAAGAGGAGGAAGAGGAGGAAGGAGACAACAAATGACAAATATATGAGGCAAGGCTACTTTATTTGTAGAGCACATTTCAGCAACAAGGCAATTCAAAGTGATTTACATGAGACATTAAAAGCATCAAGACAAAGTACAACACATAAAAGGTCATATAAAACGAAATTATATAAATTGATCACATACTAAAACCTTCTCTCTCTCCACTCACTTACGTACAATGTCCTTCTGTATAGTTGCTTGCTGGCTTTTCACCAGTGCCTCAAACATCCTTTCTGAGCAAGGGACCACATCAGCTGTCAGTGGCCCACTGTTGTGTCACGAGGCACACCTTGCACCAAAAATCCAACTTCTCCATTTCCAACATACATTTCCTTCTTTCTCTTCCTCCCTTAAGTCATTCTATTAACATTCTCTTGTACTTTGCAGAACATTTAAAACAAAATGCATGAAAAATAAAATACAGGAATAAAAGTTACAATGCAGTGTATGAATAAATAATTATTTGATTTACTGTAATAAAAAGCAGCGGCAAAAAGAAAAGTTTTCAGTCTTGATTTCAACAAACTGAGAGTTCAGCAGCAGACCTGCAGTTTTCTGGAAGTTTCTTCCAGATATGTGGAGCATAAAAACTGAACGCTGCTTCTCCATGTTTTGTTTTAACTCTGGGGACAGAAAGCAGACCTGTGCCAGACGACCTGAGAGGTCTGGGTGGTTCATAAAGTAGCAGCAGATCACAAATATATTTTGGCTAAATCTAAACCATTCAGTGCTTTATAAACCTACAGCAGTATTTTAAAGTAAAGTCTTTGACAGACAGGAAGCCAGTGTAAGGACCTCAGAAATGGAGTGATGTGATCCTCTTTCTTGGTCTTAGTGAGGACTCGAGCAGCAGCGTTCTGAATCAGCTGCAGCTGTCTGATCGATTTTTTGGAGAGACCTGTAAACACACCCTTACAGTTGTCTAGTCTACTGAAGATAAACACATGGACAAGTTTTTCCAGATCCTGCTGAGACATAAATCCTTTAATCCATGATATATCCTTCAGGTGATATTTGGCTGACTTTGTAATTGTCTTTGAGTCTCTACATGCTCCCCCTCAGTGCCATTATTAGAAAACATAATATTTCCTGCCATTTCTATGCTGACGACTCCCAGCTATATCTACTCTGGTGAGTCCCTGCAGCCTCTCCCGGACTGCTTTAACGACATCGCAGGGTGGATGGCAACTTCCTACAGCTAAATAGTAAGAAAACGGAAGTAGTCATCTTCGGTCCGCCCATCTCCAGAAGCATTATTGCAGGTAGTCTTGAGCACTCGTCCCCTCATGTCAAACCTCATGCAAGAAACATGGGTATCATTATCCATTCAGACCTTAGTCTGGAAAAACAAATCAACTTTGTGTCGTCAAAAATAGCTATTTTCAGCTAAGAACCATCTTCAAGCTCAAACCAGCACTGTGTCACCCTGACATGGGAAAAGTCATTCATGCCTTCATCACATCCCGGTTAGACTACTGCAATTCCCTCTATACAGGCCTTCCCCAATGTTTCATTACTCGCCTGCAGAGGGGGCAGAACGCAGCTGTAAGGATGCTGTCGGGGACCAAAAGGCAGGAGCATATTACCCCAGTCCTAGCCTCCCTCCATTGGCTCCTGGTTAGATTCACAATTCAGCTCAAAATCCTTTTGACTGCATATAAAGCTTTAAACGGTTTAGCACCTCAATATATTACCAACCTTATTCACTGGCAATCATCCACTAGATCCCTTAGACCCAACACTCTGTTCCACCTTCACATCCCACGCTCCCGTTTAAAGGGGAAGGGAGCTTTTTCAGTCACAGCCCCCAAATTGTGGAACGAGCTGCCCTTAGATGTAAGAGCTGCTCCCTCCATCGGTGCTTTTAAGTCCAAATTAAAAACCCACCTGTATTCACTAGCCTTCTCAGGGGACTAATGATAAACGTCAGTAGGCTATCATGTAATGTGTTACTGTATTTCTTTGGCTTGTGTTGTCTTGCATTATCTGTTTGTGCTTTGTTGCTTTGCGTCACGTTGTCTTGTATGTGTCTAATTGTTTTGTTTTATATTGCCTTGTATTTAATCTGTGTATTTTATTGTCTCGCTGTGTGTTGCTTTGTAATTAAGCTCTTTGAAGTCTGGAATTACAGAGTTAAACTTGTTAAAGTATTATGTTCCTTATTTCATTGAATGTTTTACAGTGTAGAAGGAAGTGCATCTCTGTTTCAACCTCACCTGTCGAACAGTGACCTTTTGTTTGCCATGATTTTTTGTGTCTGTCGTCCTTTTTCGATCGTTCATTTGTGGTCACTGAGCCTGTACTTGGTTATCTCTGATAACGGATAACATTCTAATCTACTTTGGCTTTTAGTTACTTCTTTCCAATGTTTATTTACATTGTGTTATAATTTGGTTTACTCTGACTGGTGTTTAGAAAGCAGCGTTGGTGTGAGACTGGTCAGAGTGAGTCTGAGAGGGGGTAGGTAGTCTCAGCACCAGCTGACATAGTGGACTCTTATCTGGGCCCACCTCTTGGGTTTGGATGGCTTTGGGATGGAGGGGGTCTAGAGGGCTTTAAGGTGGTTAAAACATCTGAGTGCTCTCTTCTGAATGTTCATTATCAGTGGGTACCTGCCTAATTATGCTCTACATGCATTCATTGGTGTTTTCTCTGTATCTGTAAAATGTATCTGCAGAATCCTGCATGTAAAGATGTTTGTCTCAGCGGGCGTAGCTAGGATGACTGGGTGAACCCCATACTTCACTACCATACCGCGCAATGGGCTGGATGACGCTATCAAATATCATTTTAAGCCAGATTTGAATTTAAATTTGTTAATTTCTCTTAATTGCATTCAGATCTCTTGGAGCTTTTTCCTTCATGCATTCACCGCCATGTTGATGCTCCCTGATGCTGTCATGGTTACGCTAAGATAGGTAGAACTCATACTCTGTTCAATGATATTAATATTTATGGTAAACTAGTATTTGTGTTCTTCACATCTGGGGCATTTGGATTTTATTCTCTCTCTCTCTCACACACACACACACACACACACACACACATGCGTGGTCTGGCTGCACATGTGCGTATGCGGTCGCAGCTTGTTAATTCCTCACACTCGTTAATTCTTTCTGTGTCCGTAAGCCAGGTGACAGAGCTCATATATGTGGATGTTATACTACCAGAAGTGAGGGTCAGAGTTCAAATCCAACCACCAGACCAAAGGGGCCGCCCCCCCCGTCCTGGCCGGGAGGTTGATTAAGGCTGTAAAGTCATGTGATCTGATGGGACTGGACCATGTGACCACGGAGGGTGGACAGGACTGCGGGGCTGAGAGCTCAGACCTGTCCTGGAGCCAGAGGACTACTGGCTGGTCTTCCCTCCAGGTCTCTCCCAGCAGGTGACACTGTCGGTGTTCCTCTGCAGGTCTATAAACATAGGTCTTCCACCGTGCTGGTACGTCTCTCACACCGGCTCTAACGCTGTTGTTCTCTCTCACAGTCTTTCAGCGGTGTGATACCTGATAACTGTGGTTCTCTAATACGAGGAGTGATACCTGATAACTGTGGTTCTCTAATACGAGGACTGATACCTGATAACTCTGGTTCTCTAATATGAGGACTGATACCTGATAACTGTGGTTCTCTAATACTGTATGAGGACTGATACCTGATAACTCTGGTTCTCTAATATCAGAATCAGAATTTGTTTTATTGCCATGCAGTTTTACAACATTCTAGGAATTTGCTTTCGGTCATGGTGCGTGACATGGAGACAGCATTGGACATGGCACAGTCGGTGCAAAGACAGGACAGTGCAAAGAGCAAGTACAAAATACTAGTGCCAAAAAGGACAAGCTAAGAAAAAGAACAATATACGTAGTGCAGTCAGTGTATGTACAGTGAGTGTGCAGAGTGTAGTGTGTGTGTGTGTGTGTGTGTGTGTGTGTGTGTGTGTGTGTGTGTGTGTGTGTGTGTGTGTGTGTGAATGTGTGTGTATATATGTGTGCGGCATGATATGTGAGTGCAGTCCGTCCATACAATACACATTCAGGTCATGTGTAAGTGTGTGTACGTCTATGTGTGTGTTGATAGATCGTTCTATGTGAGTGTGTGCGTACAGTGTACATGTATGTGTTTATGTGTGTCTGTGTGTTTAAATACATGAGGACATCAAATGACGTATTATTAGTTCATATTCATTATCTAAAATGCAACATAATTGATTGCTGATTGGCGATCTGTCCTACCAGGCCACTGATAGTTCCCTACACTGGCTCCCTGTAGCGGCTCGCATCCAGTTTAAAACCCTCCTACCTCCAGGCCATAGTCAAACCCTGTACCCCTCCCAACTGCTACGCTCTGCTACCTCGAGGCCCCTGCGGTCGATCGACACTGTCACGGCTCTTCTCTGTCCTGGCCCCGCAGTGGTGGAAC